>NC_090926.1:1276767669-1277067669 GCF_040938575.1 Ambystoma mexicanum | reverse complement strand
AATTTCTAGTAAAAAAGCGACCTTAAAAGACTTGCCCCCCTCCAGAAGACCAGATAAGTGCGTAACCACAGACCCCACCCGTTTCAAATTTTCAAAAGTCAATACTCTCGACGTAGAAAAAATTATCTTGTCCTTGAAACCCTCTAACTGCCAGGGAGACCTTTGCCCAGCACAACTTATCAAAGACGCTGCTCGCGATCTTTCACCCTTCATTACGAAACTGATCAACGCCTCTTTCACCACTGGCTCCATCCCCACGAATCTAAAACAATCCTGGGTACTTCCATTACTAAAAAAACCTACTCTTGACCCAGCCATACCTACCAATTACCGACCTATAACAACTGTTCCTTTTTTACTAAAAATTCTAGACAAGGTCGCCTACGCTCAAATACAGAGGCACCTGGAAGAACACCACCTCCTAGGGTCCAGACAATCAGGATTCCGCCCTCAACATGGGACTGAGACTGCACTCATCGACCTGAAAGCTCAGATTGATACACTCAGGGACGAAGGTCAAGTTGCCTTGCTCCTCCTCCTTGACCTTTCTGCTGCTTTCGATCTGGTCGACCACTCTGTCCTATGCTCACATCTCCACACAGCAGCACACTTCTCGCCTGAGGCCATCTCTTGGATCACCTCATTCCTTAACGGTAGAACTATGAGGGTCTTCTCGCCCACAGCTGCAGCAGATCCCATACCCATCACCTGTGGTGTACCACAGGGCTCCTGCGTCTCCCCTACACTGTACAACATATTTACCAAGCCCCTTTTCGATGATCTGGATCATCTTGGTATCACCTACACTAATTATGCAGATGATACTCAGATCCTCCTTCCGCTTTCTGGAGATTATGGAAAGGATTTGGCCTTGCTAAACAGGGTGTACATCACCATCCAGGCATGGATGGCCACTCACGGACTATGCCTGAATGATGAGAAAACAGAGCTTATCATCATGGGCACAACACACAGTCTAAGGAAACTCAGCCCGGCCTACAACTCTTTCAAGATAGATGGGAACAACATTAAAGTTGGACAGGAAGTTAAAACTTTGGGCTTCTACTTAGACTCTAACCTCTCCTTCAAAAGACAACTGAGTTCACTGGCATCCTCATCTGCATACACGTGCAAACTTATCCGCTCAGCTAAACCATTTCTGTCAGATACCAGCTGTCTTACAATCGCTAGAGCCCTTATACTATCCCGCCTTGACTACTGCAATGCCCTTTACCTAGGATCCTCCAAGGCTACCACTAGCAAGATACAAACTCTCCAGAATAACGCCCTGAGAGCAGCCCTAGGGATCCCCAGAAGAGAGCATATATCAGGACTCAGTCAACAGAACAATTGGCTCTCCACCAGAGATAAAATTCTCCTAAAAACGGCTTCACTCACCTACAAATCCCTTAACAATGCCGCCCCGATCTACCTGATTAACAGGTTCCATAGACAAGTTTCCGCGAGACCCCTCAGAACGGCTTACAAAGACCGCCTCTCTGTCCCAAATTATAAACTCGCCACCATAGGAGGCAACAGCTTCCCGGTAAAAGCAGCCAAACTTTGGAACTCCTTGCCCCCTAACCTTAGAGCAGACATGCCCTACCTGAATTTCCGCTCTAAGGTCATCTCATGGCTGAAACTGAAGGACCTCCCAGACAATTAAACGCCAAGGTTATTCCTCATGTGTTTCTTGTATGCATGCCACTTCTATTGTGTATATATTGTATATATTGCTTGATTTCTCTGCTTTTCTGTACATTCTCCCTACTCCAATTCGTACTTTTATACCTTGTAACCAAGTTTCGCATATTCTTGTACATGCTGCGCCCTGATACCCCTGGGTATAACTGCACAATATAAATAATAAACTAAACTAAACCCACATGAAGACAACGTTGAACTCAATGATTACCTGGACAGCACAGCTGGCTCTCCCTTTTTTTCCCTTCACTGACATATCGAAGCCACATAGTTTTCTTCAGTAACAGTCAGGAAGTAAAAATTTAAAAGGTACTATATTTGTAGACTTAGGGTCAAGTCACATCATATGAAACATATACATAGCGGAAGACACAGGCTTGAAAGAGAGCAATCCTTTCTGTGCATGAAGATAATCATTAGGGTTATCAGCACTTTCTCATAGTTTTATTTTTATTACTCTACCTTCCCTGTATATGCTCATATTTGCATACATTGTACTCACACTCCTTTCCTTAGGGTGCAGTCACATCATGTGATACACATACATATGGTAAGTAGCAGCTTTGAAACAGAGCAATAGTTTATCTGCATAAAGACAATCAGTTAGGTTATGAACTCTTTCTGCTACTACTGCTGGTTTTTTGTTTACTTCACTGTCCCTGTATATACTCATATTTGTATGTGTTGTTGTCTCTTTGTGTTTTGTCTGTAATAATTATGTATTAAGTGGGTTTTATTATCTACTTATTACATGTTTCACAGTGCGCAAAACTCTAATAAGAAAGCAGTTATCATTTCAGTATTCAACATGGCAAGATTATGAATATGGCACCTTCATCATGTATGCTGCACACACCGCCTAGGTTTCTGCATGAGTAGCTTAGTATACTGGATAGAACTTCATAATAGAATGCTATTTATATCAATGCATTGCTTAATGCACTAATTAGCTCATGATATTTATCCCAATGATCCTTGACAGTTTTTGGTCAGCATTATAAGAATCCGTTGTACAGAGTTTTTATGAAAAGTAAATGCACATCTGATGTCATCAGTGATGTCATCAATGACATTTGTGATGTCATCTTTGATGTCCTGGGTGTTAGTGTTAGCAGTGCACGGTGGCGCGAGTTATGGTTGCTTATGTTACCATAACTGCCGAATTTCAGGGGTTTTTCGGTTTTACTTTGAACCATAACGTCCCTTTAACAACGTTTTTTCACTGAATTTCATAGGTTTTTAGTAGCGCAACTTAACCATAACGTCCCTTTAACAAAGTTTTTCCACTGAATATATATATATATATATATATATATATATATATATATATATATACATTTTCCCCATAGGAAAAAGCAATGTAGATTGCCTATTATGCCTGAAGAGGCACTCACTCATGTAGTCCCTCCACCTCATTCGGTCCCTTTCAACCCTAAACAATTTGGTGGCAGGGCTCCATCTTCAGATTTTGAACCGTGAATTGACCACTGACCACTATAATGATGACTGCCTGCTACTGAAGCAGCGTCCTAGGGGAGGTGGGCGGGCGTATGTAAATGTTTGAAAGATACCAATGCTGGAGAAATACAGTTACAGGTAAGTAACTAAGACTTCCCCAGCATCGGATCTTTCATAGATTCACATGCTTGAATAGAATACCAAGCAGTGGATGCATGCCACATACTTTACTGAAACACACATAGGTCAACAATACCCTTACCCCATTATGCTTGAACATGAAGAGAAGGAGGGGAAGAACAATGGCTGTTCCTAACTCATGTAAACAGGTGTCACAGGACTGCTTGTCTGACAGCCGACTCCCTTCCGGTGTCCTCTTCCAGACAGTAGTGTCTGACAAACATGAGGTGCGTGCTTCAGGTAACTGCACTGCAAATGTCCTTCAGAGGCACTCCTGCATGGAATGCCATGGTAGCTGCCCTCCATCTAGTGGAGTGAGCAGTAGCTGGGTGAGGGAGTGGATCGCCTTTGAGTTTGTGGCAGTGAGTGATGCTGTTCACCCCTCAGCGAGCAAGGCCTTCTTTGGATATGGTCTGTCCCTTAGTATGACCTGTGAAGGCAACAAAATGTGTGGAGGAAGTGTGAAAAACGCTGGTTGCTTTGCAGACAGATTTAAGGACTCATGAAAGGTCTACTGAGTGGAGAGCGCTTTCAGCACTACAAGTGTGATTCCTGAAAAATGTTGCAAGAACTATGAGCATATCTGATACCACTTTAGGCAGGAACTTGGGGTGTGGTTGGAGGACCACACACTCTTTTCTAAAAATCTTAAAAGGGGTTCTGTAGAGGGGGCTTGGAGTTTGCTGATTCATCTTGCAGACGTGATCGCCACTAAGAAGGCGACTTTCCCAGAGAGAAAACGAGATTGCACCTGTGAATAGGCTCATAAGGGGGAACTGTTAAAGCTGATGAAACACTGTTTAAAATCCAGCTGGAAAGTGGAGCCGGAACCGGTGGAAAAATGCCTGGCAAACCTATCATGAATGTCTTCACTGCAGTGTCAGTAACAAAGGACATGTGCCCTGGGCCTCTTCAACAGGATGTGATAGCCGAGAGATGAACCTTGATTGTGTGGAGAGGCAGATTTACACGTCATTTATAGAGCCCACCCCTCCGCCATCATATTGAAAGAATAGCAAGAGAACACTGTGCATGACACCTGGTGTCATCCCAATACCACATCTAAGGTATGAGAGACGTTATGCACTCAGACAACCGCACCGAATTTACCCTCGAACCGATGCGGTAGACATGAGCCTGCAGACACCACTGGACATAAAAGAACTATATGTGAAGTCTGACAGGTGGGAAGTGATGTCATGAAGAAGAGAAGATACATGGAAACATGACGGTTTCCTTCTTACCAATGCCATTCTCTGTGGTATTTTCCTGTTTGTTTGTTTGTTTGTTTGTTTGTTTGTTTGTTTGTTTGTTTGTTTGTTTGTTTGTTTGTTTAATTTATTTGGTAATGCGCTCCGAGCCCGTGGGCATCTGGGCGCAACAGTACAAGAGGACTCGAAACTTAGTTACAAAGCCTGACACAGGCTGTTACAGAAAAACAGTGGTTGGTTACAGTAGGTGATACAATGCATATAGAATATCAAGTTTAAACGCAAAGAGAGCAGCATTATAACAGGTTGTGCCGTTACCACTAGGGTTAGGGACGTTGCATGTCGTTGTTGTGCAGCCATTTGAGAGCGTAGGATCTGAATCTTGTGTAGGGTAAAGGGCATCTAAGGTCGGGTGGGAGTGTGTTCCATGATTGTGCAGCTCTAACTGGGAAACTTGCACCGCCCGCTGTGGTAAGTTTGAATCTGGGGACTTCCAGTAGGAAGGTATTGGCAGATCTCGTCAGTCGGTTAGAGGGTCTCCAGTTGATTCTTTCCGCTAGGTAGGGGGGTGCTTGATTGTTGAGGCATTTAGAAGTGAGGGAGATAGTTTTAAGAAGGATTCTGTCCTTTATCTTTAGCCAATGGGCTTCAATCCGATGTTTGGAGATATGTTCTCTGCGTGGGATGTTCAGAGCTGCTCTAAGAGCGTTATTTTGCAATCTCTGGAGTTTGTCAGTGACCGACTTGTTGGCACCTGAGTATAAGGCGTTGCAATAGTCGAGTCTAGACATGACAAGGGCATTGGCCAAGGTGAGGCAGCTGGCACTGGACAGGAAGGGTCTGGCGGCACGGATGAGTTTACACGTGTAGGTGGTTGAGGAGGCGAGGGAATTCACTTGCTTTTTGAGGGTGAGAGCTGAGTCAAGGTAAAAACCCAACGTTTTGACCTCGCGCATAACCTTAATAGTATTGTTATCAATGTTAAATGAGGTGTAGTCCGGGGTGAGTTTGGATAGTTTGTGTTCTGAACCGAGGAGCAGGATTTCAGTTTTATTGTCGTTCAGGCAGAGGCCATGTGTGGCCATCCATGCTTGAATGAGGATGTAAATTTTGTTCACCAGAGCCAGGTCCACTTCGTAGTTGCCCGAAAGGGGTATGAGGATCTGGGTGTCATCTGCGTAATTAGTGTAGGTGACGCCCAGACTGTCCAACTTGTCGAACAATGGCTTGGTGAAGATATTGTACATAGTGGGTGAGACACAGGAACCCTGTGGGACTCCACATGTGATTTGGATGGGGTCAGCACAGGTAGTGGAGGAGAACACTCTCATAGTCCGGTTGGCTAGAAAGGATTGGACCCAAGCTATAGCGTCTCCTGTGAAGTTGGCAGCCAGCTTGAGGTGGTTGCATAAGACTGCATGGTCCACCAAATCAAAAGCTGCTGACAAGTCCAGTAAGAGTAGCAACGCTGTTTTCCCATTATCCTTAAATTCCTCAATTTTGGTTTTGAGGTCTATCAGGGCAGTTTCCGTGCCATGGAGCGGGCGGAAGCCCGATTGGCACGAGCCTAGTAGATGATAAGCTTCTAGGTACTCTTGAATTTGGAGATAGGCTACTCTGTCGATAATTTTTAGTAGGAAGGGCACTGTGGTAATGGTCCTATAGTTAGTCGGGATAGAAGGATCGAGGGTTTGTTTTTTGAGAAGGGGGAGGACCCAGGATTCTTTTAAGTTGGCTGGCACTGTGTTAGATTTGAAGGATGAGTTAATGAGCTTTGAGATGAAAGGGGCTAAGTCTCTGGCAGCGTCCTTTATTATTTGAGCTGGGCAGCTGTCGCCCTTACAGTTAGAGGGCTTCAGTGAGAGGATGGCCTTTTCAGTGTCGATGATGGAGATCGGTTTAAAGCTAAAAGGGGGGATAGTGGTAGGTTCAGTAACTGGAGGCAGTTGTTGATCAGTAAGAGAGAGGGCGTCTTTTTTGTTCGTTATTTTAAGTTGGAGGGTGGAGATTTTGTTAGATAGGGCATTCTGTATATTAGTGCACCATATCTTGTCCTTTGGGACCGTGTCAGATGGTTGGATAGGGGATTCCATTTCCCGGAGGATGGCAAATAGTTCCTTGGTATTCGATTTGGCATTGGTAATTCTGTCATTGAATACATATCTTTTGGTGTTGATGATTTCAGACTTGTAGTGTTTTGTAGCTTGGGTTAACTTGGCTTTGTTGTCATTAGTGGGCGAATTACGCCAGATGGTTTGGAGTTTTCGTTTCTGCTTTCTAAGGTCCTTAAGGTGGGGGGTGAACCAGGCGTTGAGGTGGGCTTCTTGCTTAGCTTTGCGTAATTTTGCAGGTGCAATGGTGTCTAGTGCGTGAGACATAGCTTTGTTAAAGGTGTCTACTAGTGTATCTGGGTCAGTGTTGTCCTTCAGACCGTTAATAGTGGGGAGGAGGAGGGGGATAAGTTTTTCTGTAGTAATATCTTTTTTATTTCTGGTGGGGAGTGGTGGTATCATTTTGATAGTCTTGGGGCTGGGGAGGTCAAGTGTGGCAGTGAAATTTATTAGAAAGTGGTCGGTCCATAGTTGAGGGGTGATGGAGGTGATGACTATGTTACAGTTGAGTTCTGAGACCCAGTCAAGGGTTCTGCCTTTAGCATGTGTGGGGGAGAGAATTTTTTGGGTAAGGCCTTGGTCGTTTAGGATAGCTGTTATAGAAAGGGCATTTTTATTGCCTGGTTCATTGAAGCCGATGTTGAAGTCGCCCATCAGCAACATTTGCGAGTGTTTTTGGGTATTGTTCGCTATGAGGGTAGTAAGGTCATCTTCAAAGGTTCCCAGGGGACCTGGGGGCCTGTAGATCAGGTGAATGGCTAGCGTACGGTTATTAGAAAGTTGCATTTTTGCTGAAAGTATTTCGCAGGAAGCGCAGGGGTGTGAGGTGGTGAGTCGGATAGGCAAGGTGGTTTTCGCGATGATTGCTAGGCCACCGCCTTTAGCATTAGGTCTGTCTACTCTGTGGATCTGGTAGTTGTCAGGTATGGCTAACATCAGTGAGGGTCCTGCTGCCTCATGGAGCCAGGTTTCTGTTACGGCCAGGAAGTCAATGCTACTGTTGTTTAGTATGTCAGCAATTTCAATTGCGTGTGCTACCATGGATCTGGCATTGATAAGGGATCCAGTAAGAGTTAGGGTGTTGTTGGGAATGGGATGACTTACGAGTCTTTTTGTGTGCTTATTTTGACTCTGGCGTATCTTTTGGTAGGGGTGAGTAGGAGTTAGGGTTGGAGTTAAAGGTGTCGTAGCTAGAGTTTGCTTATCCATGTGTGTCTGTAAAGATGGAAGTCTAGCAGTATTGTTCGTACTGTTTCTTTTAGGTTCGTAAATGCAAGGTAGCCTTGCCCTGAGTCTCAGGTTTCTATCAATGGGGGGGCGAGAGCTGAGGGTAGCAAAGGTCATGATTGTAGCTAGGAGGGTCGAGGAGGTCAAGTTTCTGCACATGGTAGTTGGTGTGGTCCGCAGATGCACTTTACTTTCCTTGTTTGGTTGAGATGTCTGGCTAGGGTGGCACAAAAGTATAGTGCAGGTGGCTGGTTGAAGCTGGGGCTGCGCCTAGTGATAGAGGGCGTGATATTCACG
Source organism: Ambystoma mexicanum (assembly GCF_040938575.1). Lineage (NCBI taxonomy): Eukaryota > Metazoa > Chordata > Amphibia > Caudata > Ambystomatidae > Ambystoma > Ambystoma mexicanum. The sequence continues at coordinate 1,277,059,481 of NC_090926.1, read as the reverse complement.
AAGCACAGTGTGGGCTAGAGTGCATGGTCTGTTAATGATGATGGGGCACAACACAATCAAGGTGGCCCGTTAGCGACCATAGGGCACAACACAGTTAAAGTGGTCCGTTAGCGACCATAAGGCACAACACAGTTAAAGTGGTCAGTTGGAGACCATAGGGCACAACACAGTTAAAGTGGTCCGTTAGCGACCATAGGCACAGCACAGTTCAAGTGGTCCGTTGGCGACCATAAGGCACAACACAGTTAAAGTGGTCCGTTAGCGACCATAGGCACAACACAGCTCAAGTGGTCTGTTAGCGACCATAGGCACAACACAGTTAAAGTGGTCCGTTGGCGACCATAGGGCACAACACAGTTAAAGTGGTCCGTTAGCGACCATAGGCACAACATAGTTCAAGTGGTCCGTTGGCGACCATAGGGCACAACAAAGTTCAAGTGGTCCGTTGGCGACCATAGGGCACAACACAGTTAAAGTGGTCCGTTGGCGACCATAAGGCACAACACAGTTCAAGTGGTCCGTTGGCGACCATAGGCACAACACAGTTAACGTGGTCCGTTGGCGACCATAAGGCACGACACACTGAGAGAGACCATGAGCACCTAGGTATAAGTAGTACCAAGAAAACTAGGGTCTAAGTACACACAAGTGGACACAGCAATGGTAGTTATAGTGGGTACGGGTGTGAATCAGATTATACAAGCATGAGACGATTCATTAGCAGCGCAATGTGGGGCAGATTTAAATGCATAGGTTCATGGGTACCTAGATCAAGTTTATCAAGAGGGTAGGTGCAGTACAGGGGCATCTAGATGCGAAATGGCACAATTAGGCAGCCAACAGCAGTGCATCACAGTTTACTGGGCACAGTATAAAGTTTTCTAGGTACAAAATGGCAATTGGGCAGGCATTGCAGTCTGTGACAGGAGAGGAGATGGGACGTATCCAAGTGGCACATTATAGGCAAGGACAGCAAAGACATGTACGGCCGTGTGGGGTGGCAGCAATTAGTTAGACAAGAGCGTAAGTAATGCGTTGTAAATTAGACGCTTCTAGGCAGCAGGTGGCTTACCTGGAGCAGCACGGGCAGAGTTTGTGGCCCCTGGCTCCTGTGGCTCCAAACAGGCACACAACAGGCCTTAGAATGGCCTTTGGATTGGCCGGCGATCCGCCTGCCGGCGGTTCCTACGAGTGAAATCGAGGTTTAGCCTCGATTTCGTGCCGCGATGCGCCCGGCATGGGCAAGTCAGGCACTTGTGGGGACAGGGTCAGGCAGGCCCTGTTCCGATGGCACGCTCGCTTCCTGGATCCTCTTCTTACAAGACCAGGCCTATTCATAAAGCTCCAGACGAACAGAGCAATGTGCCTTCAGGCCCTTTAAAGCTTCAAGGAAGAGAACAGTCAACAAGGTCAACTACAGAGAAGAAACCTTGGCTTAGGGCCTAACTGATGAGAGATGGTAGGCTAGTTAGCTAAGGAGGGCACTTGTCTGACACTGTTCCCTTGCACCTGGGTTTCATTGCTCATGTGCTGCTAATGAGCCGAATGTTCAAGGATTGGAAGAGATGGCCAACCAATCAGAGGGCCTATGTAATGGTGGACCATACATTCTTTCAGAAGCCTATCCACTGTTGTTGTTATGCTATTATCAGTATTTTACGTAGTTAGAGGTTGTTTAATGCGTGCCTACCAGAGAAGGGGCAGCCAAGTATGATACTATTACTTATATAAACCATAAGTATATAAGTTCCCTTCACCAGTCCCTCCACCAGGTAGATGTTTACTTTTTGCCACGTAGGATGATGTCATAACTGACGTATGTTGAGGTATCAAACCTTTTGCGTAATTGAAATGCGTTGAGAGTGTGTGAGCTACAATCTGTTTGTTCGCCAGGTTTTCCTCATTTATTGAACTGATAATGAAGTAGTATTTTGACATATTCTTTGAGTCTGTCCTGTTATTTGGGCCTGAGATCATTTATTTTGGTAATTCCATTCGGCACTTGGAACCCTCCAGGTGCTACTGCACAATGGAGGACTGTGAGTCGTGTCTTAGCCAAATTCAACAGGTAGGGCAGCAATTGGTCCACCAAGACAGATAGCGGGTCGAGCTGTGCAGCCGCACCCCAGGTGGTAAAGCACTTCCATTTTCTGGCATAAACTACCCGTGTCGATGGTGCCCTGGATGCATGAATAGCATCCGAGCATTCGGGAGGCAGCGTTAAGTTGACCTGTTTTCACTGTTCAGGAACCAAGCCCTGAGGGAGAGAGCGCTGGTTCGTGATAAAGGATTTTCCCTTCCTGCTGCATTAATAAAGACTGGTGAGCCCTGAGGCGAATGGTTGTGTCGTGTGACATTTATAGGAGATTCAGGTACCTGACTTGCTGTGCCCAAGCAGGCACTATTGGAATCCTCCTGGAAGGCCATGCTATCACTCTCCTCAGCACCCGGGCTAGTAGTGGTATTGATTGGAAGGTGTAAAGTAATGATCCCCTCCATGTTATAGAGAAAGCATCCCCCATCAAGTTGTTCCCCGGATACCTGGATGTAAAACGAGGGCATTTTGCGTTTTGACCAGTCGCAAAGATGTCTATTTGAGGAGACCCCATCTCTTGAAAATTTGGCTCATCTTGCCGTTGACGAGCTCCCATTCGTGGGACGAGGAGAAGTCTCTGCTTAGTTTGACGGCAGAACACTGTCCTTCCCTGGAAGGTACTCTGCCTTTATATGCACTCTGTGCTGGAGGGCCCACTTTCAGAGTTTCTGCTCCTCTGCGCATAGCAGTGTCGACCTGGTGGCTCCTTGCCTGTTGGTGTAATGCATGGAGGTTGTGTTGTCCATCTGTATGGTGACAACTGGCCCTGCAAGGACTGGTTGAAAAGACTTCAGCACCCACCTAATGGCCCTGAACTGTCAAATGTTGACGTGGAGATTCTATTTGTGCTCGGGCAACATGCCTCTTGCTTGTAGGTGTCCAAGAGGCGCTCTGCATCCTGACAGGGACGCGTTCATTTGGAGAAGTAGCGTGGAGGTCGGTGCTTGGAATGGCATGCCCTGATTGAGGTACTGCTTTGTGTGCCACCAGCCTAGCGCTGTGTGAAATTATGGTGTTGGAGTACCACGTCCACCCACAAGCCTGGTGTCTGTTCTCATTGTTTGTGTAGCACCTCCTGGATCGGCTTCATCCTCAATCTGCTATTTGGAATTAAAAATATACATGAGGAGATCATGTCCAGCAGGGATTTGAAACGATGCACCGAGTGGAGCGTGTTTTGAGGAACCAATGAACTAGTTTCCTCATTGGGCTATTTTGTCGGCAGATGTGTGTACTTGAGGGATGCAAGTGTCCAGTTCCGCTCCTAGGAAGAGAGCGGTCTCTGCTGGTGTGAGCACTGACTTGGCTTTGTTGATGGAGAAACCTAATCTTTTTTTATAGGTTAAACTTGTTTGGTTGATGGCCATGGCTGTTTGTTGTGGTGACTTTGCCTTTATCAACCAGTCGACCAGGTGTGAGAATACGTCTATTCCGGTCCATCTGAGGTGCGCCACCACCATGACGAAACACTTGGTAAAGACCATTGGGGCAGGTCTTAGACAGAACGGGAGCACGTGGAATTGTAAGTACCTGTTCCCCACTGTGAATCTGAGGTAGCATCTCTGTGCCAGATAAATGGGGACATGAAAATACGCATCCTCTAGATCGAGAGATGCCAGGAAATCATCCTTGTGCAGCCAGGATAGGACCTGTTGCAGAGAGGGCAGCTTAAACTTTGCTTGTTCAAAGCGCGTAGGTCTAGGATTAGACGCCACTGTCCATTTTTTTCTGACAGGAAGAAATGAGAGTAAAATCCCTTTCCTTTCGGCTGATTTTTACAGGTTCTATTGCTGCTTTCTGTAACAGTTTGTCTACCTCCAGCTTGAGCAGTGCCATATGGTGACATTGCGCAGCCGCGGTAGTGAGGCTGGCGGGAGGTCTATGAAATCAATGGTATGTCCTTTGCGCACTATTTGAAGCACCCATTTCTCTGATGCAATGTTGTAGTTGTTTCGGATCCTTCCTCCCACACGGGTGCAGTGTGGAAGGGGAGGAGGATCTCCGTCAATTTTGTTTCGATTGGGCCCTTGCCTGGACCCAACCCCATCTGCCTCTTTGCGTGTTGTACCTGGTGGAGGAATGCTGGTATCTATTATCTGACAGGAATGAGGAAGAATAAGCCCTCTGTGTGGTATACAGTCTGTTATATCCTCTATACTTTCCTGATGCTCCTCGAAAGGTGCAAAAGGAGAGCCCGTCTTTGTCCTTGTACATGTGCGAGCTGATGGCTCTGGCTGTGTCTATGTTTATAAACTTGAGATGATCGTCAACCTTTTTCCCGAACAACTCCTGGTCAGTGAACGGCATGTCCAGTCTTTGGGCCTGAACTTCCGGCCTGACATTTTTAGCATTCATAGAGGCGTGGCATCTGAGCACAGTACTATGTGCCACTTTCCTGAAACCGGACTCAGCCGCGTCAACTGCAGAATCTATCACATGATCTGAAGTAGCTTCACCATCTGTAACGGTAAACTTTGCCTCCTCCTGAAACTCAGCTGGGAGGTGCTCCATGAACTTGGACATTCTATGCCATAGTCCTGTATCGTACCTTGACGACATTCGAGGGCATTTTCGGCTTTAATGGGCAATGATGCTGCAGACAACACCTTCCTGCCCGCTGACTCGAGTTTTCTACCCTCCTTGTCTGGTGAGGGTTGCTAGAGAAGAAGCAGGGTTTGTATGCTACTTTCTAGCCGCCGCCGTGATGCCTGAGTCTGGCTTAGGATGACCTCAGACATAAAGGCGTGCTGTCCGGGGCCTTGTAATTTTTCTCTGGATGACCCGATATGGCGGGTGTGGACAGCGGATTCAATGATATTTTCATCCCTGACTCTCGTATTGTGTCAAGAATGGGAATGGTAGTAACTGTTCCCCCCCCTCTTGTCCCTGTATTCGTATAGCACTGAAATGTTCTCTTTGTAGAAGGTTGAACAACTCGGCTGCTTTAGCTGTGATGGGGGAGTGCTGCATTTTTTGTTTTTCATTGACATACTCCTCCCACTTGTCGACGTCCTACTGGGGTGAATCCTGGGGAATATCTCCTTCTTCAGGTTCATCATCCCAAATGTCCGGACTGGAGAAATCTCTGTATGGATCATACACAGGGTCTTGACAATCGGGTAAGGACAGAGTGGACGGAACTCTGGTACCCTGTGACAGTGGTCATGGTGTGGGAGACCATGATTGTCTCAGTGGGAGAGAAATGCTCCTTGGCCTCCTGGGGGATGATGTGCCTTGGATGCGGGGAGATGCTCCTTTGCCTCTTGACAGGCTCTTCAACAGGTGGTCTGTGGGCTTTGCGCGCAGCAATGTGCACCCTCTGTCTTATTTGAAACTCGTCCATGATGTTTTTCATGGATTGCACCAATGTAGGTTGGAAGGGATCAGAGGTACCTTCTAAGGTGTGCTGCCACAGTGGACTGTACTCCTTGGGCACAGACTGTGGTTCTTCTGGTGTCCCCTGTAGGTCTGAAAACTCAGTGAAGGATTATATCAGGCAATTCCAAAATCTCTCTGATGGGGGATACTTTGATAATGGGGTGTGATGATTTTGGTATAGACAGCGTATGAATTGGACTTGGGCACATGGACGGAGGAGGTAATAGTGTTATTTTCATGTTTGCCGTGGGCGGCATAGGAGCCCCGGACGAACGACTATTTGATTAAGTGTTATCCATGGACTAGATAGTGTCAGTCGACAGTGTACATGCCATGGGAGTAGTTGCAGATGAGTGAGTAGCTATGGGCGAGCAGTGTTTGGACCCAGTCGTCCAGTGTTTGGACTACGTCCTTCAACGTAGTCATGGATGAGGAGTCCCTTATGGTAGTCATCGACGAGGGTTCTCTAGTTGATGAGGACCTTTTCGTCAATGGTGGATTTATCGTGAATAGGGACTTCCCCGTGGACGAAGAGGTCTTCGATGATGAGGGATGCTCCCCTGTGGATGGGATAGACTTCGATGGTAACTTAGCCGTAGATGGTGTAGAGGGGGGCTTGGTCATCGACCGCTTCGTGGACAAATGTCCCGTAAACGGGGCCTTGATGGTAGCCATGGACGAGGGCTCCTTAACTTTAGATTTATCTGTTTTTACCTCAGAATGAGGATCCTTGTGTCCCCTGGATTCATGAGAGCCAGTCTTTGACTCTTTCTCACACCTCTTCTTTGTTTTTGCAGGAGGGGATGACCGTCTCTCCACTGAAGAAGCTCTCTGCTTAGAAGCATGCTTCTCAGGGGCCCTGTGGGAGGTGACAGGGGCTGTGTTGACAGATTCTTCATCCAAAGAATGGCACTTACTCTCTAGAAGTAGGAGAAGCCTTCTGTACCTGTCTTGCAGAGTCTTCTGAGTGAATGTTTCACAAATATGACAGTCGTGGATGTCATGTGGGTAAAGGCATAAGTGCATTCTTGATGAGAGTCTCTGATAAACACAATCTTCTTCGAGCACTTGAGACAGTCCTTGAAGAGAGAGGTTTTCCCTTTAGAGAACACTTCAGTGCCTGGGTCTGCCAAGGCCATGAGGGGCCATGTGCAGGACTTTCCCTCGATGATTGGAAATGAGAATGTGCTCCCTTTCATTTCTGGTCATTTTCTCTCCTCACTCCCCTACTCTAGAATGCTCTTAGACTCCACACTACCCCAACTCTACCACTATTTAAATCCAACCTCAAAGCCCCCTTCTTTCTGAAGAACCTCTTTCCTAGTTATCCCATCACCCTGCTTCACTCTCCCCCTACATGGACAACCATACAGCACTTTTCAGTCACCCTTCCATACTTAATTTAGCACTTCTTCCGCCATCCCATTCCTACGTCATTCTGTCCTGTCCTCGTCCCGGGTTTATCTGTCCACTTTCTCCCGCAACATCTGGTCTCCTTGCTTTCCCAGTGACTTTCATAAATGAAAAAAAAATAAATAGAAAACGTAAAAAACTCCCACGATCCTATTCCAGAAGGATGTTAGGAAGAGGTGACCTCAATACTTGGGTGGACGATTCAACGAGCACATAAGCAGAGGATATCTTTGTGCACAAGCAGCCCAATACACTCATGAAAATGGTCTTAATATAGACGCTGAACTTAAATGTTAACAGCAGCCCTCTTTTTCGGCTGGCCTGTCACAGGATCTGCTGATTCCGGGAAACTCTTACAACACAACTTCGTCAGAGCAAGTCTCCAACAATTGACCTAAAAACACTTATCTAGGCTGTCTAAATAACCGCGATGCTGCATCCTGTGACCCATATAATGGCCCACCTCAGACATGCAAGTTATATAGAAACCACATGGTGAATTCAGGAACAATAATTTCAGATCAGACTGTGGGATGCAAATAAGTCTGCAAAGAACTCGAGACTGAAGCAAGACAAGTGGATATATCAGGCCAGCCATCGTTAAAACAAAGATCCCACTAACAGCCAACAAACTAACCAAACTGCAAAGAAAGTCACAAATCCGATGTTTAACATCTTCTCCCCAGTGACTGATGAAGACATCACAAACATTCAATGCAAAAGCCTTCCTGGCTCAGCCCACCTGATGAAAGGAATGATTGACACTCCAAGACTCATCAGCCTATGGAAGGCCTCCTTAGTGTTTTGGTTCCTGCCACAAATAGGCCTCATTCACCCTCTCCCTAAAAAAGCAAATATGGATATAAAACTACAGACATGTCCAGACCTGCCCTGTGAAGGCAACAGAGTCACCAAAAACCCGCAGGACATGAGTGGCAAAAACCTCTGCTTCCATGATAGGCAAGAACCTCCGCTTCCATGATAGGCAAGAACCTCTGCTTCCATGATAGGCAAGAACCTCCGCTTCTGTGATTGGCAAGAACCTCTGCTTCCATGATAGGCAAGAACCTCCGCTTCCATTATAGGCAAGAATCACTGCTTCCATGATGGGCAAGAACCTCTGCTTCCATGATTGGCAAGAACCTCTGCTTCCATGATTGGCAAGAACCTCCGCTTCCATGATTGGCAAGAACCTCTGCTTCCATGATAGGCAAGAACCTCTGCTTCATTTATAGGCAAGAATCACTGCTTCCATGATGGGCAAGAACCTCTGCTTCCATGATTGGCAAGAACCTCTGCTTCCATGATTGGCAAGAACCTCCGCTTCCATGATTGGCAAGAACCTCTGCCTCCATGATAGGCAAGAACCTCTGCTTCCATGATAGGCAAGAACCTCCACTTCCGTGATTGGCAAGAACCTCCGCTTCCATGATGGGCAAGAACCTCCGCTTCCATGATTGGCAAGAACCTCTGCTTCCATGATTGGCAAGATCCTCCGCTTCCATGATTGGCAAGAACCTCTGCTTCCATGATAGGCAAGAACATCTGCTTCCATTATAGGCAAGAACCTCTGCTTCCATTATAGGCAAGAACCTCTGCTTCCATGATAGGCAAGAACCTCCGCTTCCATGATTGGCAAGAACCTCCGCTTCCATGATGGGCAAGAACCTCCGCTTCCATGTTAGGCAAGAACCGCTGCTTCCATGATAGGCAAGAACCTCCGCTCCCATGATAGGCAAGAACCTCTGCTTCCATGATAGGCAAGAACCTCTGCTTCCATGATAGGCAAGAACATCCGCTCCCAAGATAGGCAAGAACCTCTGCTTCCATGATTGGCAAGAACCTCTGCTTCCATGATAGGCAAGAACCTCTGCTTCCATGATAGGCAAGAACCTGCGCTCCCATGATAGGCAAGAATCTCTGCTTCCATGATTGGCAAGAACCTCTGCTTCCATGCTTGGCAAGAACCTCTGCATCCATGATTAGCAAGAACCTCCACTTCCATGATTGGCAAGAACCTTCGCTTCCATGATGGGCAAGAGCCTCCGCTCCCATGATAGGCAAGAACCTCCGCTTCCATGATTGGCAAGAACCTCTGCTTCCATGATAGGCAAGAACCTCCGCTTCCATGATAGGCAATAACCTCTGCTTCCATGATAGGCAAGAACATCTGCTCCCATGATAGGCAAGAACCTCCGCTTCCATGATAGGCAAGAACCTCTGCTTCCATGATAGGCAAGAACCTCCGCTTCCATGATAGGCAAGAACCTCTGCTTCCATGATAGGCAAGAACCTCCGCTCCCATGATAGGCAAGAATCTCTGCTTCCATGATAGTGTAACAATTAGGTACTCACAAATTTCCGTAAACAGCAGAGGTGTAGAATTGGCTCTGAAGCAAATGGGTAATTCTCCCAAAGTGTTCAGAGGCCAGAAAACTGGACTCAGTGCACACCGGGGGCAGCACCCTTGGGAAAACCTCGTGGGGAAGAAAACCCAATTCTGTCTCTTAGAGGATGGTGTCTCCAAAGTAGTTGTGGAAGAATGGTAAGTACTGCAGGCTGAGGGAGGAACGGATCCAGGAATCCGCTCGGCAAGGAGGAGTCGAGCAGCGACTTGGAATGAAGTCCGGTCATGCTCAATGCTGGAGAATATGAAGAAAAGGGAAGAGGAAAAGAAACGAGGTAAGAAGCAGCGTAGTGATGGAAACCGAACACAAGTGCACGGGGCAGGAAAGCAAGACGAGTAATAGGGAAATAAAGAAAGGTAAAAAAAGGTAGAATAAGTGGAGGAGGAACTCAGCAAGAGTGCGCAGGGTGCAGAAAAGAGGAGAAGAGGCTTAGAGAAGTCTCAACAGGCTGTTCAGCAGAACGCTGGGAAAAACACCAGCGCAAACAGCGTGGTGCAGCAAACAGAAGCGACGCGTCTTGCCCAACCATAGAGAGGAAGATATAGAATGGGCAGACGCGGTCGCCATGTTGGAAAAACTAGAACGGTAATAGTCTTGTGGCAATAGCGCTGATAAGCCGCCATCTTGAGTTCCATTGCTGGTATCTTGAATGACTCATTCTCCATTTCCGCCAAGTATGTCGAGCCGAATTCCTGACAGTATGCCCTCCCAGTGGGGTGATTGGTCCAGGTTTCCAGGGGTGAGAGCGATGGAATTTGTTCACCAGTCTTGAGGCATGAACTGATGAAGCATTTTCCAAGTCCTGTCTGATGGATTGTAGCCTTTCCAATCGATTAGGTATTGCAATTTACCGTGATAGTATCTGGAGTCGCATATTACTGCTACTTCGTACTCAGGACCTTCTTGAGTATCCACTGGAGGGGGGGGTATGATTGAAGCCCCTATTGAACCTATCCGGTATCTGTGTCTTGAGTTGAGAGACATGAAAAACATTATGAATCCGGTGCCAGGATGGAGGGAGACGGATTTTATTTGCTACCTTCCCGATGGCCTCAATAATGGGAAATGGGCCAAAATACTTGGGGGATAGTTTCGATGGTACCAAATGTTTAGGAAGGTATTTAGTGGAGAGCCATACTAAATCCTTAGTTTTGTAGGTGGGTACCTGTGAGCGTTTCTTGTCAGCTTGTTGTTTTACCCGGTCTCTGGTTTCAGAAAGGGTAGCAAGGGCTGCAGCATGTCCTTTCTGGATGTCGGAGACTAATTAATCTACCGTTGGGATTTTGGTGGATTGAGGAGTTACGGTAGGGAAACTGAATGGATGGAATCCATATGTGCATAAAAAAGGTGTCATTTTGATGGCTGTGTGAAAGGAATTGTTATATGCGAATTCTGCATATGGTAGAAGAAGGCTCTAGTTGTCTTGAGCTGCTGACACAAAACAACGCAGATACTGCTCTAAGGATTGATTTAATCTCTCCGTTTCCCCATTGGATTGTGGGTGATACCCAGAGGTGAGGTTTCTTTGTATACCTAAGGTTTTGCATAGTATTTTCCAATAGGAGGAAACATATTGTGAACCTCTGTCAGATATGATGTATTTTGGAAGTCCATGGAGACAGAAGATGGTTTGTGAAAAACAGGATTCCATCTGAGCTGCTGAAGGTAATCGGCTCATGGGAATGAAATGTGCTAGTTTGGTCAAAGTATCTATAGTCACCATGATGGTTGTATTGTTTGAAGAAGGTGGTAAATCTACAATAGAATCTGTAGATATGCACTCCCATGGTCGAGTGGGAAGCTTAGGTTGTACCAACCTCCCTGTAGGCAGATGTCTAGGAACCTTAGATTGTTGGCAGATGGAGCAAGAAGAAACATAATCCTTGACGTCTTGTGTTACTCCAGGCCACCAAAAGTGTCTATTGATGAGTTCCAGGGTGGTTTTGATTCCTCTATGTCCTGCGACTTTATGGTCATGACACATACGTAATACCTTCTTTCTTGGTATACCTTCAGGTATGTATAGTTGGTTAGCTCGGAAGTAAAGTCCGTCTTCCATTCTCAGTTCATGATCACTGATTTCTTTCTGATTCAGCTTTTGGCATTGTTTTCGTATAGTTTGAAAATAAGAGGATACATAGTATAGAAAAGTTGCGTGTGGCCACATCTTTTCCGGGAGAAATGATAAAGTATTGTGTGAACTTCTGGAAAGAGCATCAGCGATTTGATTATTGGTTCCCGGTATGTAAGTAAGGATGAATTCATAGGATGAAAAGAAATAAGCCCACCGAGCTTGTCGACTGTTTTGGCACTCCATGTTTTGCAGCACTCTCAAGTTCCTGTGATCTGTACGAATTTGAACAGGATGCTGAGCCCCTAAATGGAGGTGTCTCCATTCCTGGCAACTCCTTTTTATAGCTAAGAGTTATTTTTCAAGTACGGTATGATTGCGTTCAGATTCTGTCAGGGATTTTGACATGTAGGCAACCGGATGTTCAATCCCTTCTTTCGAAACTTGCTTTAGTACTCCTCCTATGGCTGAATCCGAAGCATCGGTTTCCAATATAAAGGGTTTTGTCTGATCTGGTAACCGTAGAATCGGTGCTGTAGAGGAGGCTATTTTGGGACCTTCAAAGGCTTTTTGAGCGGTTGAATTCCACTCAAAAGATTTTCCTTTTTGAAGAAGAAGAGTGAAGGGTTTGATGATTCTAGAAAAATTTGGAATAAACTTTCGGTAGAAGTTGGTGAATCCTAAGAACCGCTGTACCTCCTTTACGTTCTGAGGAGGATTCCATTTGTAGATAGCTTCTACCTTCCTTGGATCCATGGCAGCTCCTTCTGCAGATAGAATGAAACCCAAATAGGGGATACTGGGTAGATGGAAAGAACATTTTTCAATTTTGGCAAACAATCGATTTTGATGAAGACGTTCTAGAACTTCAGAGACATGGATCATATGTTCTTGTAGATTGTTAGAAAAAATGAGGATGTCATCCAAGTATATGATTAGGGTATGAAGGAGTAAGTCAGCAAATATGTGATCTACAAAACGTTGAAAGGCTGAAGGGGCATTTGCTAGCCCAAAAGGCATCACACGGTATTCGTAATGTCCGAAAGGCGTGCGGAAAGCTGTTTTCCATTCATCTCCTCTTTTGATTCTGATCAGATGATATGCCCCTCTAAGGTCGAGTTTTGTAAAGATAGTTGCGCCTCGTACAGCTTCCAGAATATCTTGGATAAGGGGCAGTGGGTATCGATCCTTGTATGTAACTTTGTTTAGGCCTCTATAATCGATGCAAGGACGGAGCTCTTTGCAATCTTTTTTGGGGATAAAGAAAAGTGAAGCACCTGCGGAACTTTTAGACTCTGTGATGAGACCATGGTGCAAGTTCGTTTGTAGGTATTCCTTTAAGGCAACCTTCTCGGGAATAGAAAGAGTGTACATGCGACCAAAGGGTACTTGCGCATCCGGTAGTAATTTGATAGAACAATCGTCCTTTCTGTGGGGTGGTAATTCCTTGTATTCATCATTTGAGAAAACAGAGCTGTACTTGTGGTAACATTCCGGCAGTAGATTCAGGTTGGATATGGTAGACAATACCGGGTTTTTGTCCGGGGATGTAGTTGTAGTCTACAAGCCCACCACTCCTTCGGGTAGGCAAGAATGCAAGCAGTGTTCTGAGCCCAAAAACAATGTTCCTGCCGTCCAATTGATGAATGGGTCATGTTTAACAAGCCACGGGAGACCTAGTATAAGTGGATAATGGGCGGTATTTATCAAATCGAATGATAACTCTTCTTCATGTGTAGAAATCTTCATGGTGAGAAAAGTTGTGTTTTCTTTAATGGGTCCTGATGATAAAGGGTTTCCATCTACTCCTTCCACTGGCAGACTCAGGGTTTTAGCCACCCGAGGTATGTTGTTTCTAAATGCCCATTCAGAATCCATTAGCTGATTGTTGGTGGTGACTAGTGGTGTAGCCCAGGCCAGGGCGCTGCCGGCGAGATTAGATATCAAAAAACTTACTTTAGCTCTATGGTTTGGAAAAAACGAGGCTTTCAAAGTTATTTGCACCAAACAAGAGTCCAAGAATTCTTTTAGTTTTTTAGGGTTGCCATCGTATTTTCCCATGGGTAAGGATCCTGCAGGGATCTCTGACCTGTTTGCAACCATTTGTCTCAACGTAGCATTTTCGTTTCTTAACGTCTGTACTTCAGTATTGAGACTCTGCATGGCTGCCATTACTTGTTGCATCTGCTGTTCCATATTTTGGTTCTTTTTGGGCGTCGCTTTCTGTAACAATTAGGTACTCACGAATTTCCGGAAACAGCAGAGGTGTAGAATTGGCTCTGAAGCAAATAGGTAATTCCCCCAAAGTGTTCAGAGGCCAGAAAACTGGACTCCGTGCATCCCGGGGGCAGCACGCTTTGGAAACACTTGTGGGGAAGAAAAGCCAATTCTGTCTCTTAGAGGATGCTGTCTCCAAAGTAGTTGTGGAAGAATGGTAAGTACTGCAGGCTGAGGGAGGAACGGATCCAGGAATCAGCTCGGCGAGGAAGAGTCGAGCAGCAACTTGGAATGAAGCCCGGTCGTGCTCAATGCTGTAGAATATGAAGAAAAGGGAAGAGGAAAAGAAATGAGGTAAGAAGCAGCGTAGTGAAAAGAAACCGAACACAAGTGCACGGGGCAGGAAAGCAAGACGAGTAATAGGGAAATAAAGAAGGGTAAGAAAAGGTAGAATAAGTCGAGGCGGAACTCAGCAAGAGTGCGCAGGGCGCAGAAAAGAGGAGAAGAGGCTTAGAGAAGTCTCAACGGGCTGTTCAGCAGAACGCTGGGAAAAACACCAGCACAAACAGCGTGGTGCAGCGAACAGAAGTGACGTGTCTTGCCCAACCATAGAGAGGAAGATATAGAATGGGCAGACGCGGTCGCCATGTTGGAAAAAACTAGAACGGTAATCGTCTTGTGGCAATAGCGCTGGTAAGCCGCCATCTTGAGTTCCATTGCTGGTATCTTGAATGACTCATTCTCCATTTCCGCCAAGTATGTTGAGCCGAATTCCTGACAGATAGGCAAGAACCTCTGCTTCCATGATAGGCAAGAACCTCCGCTCCCATGATAGGCAAGAACCTCTGCTTCCATGATAGGCAAGAACCTCTGCTTCCATGATAGGCAAGAACCTCAGCTTCCATGATTGTCAATAACCTTCCTCTCCATGATGGGCCATCCAACTTTAGACTAGGCAAGAGCATGTAGAGTATCGTACTGGGTTTACGGAAAGAAATGTTCCACCCCACCAAAGTAACCATACCTGCCACTATCTTCCTACTAGGCCTTCTATCGACCTATGAGAGTGGAGGGATAGCTCAGGGGCAACGCACTGGCCTTGGAAATAGGACTAGAGGCCAGAGTCAGGCATGACGCGTGATATAACAGACCGATCTAATTATTGTATTATTATGACTCCGACCACAGATTTCCGCCTTCACCACCACATGAGCTTTCAAAGGTATGTCCTTCATCTGATCTTTCCCTTTTTCAGAACCTGTTCAACCTTGAGTGAAGCCGTAAATTTCAGAACATCACCAGTACTCCCAATATGCAGTACTCCGCACTCTCCCATGTTGTTTGCGTGCCTATCCTAATCCACCAGCCCCCCTCATTGTAACGGTCAGTGCCCTATTCCACCTCGACGCGGAAGGTTCTCACTGCTGAAGGAATTGACAGAGTCCGCCATAGCGAACTGAAGCAATTGCCTGCCTTGAATCAGTCCAGATGTGGATCACCTCCACTTTCTGCCCCTCGAACGGGCCGAACGCAAAGGTCCTACGCGTGGAATCCTGAGCACGGATGCAGGGACCATTCAAATGGCTTCCATCCCTTCATCCATGCAGGTTTGTAACATGAGAAACCTCTTTGCTATAGCTCAGGGCTATAGGACAGGAGAGCATTGGTGGTCATTAGGTGGAGTACGTACAAAGCATTGACAGAGGTGGAGCAATTCATTCCAGGTTAGCAAAGTGACACACTAGTTATTATAAGTTTAGAATATCTGGAGAGTAGGGAGATGGATGTTCACACACTGGCCCTCATTACGACCCTGGCGGAAAGTAACTGACCTGACCGCCATAGCGTAAATAGCGTTTCCGCCATTGCACAATGGAGTAAAGTGCGGCTAATTCTGACCCATCCGGCACGAGCATTACGCCATGGCGGAAGTGCAAAGTCCGCGATGGCGGAAATGACCCCAAAACGCCCCTCACCGCCGTCGTACGGCGCCCTAGGTGCAATTCCGCCACCCATCATAGCGGTCACCGTAATGAGCGGTAATCGCAAAATACGGTGACCGTAAATATACGGAAACGGAAGTAAAAACATGGGGCCGGAACGGGAAACAGCACGCCGTACACCTATAAAATCAGAATCCCAACACAACCATTAAAAATCCGACCCTGAGACACATCCCAACCCGTTAGCCACCCTAGTTAAAACAATCAAAATGGGAAAAGTTGCTAAAAAAGCGTGCGACCGCAAGCGGCAGGTCCACTTCTCCCATGAGGAACTCACCGTGCTCACAGAGACCCTCCAGGAGAATGCTGCCGTCGTCTTCTCGACGCAAATGACCAGGACGGCACTTGCGAACAAGAAGGCCATATGGGCCCTGGTGGCACAGCGGGTAAGTGCGGTGGGGACCGCACCCCGCAACCCACAGCAATGCAGAAAGCGATGGGACGACTTGCGGATACGCGTACGGAGCATACTATCAGCCAACCGTAACATTGCCACAGCTACCGGGGGAGGATCGGGATCACCCATCAAGTTGACCCCCTGGGAAGAAATCTGTGCCTCCACCATTGGAATGGAGAGTATAGAGGGAGTCGGAGGGATGGAGAAAGGAGTGCAGACATCCGAAGAATCAGGTAGGTGGGCCAAATAAAACAATGCTAAATCCACAATGTCCAATCATGTGAAGTACCATGTGTCCACATAGTGCAACAGAAACACATGTCCAGGAGAACGTCCACATACATTGGCCTGATAGCGCACTTTAAAAGTCACATTAAATACATAAATAATTAAAAATCCTAAAAACACCCTCTACACGTGCAGCATGCACACCCTAACTGCAGGCTGCAAAACAACTGCATCCTCAATCCACACAAAAATGAAACCACCTCCAAGGCCCTGACCCAAATCACCCTCAGGTACCACCCCAATGCATGTGATACATTGCCATTCCAATTTCCACAGACCCATAAATAACGCTCGCCCTCCTTTACTCCAACACAGGGTCCGATTCAAACGACGAGCTTCAGGACACCCCTACCAGCACACCTGCAAAGAGGGCCAAGACCAACGGCCAAAGACCCTCCACCTCAGCTGCACGGATCAAGACACGGCAGCAGCACAAATCAAGTGGCAGCACACAGGAGGGGACTTCAACAGGCACCCCAGCAGCCAGCATGCCCACAACAGCAGCACCACAGGTCCCCCCAATGGATGCCACAGAAGGCACTGCTTCTGGTGGCAGCAGCACCATAGGTGACACTGCATTAATGGCAGCATGCTCCGACACAGAAAACGGTGCTGTCGATGTAGGATCCATCCATGACCTGTCTCAATCCCCCTGTTTGTTTCATCCCGTACACCATGAGGATACCACGCAGGGGCACCCACAAGACGACGACTGGCCATCCCCCACAAGCCCAGTGGCAAGGCAACATGAGGTGATCAGCCCCTCTGTGACACCACCGCAAATGGGCATGGCCCAGCAGAGGCAACAGTCCCTCGACCAGGTGATCGTGCAACAGCAGCAACTGGCCACGCTCCTCAAGGAGCATGCTGATGAATGTGGGGGTACTAAGGCAGCCATAGAAACATCTACTGAGACACTTAGGGCAGAAATGGAGAGAAGTACAGAGACACTAAGGGCACAAATGGAGAGATGCACCGAGAGCCTGAGGGTACAAATGGAGAGAAGCACCGAGAGCCTGAGGGTACAAATGGAGAGAAGCACCGAGAGCCTGAGGGGGGAACTGCATGCGACGTCCAAAGACGTATGTGCTGAACTTGCCGCTGTGCGCCGTGTGCTCACTGAGCTCTCACAAACCCTTAGGGACATGCATGGACGTGAGCAGGCAGAGACATCATCCGTTGCAAGTTCTGTCCAGGGCAGCCCCCAACGTAGATCTGGGAGGAACCTGCGCTCCACAGGCAGGGGTGCCCCTGATACCCGGAGAGGGGGCTTGCAATAGCGTCTGCCCACTGACAATGAGCATCTTTGGACACTGGTGTTCGGGGGGGAGGTAGGAGGGTGGAGGGGGTGTGTTGGGCTTTCTTGGGTGGCGGGTCGATGGGGTGTGTAACATAATTTCACATATGCTATAAACATTTCACAATCATCCAATGAGATGTGTGGACATTGATCTTTGTGTACGAGGCCTTTATAGGCGTACAGTCCATATTGTGCATGTTCCAGACACACACAGTGCCACAAGTCCCGTGTCCATGTATCAGCCACCAGGCGTGAGTGCTAGAAGCATGAATCTATGATAATCTGACGAATTTCACGGCCCTCCTGTGCCTCGCGGACTCCTTGAGGTGCTGCCACATCCCCACCCTCATCATGACCATCTTCAGGTGCTTGCAGTTCTGCGTCAGGGGGCATGGGCACATTTCTACGTACGCACATATTGTGTAGCATGACACATGCCATGACCATCTTTGCAACCTTCTCATGGCGGTACAGGAGTGCCCCGCCAGACCTGCTGAGGCAGCGGAAACGAGCCTTCAGTAGGCCGAATGCCTGTTCTATGACTACACGGGTACGTGAGTGGGCATGGTTGTAGTCCTCCTCATGCTAGTTCTGATAGGCGAGTGACGGCAGTGGAGGAGGGCAGGGTCATGTGTGGTGATGGAGGATGCAGTGCGCACGTGGAGAGGTAGGTTGTTCCATGCTCCGTGTCCCCAGTGGGTAAATTCTTGTTTTTGTGTGCATGTGAGTTTGCAGAGCAGAATGTGTAGAAGGTTTTGGGGAGACATGTTTGGTGTTTGTGTGGGTGACGGGTTTGAGTTTGTTGTGAAAGTAAGATGGGGTTTTGAGGTGCACTTCTCTGGGGAGCCTGTGGAGCTGTGCCAGAGCGGGGGTGATGGGTGAATGTTTGCTAGGTGGAGGAGGAGTCTGGCTGCTGCATTTTGTATGGTGCCTTGCATGGGGGCAAGGGGTTGTTGTGGAGTCCAGTAAGGAGAGCGTTACCATATTCCAGTTTAGTGCTATATAATGATAATGATTTGATATTGTTATCATATGGGTCTTTCGTTAAAGTATTGTACACAGAACATTGTACATACAGTCATCACCCACCCGAGTTACTTCACGTGGGACAGAAATGAACCTCACACTGGCATTGGGCAAACATGGCTACGACAAGAACATGGGTGGATGAATAGCTAACTTGATAAGCGCTTGGTTCAGCCACGAGGCCAACCCTCAATGTACACTTTCTAATCCCAGCAGGGTGGACTCTTGTCCTTTCGAGTTTGATAGATTGAGCATGTCCTGCTTTACTTTGGCCTTTAAATCTGGCGGAGTGAACCGCGTCCCAGGTCTTCTCGGCTGGATATTACCGATCTATCAACCAGTTTGGTAATAAGGCACAAGAATCCAGAAAGTTCTTCGTTTTCTTTGCCTTATTACACCGTCTAACCGGGATGTGTACGTTAATGGCGGCCATCTTGTTTGTGAATGGTGGCTGCCATGATTGGATCCCTATGTGTTCCGCCTGCCTCTTTCTGTGGTTATCCATAATAATCCAATCAATTCAATCCAAGACACGCACCACACACTGCCCACTTCGTGCCCAGCCCCTTCAGGAGAATCCTGACCCGAATGCATACATCATGGAAAGGTGCAGCTATTATTGAAAACCTTTTTTGATATTTTCATTATTGTTGCTTTTATGTGCATGGACTTTCCCACGAGAGGCTTTTCAATAACTGCAAAGTTTTCAAAGCGGATCAGTGCAGCTAGTCCCTGGCTCCCGGCCCAACTTTGTGTGGCTGTGTGCAGTTATCTTCGACTATGACGTCATGACAGAGGAGTGTGGCGACTGCAGGGGGATATGCCATGTTCTCTTCCAGGTTTGCACTTTCTTGTTCGGGTTGCTATATGGTGAGGGTTGCCTTCTGTGTGTGACACACTCCCCTCTCCAGCCCCTGGCAGGATGGTCCTGGAGGACCGTGCAGGGTGTGGGGGAGCGGTGCAGGAGTCCATACACAGCGTAGGATTATAGATGGGCAGCTTTAGGTATGGGGTGCATCCAGCCCGAGGGTCCCTAGTGACCACCTAGGCAGCCCGAGCTTCCTTCAAGGCAACCATAAGAGGGGGCTGAGAGCCCCTCAGTGGGACTCAGCCCCACAGCTGATGGCTTCCCCTTCCCATGAGTAGTTCCAAAGCAATCACAAGCAGGGACCCTTGGAATGTCGGTCTGCAATATCCAATCAGTCTCTACATACCCAGGGCAATGTTGGCACCACCTCTGCAAATCAATGCCCCCCAGCACTGCACTGGCACAGGAGGGCAGGGAGAAAAACACTCAGCATCGAAAGCCCCAAACTCTGGCACAACACAATCTCCCCAGGAGCAGAGATCCGGGATCGGCCACTTGAAGTTCAGAGAAGCTTGGACGCCCCCCTGGTCCCCAAGGCCTTCTTCCACCATGGGTGTGTTTCTGTCCCGCTTTAGGCACTGGTCAGACCTCTTCTCCCAAATGCCCTGGTTCTTTGGGTTATTGGGAAGGCATAGCTCCTAAATGCCAAGAAAAAGGCCCACTTTGTCCCCCTGCCCACCACGTTCTTCCTCCCCTTGTGCAACCCAACTTTCTCTCCCTGCACACAATATCTACTCAGACACACATGGAGAAGTCCTCCAACGACTTACCGCTATCTAGGGGTACATTGCAGAGAGACCAGGCGTGCATGACCTGGATATAGACGTGGACACGCCCCATGACGTCACAGGTTAAATCGACAGAGTGAATCACAGCCCATTTTGTTCTGATATTGTTCAAGCATGTTCTCTAAAGGATGAAATAATAGGGGATGATATAGTGTCACCCCCTCCCTGCGTCACTTTATATATTACAGAGACACTTTTCTTAACCCTGGGCTCCTTGCACACATCATATGTTTGAGCCCACAGTGTGAGCTGCAGTGTGGTTTAATGGAGTTTAGGTCCACCCTGCACACCCCACACACTTGCAGACCACCTGCCAGTAACCCTGGGCTCTTTGCACTCATTCTATGTGTGAGCCCACAGTGTGAGCTGCACTGTGGTTTTCTGGATTATAGGTCCAGCCTGCACACCCCTTACACTTGCAGACCACCTGGCAGTAACTCTGGGTCCTTGCACACATCCTACGTTTGAGCCCACAGTCTGTGCTGCAATGTGGTTTTCTAGAGTTGAGGTTCACACTGCACACACCACACACTTGCAGACCACCTGGCAGTAACCCTGGGCTCCTTGCACTCATCCTATGTGTGAGCCCACAGTGTGAGCTGCACTGTGGTGTGCTGGAGTTGAGGTCCACCCGGCACACACCACACACTTGCAGACTACTTGGGAGTAACCCTGTGCTCTTTGCACTCTTCTTATGTGTGAGCTGCACTGTGGTTTTCTGGAGTTGAGGTCCCCCCGGCACACACCACACACTTGCAGACCACCTGGGAGTAACCCTGTGCTCTTTGCATTGTTCATATGTGTGAGCCCACAGTGTGAGCTGCAGTGTGGTTTGCTGGAGTTCAGGTCCACCCTGCACACACCGCACACTTGCAGACCATCAGGCAGTAACCCCGGGCTCCTTGCACTCATCCTATGTGTGAGCCCACAGTGTGAGCTGCGCTGTAGTTTGCTGGAGTTAAGGTCCACCCTGCACACACCACACACTTGCAAACTACCAGGCAGTAACCCGGGGCTCCTTGCACTCATCCTATGTGTGAGCCCACAGTGTGAGCTGCAGTGTGGTTTGTTGGAGTTTAGGTCCACCCTGCACACACCACACACTTGCAGACTACCTGGCAGTAACCCTGTGCTCTTTGCACTCATCCTATGTGTGAGCCCACAGTGTGAGCTGCAGTGTGGTATGCTGGCGTTTAGGCCCACCATGCACACCCCACACACTTGCAGACTACCTGGGAGTAACCCTGGGCTCCTTGAACTCATATGTGTGAGCACACAGTGTGAGCTGCAGTGTGGTTTGCTGGAGTTGGGGTCCACCAAGCACACCCCACACACTTACAGACTACCTGGCAGTAACCTGGGTACCTTGAACTCATCCTATGTGTGAGCCCACAGTGTGAGCTGCACTGCGGTTTGCTGGAGTTTAGGTCCACCCTGCACACACCACACACTTGCAGACTACCTGGCAGTAACCCTGGGTTCCTTGCACTCATCCTTAGAGTGAGCCCAGAGCGCGAGCTGTAGTGTGGCATGCTAGAGTTTAGGCTCACCCTGCACACACCACACACTTGCAGACCACCTGGAAGTACCCCAGGGCTCCTTGCACTCATCCTGTTTGTGAGCCCACAGTGTGAGCTGCAGTGTGGAATGCTAGAGTTTGGGCCCACCATGCACACCCCACACACTTGTAGACCACCTGGCAGTAACCCTGGGCTCCTTGCACTCATCCTATGTGTGAGCACACAGTCTGTGCATGCCCTGTGGTTTGCTGGAGGTTAGGTCCACCCTGTACACACCACACACTTGCAGACTACTTGGCAGTAACCCTGGGCTCCTTGCACTCATCCTATTTGTGAGCCCACCGTGTGAGCTGCAGTGTGGTTTGCTGGAGTTTAGGGCCACCCTGCACACACCACACACTTGCAGTCTACCTGGCAGTAACCCTGGGCTCCTTGCACTCATCCTATGTGTGAGCCCACAGTGTGAGCTGCACTGTGGTTTGCTGAAGTTGAGGTCCACCATGCACACACCACACACTTGCAGACTACCTGGTAGTAATCCTGGGCTCCTTGCACTCATCCTATGTGTGAGCCCACAGTGTGAGTTGCACTGTGGTTTGCTGGAGTTTAGGTCCACCCGGCACACACCACACACTTGCAGACCACCTGCGAGTAACCCAGGGCTTCTTACACTAATCCTATGTGTGAGCCCACAGTCTGAGCCGCACTGTGGTTTGCTGGAGTTGAGGTCCAGCCTGCACACACCGCACACTTGCAGACCACCTGGGAGTAACCCTGTGCTCCTTGCACTCATCCTATGTTTAGGTCACAGTGTGAGCTGCAGTGTGGTTTGCTGGAGTTGAGGTCCTACAAGGCACGCACCGCACACTTGCAGACTACCTGGGAGTAACCCGGGACTCCTTGCACTCATTGTGTGTGTGAGCACACAGTGTGAGCTGTAGTGTGGTTTGCTGGAGTTGAGGTCCACCATGCACACACCACACACTTGCAGACTACCTGGCAGTAACCCGGGGCTCCTTGCACTCATCCTATGTGTGAGCACACAGTCTGAGCTGCACTGTGGTTTGCTGGAGTTTAGGTGCGCCCTGTACACACCACACACTAGCAGACTACCTGGCAGTAACACTGTGCTCTTTGCACTCATCCTATGTGTGAGCCCAAAGTGTGAGCTGTACTGTGGTTTGCTAGAGTTGAGATCCACCCTGCACACACCACACACTTGCAGACTACCTGGCAGTAACCCTGGGCTCCTTGCACTCATCATATGTGTGAGCCCACAGTGTGAACTGCACTGTGGTTTGCTGGGGTTTAGGTCCATCCTGCACACATCACACACATGCAGACTACCTGGCAGTAACCCTGTGCTCTTTGCACTCATCCAATGTGTGACCCCACAGTGTGAACTGCACTGTGGTTTGCTGAAGTATAGGTCCACCCTGCACACACCACACACTTGCAGACTACCTGGCAGTAACCCTGGGCTACATGCACTCATCCTATGTGTGAGCCCACAGTGTGAGCTGCAGTGTGGTTTGCTGGAGTTGAGGTCCACAAGGCACACACCGCACACTTGCAGACTACCTGGGAGTAACCCGGGGCTCCTTGCACTCATTGTATGTGTGAGCACACAGTGTGAGCTGCAGTGTGGTTTGCTGGAGTTGAGGTCCACCATGCACACACCACACACTTGCAGACTACCTGGCAGTAACCCGGGGCTCCTTGCACTCATCCTATGTGTGAGCACACAGTCTGAGCTGCACTGTGGTTTGCTGGAGTTTAGGTCCGCCCTGTACACACCACACACTAGCAGACTACCTGGCAGTAACACTGTGCTCTTTGCACTCATCCTATGTGTGAGCCCAAAGTGTGAGCTGTACTGTGGTTTGCTGGAGTTGAGATCCACCCTGCACACACCACACACTTGCAGACTACCTGGCAGTAACCCTGGGCTCCTTGCACTCATCATATGTGTGAGCCCACAGTGTGAACTGCACTGTGGTTTGCTGGGGTTTAGGTCCACCCTGCACACATCAGACACATGCAGACTACCTGGCAGTAACCCCGTGCTCTTTGCACTCATCCAATGTGTGACCCCACAGTGTGAACTGCACTGTGGTTTGCTGAAGTATAGGTCCACCCTGCACACACCACACACTTGCAGACTTCCTGGCAGTAACCCTGGGCTCCTTGCACTCATCATATGTGTGAGCCCACAGTGTGAACTGCACTGTGGTTTGCTGGGGTTTAGGTCCACCCTGCACACATCACACACATGCAGACTACCTGGCAGTAACCCCGTGCTCTTCGCACTCATCCAATGTGTGACCCCACAGTGTGAACTGCACTGTGGTTTGCTGAAGTAAAGGTCCACCCTGCACACACCACACACTTGCAGACTACCTGGCAGTAACCCTGGGCTACATGCACTCATCCTATGTGTGAGCCCACAGTGTGAGCTGCAGTGTGGTTTGCTGGAGTTGAGGTCCACAAGGCACACACCGCACACTTGCAGACTACCTGGGAGTAACCCGGGGCACCTTGCACTCGTATTTGTGAGCACACAGTGTGAGCTGCAGTGTGGTTTGCTGGAGTTGAGGTCCACCATGCACACACCACACACTTGCAGACTACCTGGCAGTAACCCGGGGCTCCTTGCACTCATCCTATGTGTGAGCACACAGTCTGAGCTGCACTGTGGTTTGCTGGAGTTTAGGTCCGCCCTGTACACACCACACACTAGCAGACTACCTGGCAGTAACACTGTGCTGTTTGCACTCATCCAATGTGTGAGCCCACAGTGTGAACTGCACTGTGGTTTGCTGAAGTATAGGCCCACCCTGCACTCACCACACACTTGCAGACTACCTGGCAGTAACCCTGGGCTACATGCACTCATCCTATGTGTGAGCCCACAGTGTGAGCTGCAGTTTGGTTTGCTGGAGTTGAGGTCCACCCTGCACACACCACACACGTGCAGACTACCTGGCAGTAACCCGGGGCTCCTTGCACTCATTGTATGTGTGAGCACACAGTGTGAGCTGCAGTGTGGTTTGCTAGAGTTGAGGTCCACCATGCACACACCACACACTTGCATACTACCTGTCAGTAACCCTGGGCTCCTTGCACTCATCCTATGTGTGAGCACACAGTCTGATCTGCACTGTGGTTTGCTGGAGTTTAGGTCCGCCCTGTACACACCACACACTTGCAGACTACCTGGCAGTAACACTGTGCTCTTTGCACTCATCCTATGTGTGAGCCCGAAGTGTGAGCTGTACTGTGGTTTGCTGGAGTTGAGATCCACCCTGCACACACCACACACTTGCAGACTACCTGGCAGTAACCCTGGGCTCCTAGCACTCATCCTATGTGTGAGCCCACACTGTGCACTGCACTGTGGTTTGCTGGAGTTTAGGTCCACCCTGCACACATCACACACTTGCAGACCACCTGGCAGTAAACCTGGGCTCCATGCACTCATCCTATGTGTGAGCCCTCAGTGTGAACTGCACTGTGGTTTGCTGAAGTATAGGTCCACCCTGCAAACACCACACACTTGCAGACTACCTGGCAGTAACCCTGGGCTACATGCACTCATCCTATGTGTGAGCCCACAGTGTGAGCTGCAGTGCGGGCTGCTGGAGTTTAGGTCCACCCTGCACACACCACACACGTGCAGACTAACTGGCAGTAACCCCGTTCAATTTGCACTCATCCTATGTGTGAGCCCACAGTGTGAGCTGCAGTGTGGTATGCTGGCGTTTAGGTCCACCATGCACACCCCACACACTTGCAGACTACCTGGGAGTAACCCTGGGCTCCTTGAACTCATCCTATGTGTGAGCACACACTGTGAGCTGCCGTGTGGTTTGCTGGAGTTGAGGTCCACCACGCACACCCCACACATTTGCAGACTACCTGGCAGTAACCTGGGCACCTTGAACTCATCCTATGTGTGAGCACACAGTGTGAGCTGCCGTGTGGTTTCCTGGAGTTTAGGTCCACCCTGAAAACACCACACACTTGCAGACTACCCGGCAGTAACCCTGGGGTCCTTGCACTCATCCTAAGTGTGAGCCCACAGCGCGAGCTGCAGTGTGGCATGCTAGATTTTAGGCTCACCCTGCACACACGACACACTTGCAGACCACCTGGAAGTATCCCTGGGCTCCTTGCACTCATCCTGTGTGTGAGCCCACAGTGTGAGCTGAAGTGTGGAATGCTAGAGTTTAGGCCCACCATGCACACCCCACACACTTGCAGACCACCTGGCAGTAACCCTGGGCTCCTTGCACTCATCCTATGTGTGAGCACACAGTCTGAGCTGCACTGTGGTTTGCTGGAGTTGAGGTCCACCCTGCACACACCGCACACTTGCAGACCACCTGGGAGTAAAACTGTGCTCCTTGCACTCATCCTATGTTTGAGATCACAGTGTGAGCTGCAGTGTAGTTTGCTGGAGTTGCGGTCCACAATGCACACACTGCACACTTGCAAACTACCTGGGAGTAACCCGGGGCTCCTTGCACTCATCGTATGTGTGAGCATACAGTGTGAGCTGCAGTGTGGTTTGCTGGAGTTGAGGTACACCATGCACACACCACACACTTGCAGACTACCTGGCAGTAACACTGGGCTTGTTGCACTCATCCTATGTGTGAGCACACAGTCTGAGCTGCGCTGTGGTTTGCTGGAGTTTAGGTCTGTCCTGTACACACCACACACTTGCAGACTACCTGGCAGTAACACTGTGCTCTTTGCACTCATCCTATTTGTGAGCCCAAAGTGTTAGCTGTACTGTGGTTTGCTGGAGTTGAGATCCACCCTGCACACACCACACACTTGCAGACTACCTGGCAGTAACCCTGAGCTCCTTGCAATCATCCTATGTGTGAGCCCACAGTGTGAACTGCACTGTGGTTTGCTGGAGTTTAGGTCCACCCTGCACACATCACACACTTGCAGACTACCTGGCAGTACACCTGGGCTCCATGCACTCATCCTAAGTGTGATCCCACAGTGTGAACTGCACTGTGGTTTGCTGAAATATAGGTCCACCCTGCACACACCACACACTTGCAGACTACGTGGCAGTAACCCTGGGCTACATGCACTCATCCTATGTGTGAGCCCACAGTGTGAGCTGCAGTGTGGTTTGCTGGAGTTTAGGTCCACCATGAACACACCACACACTTGCAGAACACCTGGCAGTAACAATGTGCTCTTGCACTAATCCTATGTGTGAGCCCAAAGTGTGAGCTGCACTGTGGTTTGCTGGAGTTGAGATCCACCCTGCACACCCCACACACTTGCACACTACCTAGCAGTACACCTGGGCTCCTTGCACTCATCCTATGTGTGAGCCCACAGGGTGAGCTGCAGTGTGGTTTGCTGGAGTTGAGGTCCACCATGCACACACCGCACACTTGCAGACCACCTGGCAGTAAGCCTGTGCTCTTTGCACTCATCCTATGTGTGAGCCCACAGTGTTAGCTGCACTGTGGTTTGCTGGAGTTGAGATCCACCCTGCAAACCCCACACACTTGCACACTACCTGGCAGTAACCCTGGGCTCCTTGCACTCATCCTATGTATGAGCCCACAGTGTGAACTGCACTGTGGTTTGCTGGAGTCTAGGTCCACCCTGTTGTTAGGGAGAATTCTCTGTTTAGGCTGAATTTCCTAACCTAGTGAGTCCCCCAGCAGCTTTGCTGGATTTCTGGAGTTTGTTTTTTTCCATCCTGCCAAGAGTGAGACTCGTTTTCTCCCACTCTTGGACATGAATGTGTGTAATTCCTTTGAATGTCAATGTGTTCTATGGGCTATGGGGTCTTTTACTTCATAGGGTCTCATATGTTTTTCTATGTGTGTTACACTGCACCCTCCGTGCCGTAACACTGGGGCGTCCTAGAGGATCCCCACCATAGACTCCATATCCTGGGACTGACCACTGTCTCCCAGGGAATGTAAAGACACCATTGGCTTTACTAGACCTAAATTTACTAACAGAACTAGTACAAACCATCCTATTGTGGACGTACTAGTTGGGGTAATTCGATTACTCCTGGCTCTGTTATTCGAGGGGGCACTGTCCCGTCCCCCCTCGTCGAGTTTTGGCTGGTGGCAGTGGAAACTACTTGTTATATTCGACCCCGAATATAACCCTATGGGATTCTTCCCATTGTTGGAGGTTAATACTTTTTCTCGTCAGTCTCTAACATACCACCGGTTTATTTATCTTAAATAAATCTATCGGTTGGTATTTTCTGCCAGAACTCGTTTTTTAAAATGGCGTCTGTGTTCGTCTCTGTGACTCCTAAACCAAAGGTTGAGCCCTTTGTTCCATTTTTGGCGGGCTTCTTCACAGAAGCTCTCCAAAGTGGTGCCATTCTGTCTGGGTACCACAGGGGGTGTGGGAGGGGGTTTAGGCACCCTGGACTGAGTTGCCTTGCCAACTCAAGTCGCACTCTGGTGTGATTGGCCCAAGTGGTGAGCCACCCCGCTCACCACTTAGCGTGTTTTGATTGACAGATGGCTGAATGAATGGGGGTTTTCTGCATAAAAGCAGGGCTTTTGGGACTGGATCTTTAGAAGTCGCCACAGGACCTAAGAATCCGACGAGGGTAAAGCTGAGCCGACCTGCAACGACGACACCTCCGGTGGAGCCCTGCTGAACCGACTCACCACTTCCCGACGACAGAGGAGTTCTCCCCGCCGGAGAGTCTCTTCCCCTGACTGGTGGGAACAACCAGTCCCCTTTGCTTTTTCTTCGTTCCAGGACGTAGTGGTCGAATTGTCCGTGCTGAGCACCCCGGCAACCGGATAGCCACTAACCCCTGTACCGCGACCAAAAGGTGGTGCCTTGTGACGGAGCACTCCGAGGCTGGTCTCTTCCCTGGTGGTGCAACGATCTTCAACTTTCCTTTGACGACGAGATCATCTCTTCTCTTGGCAAAGCCCCGACTTGCATCCACCACCAGGAACAACTGCCCCCGCCGGAGCTGTCTCTCCACATACAAGGTACCGTGTCCGCCTGGCTTCCCTTTTTGCCGGATAGAGTGAGGTGTCTTAATCCTTGCCTCTCCATTGGGTCGCCTCCAAGCCTTCTTAACTTTTTGTTCTGACCTGGTCCAATCTTTCTGTGACAATTTGCGCCAAAGACTCGAAGTGCATTTCCACTGTGATACTTTTTGGCACATTTCGCCTTGCCTCTCTCCGAGTGGGCCTGGCCTCTGAACTTTGCGATCTACAGTAGACCCTGCCTTACTTGCCTTGCATTTGTTCGTAAAAGTGTTGGTACCGAGTTGATTTCATACCCTGCCTTTTCTCTCCGTCCTAACGAATACTAGAGTGCCATCTAGGTTACAGCATTCACCTCTGTCTGCAAATAAGTGGTGCCGTTGAACCTAGACTTGTCGAACTATTGTTAGGGGGATTGATTTACTTATAGTAATTGTGATTGAAGTTGTTTACCGTATTAGTGCCAGTGTGTTTTCCATAGATGTGTTTTTATAAATAAATAACTATATATCTTTACACCCAAGCTCTGTTACGTGTTTGCTTGTTCTACTGTGTGAATTGCCCTATTTTGTATACTCCACATACTGCCTAACTCTTCTTGAGGGAAGTCTGACTGCTCAGCCACAGCTACCAAGTGAATCTGTGTGGTACAGACTGCTACCAAGCGGGTTTACTGCCAAACACCTGTAGTCCTAAATCTTTTGCAGTGGTCCCAGAGGGAACTGCACAGGTTTCCGCCTAACACCTGTACACACCACACACTTGCAGACTCCCTGGCAGTAACGCTGTGCTCTTTGCATTCATCCTATGTGTGAGCCCACAGTGTGAGCTGCACTGTGGTTTGCTGGAGTTGAGGTCCACCCTGCACACACCACACACTTGCAGACTATGTGGCAGTAACCCTAGGCTCCTTCCACTCATCCTATGTGTGAGCCCACAGGGTGAACTGCACTGTGGTTTGCTGGAGTTTAGGTCCACCCTGCACACACTTGCAGACTACCTGGCAGTAACCCTGGGCTCCTTGCACTCATCCTATGTGTGAGCCCACAGTGTGAACTGCAGTGTGGTTTGCTGGAGTTTAGGTCCACCCTACACACACTTGCAGACTACCTGGCAGTAACCCTGGGCTCTTTGCACTCATCCTAAGTGTGAGCCCACAGTGTGAGCTGCAGTGTGGTTTGCTGGAGTTTAGGTCCACCCTGCACACACCACGAACTTGCAGACTACCTGGCAGTAACCCTGGGCTCATTGCACTCATCCTATGTGTGAGCCCACAGTGTGAGCTGCAGTGTGGTTTGCTGGAGTTTAGGTCCACCCTGCACACACCACGAACTTGCAGACTACCTGGCAGTAACCCTGGGCTCCATGCACTCATCCGATGTGTGAGCCCACAGTGTGAGCTGCACTGTGGTTTGCTGGAGTTTAGGTCCACCATGCACACAACACACACTTGCAGAACACCTGGCAGTAACACTGTGCTCTTTGCACTCATCCTATGTGTGAGCCCACAGTGTGAGCTGCACTGTGGTTTGCTGGAGTTGAGATCAACCCTGCACACCCCACACACTTGCACACTACCTGGCGGTAACCCTGGGCTCATTGCACTCATCTTATGTGTGAGCCCACAGTGTGAACTGCACTGTGGTTTGCTGGAGTCTAGGTCCACCCTGTACACACCACACACTTGCAGACTACCTGGCGGTAACACTGTGCTCTTTGCACTCATCCTATGTGTGAGCCCACAGTGTGAGCTGCACTGTGGTTTGCTGGAGTTGAGGTCCACCCTGCACACACCACACACTTGCAGACTACGTGGCAGTAACCCTAGGCTCCTTCCACTCATCCTTTGTGTGAGCCCACAGGGTGAACTGCACTGTGGTTTGCTGGAGTTTAGGTCCACCCTGCACACACTTGAAGACTACCTGACAGTAACCCTGGGCTCCTTGCACTCAGCCTATGTGTGAGCCCACAGTGTGAGCTGCAGTGTGGTTTGCTAGAGTTTAGGTCAACCCTGCACACACCACGCACTTGCAGACTACCTGGCAGTAACCCTGGGCTCCATGCACTCATCCGATGTGTGAGCCCACAGTGGAAGCTGCACTGTGGTTTGCTGGAGTTTAGGTCCACCATGCACACACCACACACTTGCACACTACCTGGCAGTAACCCTGGGCTCCTTGCACACATCCTATGTGTGAGCCCACAGTGTGAGCTGCACTGTGGTTTGCTGGAGTTGAGGTCCACCATGCACACACCGCACAATTGCAGAACACCTGGCAGTAACCCTGGGCTCCTTGCACTCATCCCATGGGTGAGCCCACAGTGTGAGCTGCACTGTGGTTTGCTGGAGTTGAGGTCCACCATGCACACACCACACACTTGCAAACCACCTGCAGTAAGCCTCTGCTCTTTGCACTCTTCGTATGTTTGAGCCCACAGTGTGAGCTGCCCTGTGGTTTGCTGGAGGTTAGGTCCACCCTGTACACACCACACACTTGCAGACTACTTGGCAGTAACCCTGGGCTCCTTGCACTCATCCTATTTGTGAGCCCACCGTGTGAGCTGCAGTGTGGTTTGCTGGAGATTAGGTCCACCCTGCACACACCACACACTTGCAGACTACCTGGAAGTAACCCTGAGCTCCTTGCACTCATCCTATGTGTGAGCCCACAGTGTGAGCTGCAGTGTGATTTGCTGGAGTTGAGGTCCACCATTCACGCTCCACACACTTGCAGACTACCAGGCAGTAACCCTGGGCTCCTTGAACTCATCCTATATGTGAGCACATAGTGTGAGCTGCACTGTGGTTTGCTGGAGTTGAGGTACACCCTGCACACACCACACACTTGCAGACTACCTGGCAGTAACCCTGGGCTCCTTGCACTCATCCTATGTGGGAGCCCACAGTGTGAACTGCACTGTGGTTTGCAGGAGTTTAGGTCCACCCTGCACACACCACACACTTGCAGACTACCTGGCAGTAACCCTGGGCTCCTTGCACTCATCCTATATGTGAGCCCACAATGTGAACTGCACTGTGGTTTGCTGGAGTTTAGGTCCACCCCGCACACACCGCACACTTGCAGACTACCTGGCTGTAACCCTGGGCTCCTTGCACTCATCCTATTTGTGAGCCCACAGTGTGTGCTGCAGTGTGGTTTGCTGGAGATTAGGTCCACCCTGCACACACCACACACTTGCAGACTACCTGGCAGTAACCCTGGGCTCCTTGCACTCATCCTATGTGTGAGCCCACAGTGTGCGCTGCACTGTGGTTTGCTGGAGTGTAGGTCCACCATGCACACACCACACACTTGCAAACTACCTGGCAGTAACCCTGGGCTCCTTGCACTCATCCTATGTGTGAGCCCACAGTATGAGCTGCACTGTGGTTTGCTGGATTTGAGGTCCACCCGGCACACACCACACACTTGCACACCACCTGGGAGTAACCCTGGGCTCCTTGCACTCATCCTATGTTTGAGATCACAGTGTGAGCTGCAGTGTGGTTTGCAGGAGTTTAGGTCCACCATGCACACATCGCACACTTGCAGACTACCTGGGAGTAACACGGGGCCCCTTGCACTCATCGTATGGGTGAGCACACAGTGTGAGCTGCAGTGTGGTTTTCTGGAGTTTAGGTCAGCCCTGTACACACCACACACTTGTAGACTACCTGAAGGTAACACTGTGCTCTTTGCACTCATCCTATGTGTGAGCCCACAGTGTGAGCTGCACTGTGATTTGCTGGAGTTGAGGTCCACCCTGCACACACCACACACTTGCAGACTACCTGGCAGTAACCCTGGGCTCCTTGCACTCATCCTATGTGTGAGCCCATAGTGTGAACTGCACTGTGGTTTGCTGGAGTTTAGGTCCACCCCGCACTCACTTGCAGACTACCTGGCAGTAACCCTGGGCTCTTTGCACTCATCCTATGTGTGAGCCCACAGTGTGAGCTGCACTGTGGTTTGCTGGAGTTTAGGTCCACCATGAACACACCACACACCTGCAGAACACCTGGCAGTAACCCTTGGCTCCTTGCACACATCCTATGTGTGAACCCACAGTGTGAGCTGCAGTGTGGTTTGCTGGAGTTGAGGTCCACCATGCACCCACCGCACACTTACAGACCACCTGGCAGTAAGCCTGCGCTCTTTGCACTCATCCCATGTGTGAGCCCACAGTGTGAGCTGCACTGTGGTTTGCTGGAGTTGAAGTCCACCCTGCACACACCACACACTTGCAGACTATGTGGCAGTAACCCCGGGCTCCTTGCACTCATCCTATTTGTGAGCCCACAGTGTGAACTGCACTGTGGTTTGCTGTAGTTTAGGTCCACCCTGAACACACCACACACTTGCAGACTACCTGGCAGTAACCCTGGGCTCCTTGCACTCATCCTATGTGTGAGCCCACAGTGTTAACTGCAGTGTGGTTTGCTGGAGTTTAGGTCCACCCTGCACACACCACACACTTGCACACTACCTGGCAGTAACCCTGGGCTCATTGCACTCATCCTATGTGTGAGCCCACAGTGTGAACTACACTGTGGTTTGCTGGAGTCTAGGTCCACCCTGTACACACCACACACTTGCAGACTACCTGGCAGTAACACGGTGCTCTTTTCACTCATCCTATGTGTGAGCCCACAGTGAGAGCTGCACTGTGGTTTGCTGGAGTTAAGGTCCACCCTGCACACACCACACACTTGCAGACTATGTGGCAGTAACCCTAGGCTCCTTCCACTCATCATATGTGTGAGCACACAGGGTGAACTGCACTGTGGTTTGCTGGAGTTTAGGTCGACCCTGCACACACTTGCAGACTACCTGGCAGTAACCCTGGGCTCCTTGCACTCATCCTATGTGTGGCCCATAGTGTTAACTGCAGTGTTGTTTGCTGGAGTTTAGGTCCACCCTGCACACACCACACCATCTGGCAGTAACCCTGGGCTACTTGCACACATCCTATGTGTGAGCCCACAGTGTGAGCAGACTACCTAACAGTAACCCTGGGCTCCTTGCACTCATCCGATGTGTGAGCCCACAGTATGAGTTGCACTGTGGTTTGCTGGAGTTTAGGTCCACCTTGCACACACCACACACTTGCAGAACACCTGCAAGTAACACTGTGCTCTTTGCACTCATCGTATGTGTGAGCCCACAGTGTGAGCTGCACTGTGGTTTGCTGGAGTTGAGATCCACCCTGCACACCCCACACACATGCACACTATCTGGCAGTAACCCTGGGCTACTTGCACACATCCTATGTGTGAGCCCACAGTGTGAGCTGCACTGTGGTTTGCTGGAGTTGAGGTCCACCATGCACACACCGCACAATTGCAGAACACCTGGCAGTAACCCTGGGCTCCTTGCACTCATCCTATGGGTGAGCCCACAGTGTGAGCTGCAGTGTGGTTTGCTGGAGTTAAGGTCCACCCTGTACACACCACACACTTGCAGACTACCTGGCAGTAACACGGTGCTCTTTGCACTCATCCTATGTGTGAGCCCACAGTGAGAGCTGCACTGTGGTTTGCTGGAGTTAAGGTCCACCCTGCACACACCACACACTTGCAGACTATGTGGCAGTAACCCTAGGCTCCTTCCACTCATCATATGTGTGAGCACACAGGGTGAACTGCACTGTGGTTTGCTGGAGTTTAGGTCGACCCTGCACACACTTGCAGACTACCTGGCAATAACCCTGGGCTCCTTGCACTCATCCTATGTGTGGCCCATAGTGTTAACTGCAGTGTTGTTTGCTGGAGTTTAGGTCCACCCTGCACACACCACACACTTGCAGACTACCTAACAGTAACCCTGGGCTCCTTGCACTCATCCGATGTGTGAGCCCACAGTGTGAGCTGCACTGTGGTTTGCTGGAGTTTAGGTCCACCTTGCACACACCACACACTTGCAGAACACCTGCAAGTAACACTGTGCTCTTTGCACTCATCGTATATGTGAGCCCACAGTGTGAGCTGCACTGTGGTTTGCTGGAGTTGAGATCCACCCTGCACACCCCACACACATGCACACTACCTGGCAGTAACCCTGGGCTACTTGCACACATCCTATGTGTGAGCCCACAGTGTGAGCTGCACTGTGGTTTGCTGGAGTTGAGGTCCACCATGCACACACCGCACAATTGCAGAACACCTGGCAGTAACCCTGGGCTCCTTGCACTCATCCTATGGGTGAGCCCACAGTGTGAGCTGCAGTGTGGTTTGCTGCAGTTGAGGTCCACCATGCACATACCACACACCTTGCAGACCGGCTGCAGTAAGCCTGTGCTCTTTACACTCTTCGTATGTGTGAGCCCACAGTGTGAGCTGCACTGCGGTCTGCTACAGTTTAGGTCCACCCTGCACACACCACACACTTGTAGACTACCTGGAAGTAACCCTGAGCTCCTTGCACTCATCCTATGTGTGAGCCCACAGTGTAAGCTGCAGTGTGGTTTGTTGGAGTTTAGCTCCATCATGCACACACCACACACTTGCAGAACACCTGGCAGTAACACTGTGCTCTTTGCACTCATCCTATGTGTGAGCCCACAGTGTGAGCTGCACTGTGGTTTGCTGGAGTTGAGATCCACCCCGCACACCCCACACACTTGCACACTACCTGGCAGTAACCCTGGGCTCATTGCACTCATCCTATGTGTGAGCCCACAGTGTGAACTACACTGTGGTTTGCTGGAGTCTAGGTCCACCCTGTACACACCACACACTTGCAGACTACCTGGCAGTAACACGGTGCTCTTTGCACTCATCCTATGTGTGAGCCCACAGTGAGAGCTGCACTGTGGTTTGCTGGAGTTGAGGTCCACCCTGTACACACCACACACTTGCAGACTATGTGGCAGTAACCCTAGGCTCCTTCCACTCATCCTATGTGTGAGCACACAGGGTGAACTGCACTGTGGTTTGCTGGAGTTTAGGTCCACCCTGCACACACTTGCAAGCTACCTGGCAGTAACCCTGGGCTCCTTGCACTCATCCTATGTGTGGCCCATAGTGTTAACTGCAGTGTGGTTTGCTGGAGTTTAGGTCCACCCTGCACACACCACACACTTGCAGACTACGTAACAGTAACCCTGGGCTCCTTGCACTCATCCGATGTGTGAGCCCACCGTGTGAGCTGCACTGTGGTTTGCTGGAGTTTAGGTCCACCTTGCACACACCACACACTTGCAGAACACCTGCAAGTAACACTGTGCTCTTTGCACTCATCGTATGTGTGAGCCCACAGTGTGAGCTGCACTGTGGTTTGCTGGAGTTGAGATCCACCCTGCACACCCCACACACGTGCACACTACCTGGCAGTAACCCTGGGCTCCTTGCACACATCCTATGTGTAAGCCCACAGTGTGAGCTGCACTGTGGTTTGCTGGAGTTGAGGTCCATCATGCACACACCACACACTTGCAGAACACCTGGCAGTAACACTGTGCTCTTTGCACTCATCCTATGTGTGAGCCCACAGTGTGAGCTGCACTGTGGTTTGCTGGAGTTGAGATCCACCCCGCACACCCCACACACTTGCACACTACCTGGCAGTAACCCTGGGCTCATTGCACTCATCCTATGTGTGAGCCCACAGTGTGAACTACACTGTGGTTTGCTGGAGTCTAGGTCCACCCTGTACACACCACACACTTGCAGACTACCTGGCAGTAACACGGTGCTCTTTGCACTCATCCTATGTGTGAGCCCACAGTGAGAGCTGCACTGTGGTTTGCTGGAGTTGAGGTCCACCCTGTACACACCACACACTTGCAGACTATGTGGCAGTAACCCTAGGCTCCTTCCACTCATCCTATGTGTGAGCACACAGGGTGAACTGCACTGTGGTTTGCTGGAGTTTAGGTCCACCCTGCACACACTTGCAGGCTACCTGGCAGTAACCCTGGGCTCCTTGCACTCATCCTATGTGTGGCCCATAGTGTTAACTGCAGTGTGGTTTGCTGGAGTTTAGGTCCACCCTGCACACACCACACACTTGCAGACTACCTAACAGTAACCCTGGGCTCCTTGCACTCATCCGATGTGTGAGCCCACCGTGTGAGCTGCACTGTGGTTTGCTGGAGTTTAGGTCCACCTTGCACACACCACACACTTGCAGAACACCTGCAAGTAACACTGTGCTCTTTGCACTCATCGTATGTGTGAGCCCACAGTGTGAGCTGCACTGTGGTTTGCTGGAGTTGAGATCCACCCTGCACACCCCACACACGTGCACACTACCTGGCAGTAACCCTGGGCTCCTTGCACACATCCTATGTGTAAGCCCACAGTGTGAGCTGCACTGTGGTTTGCTGGAGTTGAGGTCCACCATGCACACACCGCACAATTGCAGAACACCTGGCAGTAACCCTGGGCTCCTTGCACTCATCCTATGGGTGAGCCCACAGTGTGAGCTGCAGTGTGGTTTGCTGCAGTTGAGGTCCACCATGCACATACCACACACCTTGCAGACCGGCTGCAGTAAGCCTGTGCTCTTTACACTCTTCATATGTGTGAGCCCACAGTGTGAGCTGCACTGCGGTCTGCTACAGTTTAGGTCCACCCTGCACACACCACACACTTGTAGACTACCTGGAAGTAACCCTGAGCTCCTTGCACTCATCCTATGTGTGAGCCCAAAGTGTGAGCTGCAGTGTGGTTTGCTGGAGTTGAGCTCCACCATGCAGACCCCCACACACGTGAAGACTAACAGGCAGTAACCCTGGGCTTCTTGCACTCATCCTATGTGTGAGCCCACAGTGTGAGCTGCAGTGTGGTTTGCTGGAGTTGAGGTCCACCACGCACACCCCACAGACTTGCAGACTACCTGGCAGTAACCTGGGCACCTTGAACTCATCCTATGTGTGAGCACATAGTGTGAGCTGCAGTGTGGTTTGCTGGAGTTGAGGTCCACCATTCAAACCCACACACTTGCAGACTACCTGGCAGTAACGCTGGGCTCCTTGCACTCATCCTATGTGTGAGCACAAAGTCTGAGCTGCCCTGTGGTTTGCTGGAGTTTAAGTCCACCCTGTACACACCACACACTTGCAGACTACCTGGCAGTAACACTGTGCTCTTTGCACTCATCCTATGTGTGAGCCCACAGTGTGAGCTGCACTGTGGTTTGCTGGAGTTGAGGTACACCCTGCACACACCACACACTTGCAGACTACCTGGCAGTAACCCTGGGCTCCTTGCACTCATCCTATGTGTGAGCCCACAATGTGAACTGCACTGTGGTTTGCAGGAGTTTAGGTCCACCTTGCACACACCACACACTTGCAGACTATGTGGAAGTAACCCTGGGCTCCTTGCACTCATCCTATATGTGAGCCCACAGTGTGAACTGCACTGTGGTTTGCTGGAGTTTAGGTCCACCCTGCACATACCACACACCTTGCAGACCGGCTGCAGTAAGCCTGTGCTCTTTACACTCTTCATATGTGTGAGCCCACAGTCTGAGCTGCCCTGTGGTTTGCTGGAGTTTAGGTCCACACTGTACACACCACACACATGCAGACTACCTGGCAGTAAGACTGTGCTCTTTGCACTCATCCTATGTGTGAGCCTACAGTGTGAGCTGCACTGTGGTTTGCTGGAGTTGAGGTACACCCTGCACACACCACACACTTGCAGACTACCTGGCAGTAACCCTGGGCTCCTTGCACTCATCCTATGTGTGAGCCCACAATGTGAACTGCACTGTGGTTTGCAGGAGTTTAGGTCCACCCTGCACACACCACACACTTGCAGACTACCTGACAGTAACCCTGGGCTCCTTGTACTCATCCTATGTGTGAGCCCACAGTGTGAGCTGCAGTGTGGTTTGCTGGAGTTTAGGTCCACCCTGCACACACCACGCACTTACAGACTACCTGGCAGTAACCCTGGGCTCCATGCACTCATCCGATGTGTGAGCCCACAGTGTGAGCTGCACTGTGGTTTGCTGGAGTTTAGCTCCATCATGCACACACCACACACTTGCAGAACACCTGGCAGTAACACTGTGCTCTTTGCACTCATCCTATGTGTGAGCCCACAGTGTGAGCTGTACTGTGGTTTGCTGGAGTTGAGATCCACCCTGCACACCCCACACACTTGCACACTACCTGGCAGTAACCCTGGGCTCATTGCACTCATCCTATGTGTGAGCCCACAGTGTGAACTACACTGTGGTTTTCCGGAGTCTAGGTCCACCCTGTACACACCACACACTTGCAGACTACCTGGCAGTAACACAGTGCTCTTTGCACTCATCCTATGTGTGAGCCCACAGTGAGAGCTGCACTGTGGTTTGCTGGAGTTAAGGTCCACCCTGCACACACCACACACTTGCAGACTATGTGGCAGTAACCCTAGGCTCCTTCCACTCATCATATGTGTGAGCACACAGGGTGAACTGCACTGTGGTTTGCTGGAGTTTAGGTCGACCCTGCACACACTTGCAGACTACCTGGCAGTAACCCTGGGCTCCTTGCACTCATCCTATGTGTGGCCCATAGTGTTAACTGCAGTGTTGTTTGCTGGAGTTTAGGTCCACCCTGCACACACCACACACTTGCAGACTACCTAACAGTAACCCTGGGCTCCTTGCACTCATCCGATGTGTGAGCCCACAGTGTGAGCTGCACTGTGGTTCGCTGGAGTTTAGGTCCACCTTTCACACACCACACACTTGCAGAACACCTGCAAGTAACACTGTGCTCTTTGCACTCATCGTATGTGTGAGCCCACAGTGTGAGCTGCACTGTGGTTTGCTGGAGTTGAGATCCACCCTGCACACCCCACACACATGCACACTACCTGGCAGTAACCCTGGGCTACTTGCACACATCCTATGTGTGAGCCCACAGTGTGAGCTGCACTGTGGTTTGCTGGAGTTGAGGTCCACCATGCACACACCGCACAATTGCAGAACACCTGGCAGTAACCCTGGGCTCCTTGCACTCATCCTATGGGTGAGCCCACAGTGTGAGCTGCAGTGTGGTTTGCTGCAGTTGAGGTCCACCATGCACATACCACACACCTTGCAGACCGGCTGCAGTAAGCCTGTGCTCTTTACACTCTTCATATGTGCGAGCCCACAGTGTGAGCTGCACTGCGGTCTGCTACAGTTTAGGTCCACCCTGCACACACCACACACTCGTAGACTACCTGGAAGTAACCCTGAGCTCCTTGCACTCATCCCATGTGTGAGCCCAAAGTGTGAGCTGCAGTGTGGTTTGCTGGAGTTGAGCTCCACCATGCAGACCCCCACACACGTGAAGACTAACAGGCAGTAACCCTGGGCTTCTTGCACTCATCCTATGTGTGAGCCCACAGTGTGAGCTGCAGTGTGGTTTGCTGGAGTTGAGGTCCACCACGCACACCCCACAGACTTGCAGACTACCTGGCAGTAACCTGGGCACCTTGAACTCATCCTATGTGTGAGCACATAGTGTGAGCTGCAGTGTGGTTTGCTGGAGTTGAGGTCCACCATTCAAACCCACACACTTGCAGACTACCTGGCAGTAACGCTGGGCTCCTTGCACTCATCCTATGTGTGAGCACAAAGTCTGAGCTGCCCTGTGATTTGCTGGAGTTTAGGTCCACCCTGTACACACCACACACTTGCAGACTACCTGGCAGTAACACTGTGCTCTTTGCACTCAACCTATGTGTGAGCCCACAGTGTGAGCTGCACTGTGGTTTGCTGGAGTTGAGGTACACCTTGCACACACCACACACTTGCAGACTACCTGGCAGTAACCCTGGGCTCCTTGCACTCATCCTATGTGTGAGCCCACAATGTGAACTGCACTGTGGTTTGCAGGAGTTTAGGTCCACCTTGCACACACCACACACTTGCAGACTATGTGGAAGTAACCCTGGGCTCCTTGCACTCATCCTATATGTGAGCCCACAGTGTGAACTGCACTGTGGTTTGCTGGAGTTTAGGTCCACCCTGCACATACCACACACCTTGCAGACCGGCTGCAGTAAGCCTGTGCTCTTTACACTCTTCATATGTGTGAGCCCACAGTCTGAGCTGCCCTGTGGTTTGCTGGAGTTTAGGTCCACCCTGTACACACCACACACTTGCAGACTACCTGGCA
The DNA here is from genome assembly GCF_040938575.1 of Ambystoma mexicanum. Classification (NCBI taxonomy): domain Eukaryota; kingdom Metazoa; phylum Chordata; class Amphibia; order Caudata; family Ambystomatidae; genus Ambystoma; species Ambystoma mexicanum. The sequence continues at coordinate 1,277,018,579 of NC_090926.1, read as the reverse complement.
GTAACACTGTGCTCTTTGCACTCATCCTATGTGTGAGCCCACAGTGTGAGCTGCACTGTGGTTTGCTGGAGTTGAGGTACACCCTGCACACACCACACACTTGCAGACTACCTGGCAGTAACCCTGGGCTCCTTGCACTCATCCTATGTGTGAGCCCACAATGTGAACTGCACTGTGGTTTGCAGGAGTTTAGGTCCACCCTGCACACACCACACACTTGCAGACTACCTGACAGTAACCCTGGGCTCCTTGTACTCATCCTATGTGTGAGCCCACAGTGTGAGCTGCAGTGTGGTTTGCTGGAGTTTAGGTCCACCCTGCACACACCACGCACTTACAGACTACCTGGCAGTAACCCTGGGCTCCATGCACTCATCCGATGTGTGAGCCCACAGTGTGAGCTGCACTGTGGTTTGCTGGAGTTTAGCTCCATCATGCACACACCACACACTTGCAGAACACCTGGCAGTAACACTGTGCTCTTTGCACTCATCCTATGTGTGAGCCCACAGTGTGAGCTGCACTGTGGTTTGCTGGAGTTGAGATCCACCCTGCACACCCCACACACTTGCACACTACCTGGCAGTAACCCTGGGCTCATTGCACTCATCCTATGTGTGAGCCCACAGTGTGAACTACACTGTGGTTTGCTGGAGTCTAGGTCCACCCTGTACACACCACACACTTGCAGACTACCTGGCAGTAACACGGTGCTCTTTGCACTCATCCTATGTGTGAGCCCACAGTGAGAGCTGCACTGTGGTTTGCTGGAGTTAAGGTCCACCCTGCACACACCACACACTTGCAGACTATGTGGCAGTAACCCTAGGCTCCTTCCACTCATCATATGTGTGAGCACACAGGGTGAACTGCACTGTGGTTTGCTGGAGTTTAGGTCGACCCTGCACACACTTGCAGACTACCTGGCAGTAACCCTGGGCTCCTTGCACTCATCCTATGTGTGGCCCATAGTGTTAACTGCAGTGTTGTTTGCTGGAGTTTAGGTCCACCCTGCACACACCACACACTTGCAGACTACCTAACAGTAACCCTGGGCTCCTTGCACTCATCCGATGTGTGAGCCCACAGTGTGAGCTGCACTGTGGTTCGCTGGAGTTTAGGTCCACCTTGCACACACCACACACTTGCAGAACACCTGCAAGTAACACTGTGCTCTTTGCACTCATCGTATGTGTGAGCCCACAGTGTGAGCTGCACTGTGGTTTGCTGGAGTTGAGATCCACCCTGCACACCCCACACACATGCACACTACCTGGCAGTAACCCTGGGCTACTTGCACACAACCTATGTGTGAGCCCACAGTGTGAGCTGCACTGTGGTTTGCTGGAGTTGAGGTCCACCATGCACACACCGCACAATTGCAGAACACCTGGCAGTAACCCTGGGCTCCTTGCACTCATCCTATGGGTGAGCCCACAGTGTGAGCTGCAGTGTGGTTTGCTGCAGTTGAGGTCCACCATGCACATACCACACACCTTGCAGACCGGCTGCAGTAAGCCTGTGCTCTTTACACTCTTCGTATGTGTGAGCCCACAGTGTGAGCTGCACTGCGGTCTGCTACAGTTTAGGTCCACCCTGCACACACCACACACTTCTAGACTACCTGGAAAAAACCCTGAGCTCCTTGCACTCATCCTATGTGTGAGCCCACAGTGTGAGCTGCAGTGTGGTTTGTTGGAGTTTAGCTCCATCATGCACACACCACACACTTGCAGAACACCTGGCAGTAACACTGTGCTCTTTGCACTCATCCTATGTGTGAGCCCACAGTGTGAGCTGCACTGTGGTTTGCTGGAGTTGAGATCCACCCTGCACACCCCACACACTTGCACACTACCTGGCAGTAACCCTGGGCTCATTGCACTCATCCTATGTGTGAGCCCACAGTGTGAACTACACTGTGGTTTGCTGGAATCTAGGTCCACCCTGTACACACCACACACTTGCAGACTACCTGGCAGTAACACGGTGCTCTTTGCACTCATCCTATGTGTGAGCCCACAGTGAGAGCTGCACTGTGGTTTGCTGGAGTTGAGGTCCACCCTGTACACACCACACACTTGCAGACTATGTGGCAGTAACCCTAGGCTCCTTCCACTCATCCTATGTGTGAGCACACAGGGTGAACTGCACTGTGGTTTGCTGGAGTTTAGGTCCACCCTGCACACACTTGCAGGCTACCTGGCAGTAACCCTGGGCTCCTTGCACTCATCCTATGTGTGGCCCATAGTGTTAACTGCAGTGTGGTTTGCTGGAGTTTAGGTCCACCCTGCACACACCACACACTTGCAGACTACCTAACAGTAACCCTGGGCTCCTTGCACTCATCCGATGTGTGAGCCCACCGTGTGAGCTGCACTGTGGTTTGCTGGAGTTTAGGTCCACCTTGCACACACCACACACTTGCAGAACACCTGCAAGTAACACTGTGCTCTTTGCACTCATCGTATGTGTGAGCCCACAGTGTGAGCTGCACTGTGGTTTGCTGGAGTTGAGATCCACCCTGCACACCCCACACACGTGCACACTACCTGGCAGTAACCCTGGGCTCCTTGCACACATCCTATGTGTAAGCCCACAGTGTGAGCTGCACTGTGGTTTGCTGGAGTTGAGGTCCACCATGCACACACCGCACAATTGCAGAACACCTGGCAGTAACCCTGGGCTCCTTGCACTCATCCTTTGGGTGAGCTCACAGTGTGAGCTGCAGTGTGGTTTGCTGCAGTTGAGGTCCACCATGCACATACCACACACCTTGCAGAGCGGCTGCAGTAAGCCTGTGCTCTTTACACTCTTCATATGTGTGAGCCCACAGTGTGAGCTGCACTGCGGTCTGCTACAGTTTAGGTCCACCCTGCACACACCACACACTTGTAGACTACCTGGAAGTAACCCTGAGCTCCTTGCACTCATCCTATGTGTGAGCCCAAAGTGTGAGCTGCGGTGTGGTTTGCTGGAGTTGAGCTCCACCATGCAGACCCCCACACACGTGTAGACTACCAGGCAGTAACCCTGGGCTTCTTGCACTCATCCTATGTGTGAGCCCACAGTGTGAGCTGCAGTGTGGTTTGCTGGAGTTGAGGTCCACCACGCACACCCCACAGACTTGCAGACTACCTGGCAGTAACCTGGGCACCTTGAACTCATCCTATGTGTGAGCACATAGTGTGAGCTGCAGTGTGGTTTGCTGGAGTTGAGGTCCACCATTCAAACCCACACACTTGCAGCCTACCTGGCAGTAACGCTGGGCTCCTTGCACTCATCCTATGTGTGAGCACAAAGTCTGAGCTGCCCTGTGGTTTGCTGGAGTTTAGGTCCACCCTGTACACACCACACACTTGCAGACTACCTGGCAGTAACACTGTGCTCTTTGCACTCATCCTATGTGTGAGCCCACAGTGTGAGCTGCACTGTGGTTTGCTGGAGTTGAGGTACACCCTGCACACACCACACACTTGCAGACTACCTGGCAGTAACCCTGGGCTCCTTGCACTCATCCTATGTGTGAGCCCACAATGTGAACTGCACTGTGGTTTGCAGGAGTTTAGGTCCACCTTGCACACACCACACACTTGCAGACTATGTGGAAGTAACCCTGGGCTCCTTGCACTCATCCTATATGTGAGCCCACAGTGTGAACTGCACTGTGGTTTGCTGGAGTTTAGGTCCACCCTGCACACACCACACACTTCCAGACTACCTGGCACTAACCCTGGGCTCCTTGCACTCATCCTATGTGTGAGCCCACAGAGTGAACTGCACTGTGGGTTGCTGGAGTTTATGTCCACAGTGCACACGCCACTCATTTGCAGACTACCTGGCAGTAACCCTGGGCTCCATGCACTCATCCTATGTGTGAACCCACAGTTTGAGCTGTACTGTGGTTTGCTGGAGTTTAGGTCCACCATGAACACACCACACACCTGCGGAACACCTGGCAGTAACCCCTGGCTCCTTGCACACATCCTATGTGTGACCCCACAGTGTGAGCTGCAGTGTGGTTTGCTGGAGTTGAGGTCCACCATGCACCCACCGCACACTTACAGACCACCTGGCAGTAAGCCTGCGCTCTTTGCACTCATCCCATGTGTGAGCCCACAGTGTGAGCTGCACTGTGGTTTGCTGGAGTTGAGGTCCACCCTGCACACACCACACACTTGCAGACTATGTGACAGTAACCCCGGGCTCCTTGCACTCATCCTATTTGTGAGCCCACAGTGTGAACTGCACTGTGGTTTGCTGTAGTTTAGGTCCACCCTGCACACACCACACACTTGCAGACTACCTGGCAGTAACCCTGGGCTCCTTGCACTCATCCTATGTGTGAGCCCACAATGTTAACTGCAGTGTGGTTTGCTGGAGTTTAGGTCCACCCTGCACACACCACACACTTGCAGACTACCTGACAGTAACCCTGGGCTCCTTGTACTCATCCTATGTGTGAGCCCACAGTGTGAGCTGCAGTGTGGTTTGCTGGAGTTTAGGTCCACCCTGCACACACCACGCACTTGCAGACTACCTGGCAGTAACCCTGGGCTCCATGCACTCATCCGATGTGTGAGCCCACAGTGTGAGCTGCACTGTGGTTTGTTGGAGTTTAGCTCCATCATGCACACACCACACACTTGCAGAACACCTGGCAGTAACACTGTGCTCTTTGCACTCATCCTATGTGTGAGCCCACAGTGTGAGCTGCACTGTGGTTTGCTGGAGTTGAGATCCACCCTGCACACCCCACACACTTGCACACTACCTGGCAGTAACCCTGGGCTCATTGCACTCATCCTATGTGTGAGCCCACAGTGTGAACTACACTGTGGTTTGCTAGAGTCTAGGTCCACCCTGTACACACCACACACTTGCAGACTACCTGGCAGTAACACGGTGCTCTTTGCACTCATCCTATGTGTGAGCCCACAGTGAGGGCTGCACTGTGGTTTGCTGGAGTTAAGGTCCACCCTGCACACACCACACACTTGCAGACTATGTGGCAGTAACCCTAGGCTCCTTCCACTCATCCTATGTGTGAGCACACAGGGTGAACTGCACTGTGGTTTGCTGGAGTTTAGGTCCACCCTGCACACACTTGCAGACTACCTGGCAGTAACCCTGGGCTCCTTGCACTCATCCTATGTGTGGTACATAGTGTTAACTGCAGTGTGGTTTGCTGGAGTTTAGGTCCACCCTGCACACACCACACACTTGCAGACTACCTAACAGTAATCCTGGGCTCCTTGCACTCATCCGATCTGTGAGCCCACAGTGTGAGCTGCACTGTGGTTTGCTGGAGTTTAGGTCCACCTTGCACACACCACACAATTGCAGAACACCTGCAAGTAACACTGTGCTCTTTGCACTCATCGTATGTGTGAGCCCACAGTGTGAGCTGCACTGTGGTTTGCTGGAGTTGAGATCCACCCTGCACACCCCACACACTTGCAAACTACCTGGCAGTAACCCTGGGCTACTTGCACACATCCTATGTGTGAGCCCACAGTATGAGCTGCACTGTGGTTTGCTGGAGTTGAGGTCCACCATGCACACACCGCACAATTGCAGAACACCTGGCAGTAACGCTGGGCTCCTTGCACTCATCCTATGGGTGAGCCCACAGTGTGAGCTGCAGTGTGGTTTGCTGCAGTTGAGGTCCACCATGCACATACCACACACCTTGCAGACCGGCTGCAGTAAGCCTGTGCTCTTTACACTCTTCGTATGTGTGAGCCCACAGTGTGAGCTGCACTGCGGTCTGCTACAGTTTAGGTCCACCCTGCACACACCACACACTTGTAGACAACCTGGAAGTAACCCTGAGCTCCTTGCACTCATCCTATGTGTGATCCCACAGTGTGAGCTGCAGTGTGGTTTGCTGGAGTTTAGCTCCATCATGCACACACCTCACACTTGCAGAACACCTGGCAGTAACACTGTGCTCTTTGCACTCATCCTATATGTGAGCCCACAGTGTGAGCTGCATTGTGGTTTGCTGGAGTTGAGATACACCCTGCACACCCCACACACTTGCACACTACCTGGCAGTAACCCTGGGCTCATTGCACTCATCCTATGTGTGAGCCCACAGTGTGAACTACACTGTGGTTTTCTGGAGTCTAGGTCCACCCTGTACACACCACACACTTGCAGACTACCTGGCAGTAACACGGTGCTCTTTGCACTCATCCTATGTGTGAGCCCACAGTGAGAGCTGCACTGTGGTTTGCTGGAGTTGAGGTCCACCCTGCACACACCACACACTTGCAGACTATGTGGCAGTAACCCTAGGCTCCTTCCACTCATCCTATGTGTGAGCACACAGGGTGAACTGCACTGTGGTTTGCTGGAGTTTAGGTCCACCCTGCACACACTTGCAGACTACCTGGCAGTAACCTTGGGCTCCTTGCACTCATCCTATGTGTGGCCCATAGTGTTAACTGCAGTGTGGTTTGCTGGAGTTTAGGTCCGCCCTGCACACACCACACACTTGCAGACTACCTAACAGTAACCCTGGGCTCCTTGCACTCATCCTATGGGTGAGCCCACAGTGTGAGCTGCAGTGTGGTTTGCTGCAGTTGAGGTCCACCATGCACATACCACACACCTTGCAGACCGGCTGCAGTAAGCCTGTGCTCTTTACACTCTTCGTATGTGTGAGCCCACAGTGTGAGCTGCACTGCGGTCTGCTACAGTTTAGGTCCACCCTGCACACACCACACACTTGTAGACTACCTGGAAGTAACCCTGAGCTCCTTGCACTCATCCTATGTGTGAGCCCACAGTGTGAGCTGCAGTGTGGTTTGCTGGAGTTTAGCTCCATCATGCACACACCTCACACTTGCAGAACACCTGGCAGTAACACTGTGCTCTTTGCACTCATCCTATGTGTGAGCCCACAGTGTGAGCTGCATTGTGGTTTGCTGGAGTTGAGATCCACCCTGCACACCCCACACACTTGCACACTACCTGGCAGTAACCCTGGGCTCATTGAACTCATCCTATGTGTGAGCCCACAGTGTGAACTACACTGTGGCTTGCTGGAGTCTGGGTCCACCCTGTACACACCACACACTTGCAGACTACCTGGCAGTAACATGGTGCTCTTTGCACTCATCCTATGTGTGAGCCCACAGTGAGAGCTGCACTGTGGTTTGCTGGAGTTGAGGTCCACCCTGCACACACCACACACTTGCAGACTATGTGGCAGTAACCCTAGGCTCCTTCCACTCATCCTTTGTGTGAGCACACAGGGTGAACTGCACTGTGGTTCGCTGGAGTTTAGGTCCACCCTGCATACACTTGCAGACTACCTGGCAGTAACCCTGGGCTCCTTGCACTCATCCTATGTGTGGCCCATAGTGTTAACTGCAGTGTGGTTTGCTGGAGTTTAGGTCCGCCCTGCACACACCACACACTTGCAGACTACCTAACAGTAACCCTGGGCTCCTTGCACTCATCCAATGTGTGAGCCCACCGTGTGAGCTGCACTGTGGTTTGCTGGAGTTTAGGTCCACCTTGCACACACCACACACTTGCAGAACACCTGCAAGTAACACTGTGCTCTTTGCATTCATCGTATGTGTGAGCCCACAGTGTGAGCTGCACTGTGGTTTGCTGGAGTTGAGATCCACCCTGCACACCCCACACACGTGCACACTACCTGGCAGTAACCCTGGGCTCATTGCACTCATCCTATGTGTGAGCCCACAGTGTGAACTACACTGTGGTTTGCTGGAGTTGAGGTCCACCATGCACACACCGCACAATTGCAGAACACCTGGCAGTAACCCTGGGCTCCTTGCACTCATCCTATGGGTGAGCCCACAGTGTGAGCTGCAGTGTGGTTTGCTGCAGTTGAGGTCCACCATGCACATACCACACACCTTGCAGACCGGCTGCAGTAAGCCTGTGCTCTTTACACTCTTCATATGTGTGAGCCCACAGTGTGATCTGCACTGCGGTCTGCTACAGTTTAGGTCCACCCTGCACACACCACACACTTGCAGACTACCTGGCAGTAACCCTGGGCTCCTTACACTCATCCTATGAGTGAGCCCACAATGTGAACTGCACTGTGGTTTGCAGGAGTTTAGGTCCACCTTGCACACACCACACACTTGCAGACTATGTGGAAGTAACCCTGGGCTCCTTGCACTCATCCTATATGTGAGCCCACAGTGTGAACTGCACTGTGGTTTGCTGGAGTTTAGGTCCACCCTGCACACACCACACACTTCCAGACTACCTGGCAGTAACCCTGGGCTCCTTGCACTCATCCTATGTGTGAGCCCACAGTGTGAACTGCACTGTGGGTTGCTGGAGTTTATGTCCACCCTGCACACACCACACATTTGCAGACTACCTGGCAGTAACCCTGGGCTCCATGCACTCATCCTATGTGTGAACCCACAGTTTGAGCTGTACTGTGGTTTGCTGGAGTTTAGGTCCACCATGAACACACCACACACCTGCAGAACACCTGGCAGTAACCCTTAGCTCCTTGCACACATCCTATGTGTGGTACATAGTGTTAACTGCAGTGTGGTTTGCTGGAGTTTAGGTCCACCCTGCACACACCACACACTTGCAGACTACCTAACAGTAATCCTGGGCTCCTTGCACTCATCCGATCTGTGAGCCCACAGTGTGAGCTGCACTGTGGTTTGCTGGAGTTTAGGTCCACCTTGCACACACCACACAATTGCAGAACACCTGCAAGTAACACTGTGCTCTTTGCACTCATCGTATGTGTGAGCCCACAGTGTGAGCTGCACTGTGGTTTGCTGGAGTTGAGATCCACCCTGCACACCCCACACACTTGCAAACTACCTGGCAGTAACCCTGGGCTACTTGCACACATCCTATGTGTGAGCCCACAGTATGAGCTGCACTGTGGTTTGCTGGAGTTGAGGTCCACCATGCACACACCGCACAATTGCAGAACACCTGGCAGTAACGCTGGGCTCCTTGCACTCATCCTATGGGTGAGCCCACAGTGTGAGCTGCAGTGTGGTTTGCTGCAGTTGAGGTCCACCATGCACATACCACACACCTTGCAGACCGGCTGCAGTAAGCCTGTGCTCTTTACACTCTTCGTATGTGTGAGCCCACAGTGTGAGCTGCACTGCGGTCTGCTACAGTTTAGGTCCACCCTGCACACACCACACACTTGTAGACAACCTGGAAGTAACCCTGAGCTCCTTGCACTCATCCTATGTGTGATCCCACAGTGTGAGCTGCAGTGTGGTTTGCTGGAGTTTAGCTCCATCATGCACACACCTCACACTTGCAGAACACCTGGCAGTAACACTGTGCTCTTTGCACTCATCCTATATGTGAGCCCACAGTGTGAGCTGCATTGTGGTTTGCTGGAGTTGAGATACACCCTGCACACCCCACACACTTGCACACTACCTGGCAGTAACCCTGGGCTCATTGCACTCATCCTATGTGTGAGCCCACAGTGTGAACTACACTGTGGTTTTCTGGAGTCTAGGTCCACCCTGTACACACCACACACTTGCAGACTACCTGGCAGTAACACGGTGCTCTTTGCACTCATCCTATGTGTGAGCCCACAGTGAGAGCTGCACTGTGGTTTGCTGGAGTTGAGGTCCACCCTGCACACACCACACACTTGCAGACTATGTGGCAGTAACCCTAGGCTCCTTCCACTCATCCTATGTGTGAGCACACAGGGTGAACTGCACTGTGGTTTGCTGGAGTTTAGGTCCACCCTGCACACACTTGCAGACTACCTGGCAGTAACCTTGGGCTCCTTGCACTCATCCTATGTGTGGCCCATAGTGTTAACTGCAGTGTGGTTTGCTGGAGTTTAGGTCCGCCCTGCACACACCACACACTTGCAGACTACCTAACAGTAACCCTGGGCTCCTTGCACTCATCCTATGGGTGAGCCCACAGTGTGAGCTGCAGTGTGGTTTGCTGCAGTTGAGGTCCACCATGCACATACCACACACCTTGCAGACCGGCTGCAGTAAGCCTGTGCTCTTTACACTCTTCGTATGTGTGAGCCCACAGTGTGAGCTGCACTGCGGTCTGCTACAGTTTAGGTCCACCCTGCACACACCACACACTTGTAGACTACCTGGAAGTAACCCTGAGCTCCTTGCACTCATCCTATGTGTGAGCCCACAGTGTGAGCTGCAGTGTGGTTTGCTGGAGTTTAGCTCCATCATGCACACACCTCACACTTGCAGAACACCTGGCAGTAACACTGTGCTCTTTGCACTCATCCTATGTGTGAGCCCACAGTGTGAGCTGCATTGTGGTTTGCTGGAGTTGAGATCCACCCTGCACACCCCACACACTTGCACACTACCTGGCAGTAACCCTGGGCTCATTGAACTCATCCTATGTGTGAGCCCACAGTGTGAACTACACTGTGGCTTGCTGGAGTCTGGGTCCACCCTGTACACACCACACACTTGCAGACTACCTGGCAGTAACATGGTGCTCTTTGCACTCATCCTATGTGTGAGCCCACAGTGAGAGCTGCACTGTGGTTTGCTGGAGTTGAGGTCCACCCTGCACACACCACACACTTGCAGACTATGTGGCAGTAACCCTAGGCTCCTTCCACTCATCCTTTGTGTGAGCACACAGGGTGAACTGCACTGTGGTTCGCTGGAGTTTAGGTCCACCCTGCATACACTTGCAGACTACCTGGCAGTAACCCTGGGCTCCTTGCACTCATCCTATGTGTGGCCCATAGTGTTAACTGCAGTGTGGTTTGCTGGAGTTTAGGTCCGCCCTGCACACACCACACACTTGCAGACTACCTAACAGTAACCCTGGGCTCCTTGCACTCATCCAATGTGTGAGCCCACCGTGTGAGCTGCACTGTGGTTTGCTGGAGTTTAGGTCCACCTTGCACACACCACACACTTGCAGAACACCTGCAAGTAACACTGTGCTCTTTGCATTCATCGTATGTGTGAGCCCACAGTGTGAGCTGCACTGTGGTTTGCTGGAGTTGAGATCCACCCTGCACACCCCACACACGTGCACACTACCTGGCAGTAACCCTGGGCTCATTGCACTCATCCTATGTGTGAGCCCACAGTGTGAACTACACTGTGGTTTGCTGGAGTTGAGGTCCACCATGCACACACCGCACAATTGCAGAACACCTGGCAGTAACCCTGGGCTCCTTGCACTCATCCTATGGGTGAGCCCACAGTGTGAGCTGCAGTGTGGTTTGCTGCAGTTGAGGTCCACCATGCACATACCACACACCTTGCAGACCGGCTGCAGTAAGCCTGTGCTCTTTACACTCTTCATATGTGTGAGCCCACAGTGTGATCTGCACTGCGGTCTGCTACAGTTTAGGTCCACCCTGCACACACCACACACTTGCAGACTACCTGGCAGTAACCCTGGGCTCCTTACACTCATCCTATGAGTGAGCCCACAATGTGAACTGCACTGTGGTTTGCAGGAGTTTAGGTCCACCTTGCACACACCACACACTTGCAGACTATGTGGAAGTAACCCTGGGCTCCTTGCACTCATCCTATATGTGAGCCCACAGTGTGAACTGCACTGTGGTTTGCTGGAGTTTAGGTCCACCCTGCACACACCACACACTTCCAGACTACCTGGCAGTAACCCTGGGCTCCTTGCACTCATCCTATGTGTGAGCCCACAGTGTGAACTGCACTGTGGGTTGCTGGAGTTTATGTCCACCCTGCACACACCACACATTTGCAGACTACCTGGCAGTAACCCTGGGCTCCATGCACTCATCCTATGTGTGAACCCACAGTTTGAGCTGTACTGTGGTTTGCTGGAGTTTAGGTCCACCATGAACACACCACACACCTGCAGAACACCTGGCAGTAACCCTTAGCTCCTTGCACACATCCTATGTGTGAACCCACAGTGTGAGCTGCAGTGTGGTTTGCTGGAGTTGAGGTCCACCATGCACCCACCGCACACTTACAGACCACCTGGCAGTAAGCCTGCGCTCTTTGCACTCATCCCATGTGTGAGCCCACAGTGTGAGCTGCACTGTGGTTTGCTGGAGTTGATATCCACCCTGCACACCCCACACACTTGCACACTACCTGGCAGTAACCCTGGGCTCATTGCACTCATCCTATGTGTGAGCCCACAGTGTGAACTACACTGTGGTTTGCTGGAGTCTAGGTCCACCCTGTACACACCACACACTTGCAGACTACCTGGCAGTAACCCTGGGCTCCTTGCACTCGTCCTATGTGTGAGCCGACAATGTTAACTGCAGTGTGGTTTGCTGGAGTTTAGGTCCACCCTGCACACACCACGCACTTGCAGACTACCTGGCAGTAACCCTGGGCTCCATGCACTCATCCGATGTGTGAGCCCACAGTGTGAGCTGCACTGTGGTTTGCTGGAGTTTAGCTCCATCATGCACACACCACACACTTGCAGAACACCTGGCAGTAACACTGTGCTCTTTGCACTCATCCTATGTGTGAGCCCACAGCGTGAGCTGCACTGTGGTTTGCTGGAGTTGATATCCACCCTGCACACCCCACACACTTGCACACTACCTGGCAGTAACACTGTGCTCTTTGCACTCATCCTATGTGTGAGCCCACAGTGTGAACTACACTGTGGTTTGCTGGAGTCTAGGTCCACCCTGTACACACCACACACTTGCAGACTACCTGGCAGTAACACGGTGCTCTTTGCACTCATCCTATGTGTGAGCCCACAGTGAGAGCTGCACTGTGGTTTGCTGGAGTTAAGGTCCACCCTGCACACACCACACACTTGCAGACTATGTGGCAGTAACCCTAGGCTCCTTCCACTCATCCTATGTGTGGCCCATAGTGTTAACTGCAGTGTGGTTTGCTGGAGTTTAGGTCCACCTTGCACACACCACACACTTGCAGAACACCTGCAAGTAACACTGTGCTCTTTGCACTCATCGTATGTGTGAGCCCACAGTGTGAGCTGCACTGTGGTTTGCTGGAGTTGAGATCCACCCTGCACACCCCACACACTTGCACACTACCTGGCAGTAACCCTGGGCTACTTGCACTCATCCTATGTGTGAGCCCACAGTGTGAGCTGCACTGTGGTTTGCTGGAGTTGAGGTCCACCATGCACACACCGCACAATTGCTGAATACCTGGCAGTAACCCTGGGCTCCTTGCACTCATCCTATGGGTGAGCCCACAGTGTGAGCTGCAGTGTGGTTTGCTGCAGTTGAGGTCCACCATGCACATACCACACACCTTGTAGACCAGCTGCAGTAAGCCTGTGCTCTTTACACTCTTCGTATGTGTGAGCCCACAGTGTGAGCTGCACTGCGGTTTGCTACAGTTTAGGTCCACCCTGCACACACCACATACTTGTAGACTACCTGGAAGTAACCCTGAGCTCCTTGCACTCATCCTATGTGTGAGCCCACAGTGTGAGCTGCAGTGTGGTTTGCTGGAGTTTAGCTCCATCATGCACACACCACACACTTGCAGAACACCTGGCAGTAACACTGTGCTCTTTCCACTCATCCTATGTGTGAGCCCACAGTGTGAGCTGCATTGTGGGTTGCTGGAGTTGAGATCCACCCTGCACACCCCAAACACTTGCAAACTACCTGGCAGTAACCCTGGGCTCATTGCACTCATCCTATGTGTGAGCCCACAGTGTGAACTACACTGTGGTTTGCTGGAGTCTAGGTCCACCCTGTACACACCACACACTTGCAGACTACCTGGCAGTAACACGGTGCTCTTTGCACTCATCCTATGTGTGAGCCCACAGTGAGAGCTGCACTGTGGTTTGCTGGAGTTCAGGTCCACCCTGCACACACCACACACTTGCAGACTATGTGGCAGTAACCCTAGGCTCCTTCCACTGATCCTATGTGTGAGCACACAGGGTGAACTGCACTGTGGTTTGCTGGAGTTTAGGTCCACCCTGCACACACTTGCAGACTACCTGGCAGTAACCCTGGGCTCCTTGCACTCATCCTATGTGTGGCCCATAGTGTTAACTGCAGTGTGGTTTTCTGGAGTTTAGGTCCGCCCTGCACACACCACACACTTGCAGACTACCTAACAGTAACCCTGGGCTCCTTGCACTCATCCGATGCGTGAGCCCACCGTGTGAGCTGCACTGTGGTTTGCTGGAGTTTAGGTCCACCTTGCACACACCACACACTTGCAGAACACCTGCAAGTAACACTGTGCTCTTTGCACTCATCGTATGTGTGAGCCCACAGTGTGAGATGCACTGTGGTTTGCTGGAGTTGAGATCCACCCTGCACACCCCACACACGTGCACACTACCTGGCAGTAACCCTGGGCTACTTGCACACATCCTATGTGTAAGCCCACAGTGTGAGCTGCACTGTGGTTTGCTGGAGTTGAGGTCCACCATGCACACACCGGACAATTGCAGAACACCTGGCAGTAACCCTGGGCTCCTTGCACTCATCCTATGGGTGAGCCCACAGTGTGAGCTGCAGTGTGGTTTGCTGCAGTTGAGGTCCACCCTGCACACACCACACACTTGTAGACTACCTGGAAGTAACCCTGAGCTCCTTGCACTCATCCTATGTGTGAGCCCACAGTGTGAGCTGCAGTGTGGTTTGCTGGAGTTGAGGTCCACCATGCAGACCCCCACACAGTGCAGACTACCAGGCAGTAACCCTGGGCTCCTTGCACTCATCCTATGTGTGAGCCCACAGTGTGAGCTTTAGTGTGGTTTGCTGGAGTTGAGGTCCACCACGCACACCCCACAGACTTGCAGACTACCTGGCAGTAACCTGGGCACCTTGAACTCATCCTATGTGTGAGCACATAGTGTGAGCTGCAGTGTGGTTTGCTGGAGTTGAGGTCCACCATTGAAACCCACACACTTGCAGACTACCTGGCAGTAACGCTGGGCTCCTTGCACTCATCCTATGTGTGAGCACAAAGTCTGAGCTGCCCTGTGGTTTGCTGGAGTTTAGGTCCACCCTGTACACACCACACACTTGCAGACTACCTGGCAGTAACACTGTGCTCTTTGCACTCATCCTATGTGTGAGCCCACAGTGTGAGCTGCACTGTGGTTTGCTGGAGTTGAGGTACACCCTGCACACACCACACACTTGCAGACTAACTGGCAGTAACCCTGGGCTCCTTGCACTCATCCTATGTGTGAGCCCACAGTGTGAACTGCACTGTGGTTTGCAGGAGTTTAGGTCCACCTTGCACACACCACACACTTGCAGACTATGTGGAAGTAACCCTGGGCTCCTTGCACTCATCCTATATGTGAGCCCACAGTGTGAACTGCACTGTGGTTTGCTGGAGTTTAGGTCCACCCTGCACA
Source organism: Ambystoma mexicanum (assembly GCF_040938575.1). Lineage (NCBI taxonomy): Eukaryota > Metazoa > Chordata > Amphibia > Caudata > Ambystomatidae > Ambystoma > Ambystoma mexicanum. Next base: position 1,277,003,231 of record NC_090926.1, on the reverse strand, counting down.
CACCACACACTTGCAGACTACCTGGCAGTAACCCTGGGCTCCTTGCACTCGTCCTATGTGTGAGCCCACAGTGTGAGCTGCACTGTGGTTTGCTGGAGTGTAGGTCCACCATGCACACACCACACACTTGCAAACTACCTGGCAGTAACCCTGGGCTCCTTACACTCATCCTATGTGTGACCCCACAGTGTGAGCTGCACTGTGGTTTGCTGGAGTTGAGGTCCACCCGGCACCCACCACACACTTGCACACCACCTGGGAGTAACCCTGGGCTCCTTGCACTCATCCTATATTTGAGATCACAGTGTGAGCTGCAGTGTGTTTTGCTGGAGTTGAGGTCCACCATGCACACAGCGCACACTTGCAGACTACCTGGGAGTAACCCGGGGCTCCTTGCACTCATCGTATGTGTGAGCACACAGTGTGAGCTGCAGTGTGGTTTGCTGGAGTTTAGGTCCACCCTGTACACACCACACACTTGCAGACTACCTGAAGGTAACACTGTGCTCTTTGCATTCATCCTATGTGTGAGCCCACAATGTGAGCTGCACTGTGGTTTGCTGGAGTTGAGGTACACCCTGCACCCAACACACACTTGCAGACTACCTGGCAGTAACCCTGGGCTCCTTGCACTCATCCTATGTGTGAGCCCACAGTGTGAACTGCACTGTGGTTTGCTGGAGTTTAGGTCCACCCTGCACTCACTTGCAGACTACCTGGCAGTAACCCTGGGCTCCTTGCACTCATCCTATGTGTGAGCCCACAGTGTGAACTGCACTGTGGGTTGCTGGAGTTTAGGTCCACCCTGCACATACCACACACTTGCAGACTACCTGGCAGTAACCCTGGGCTCCATGCACTCATCCTATGTGTGAGCCCACAGTGTGAGCTGCACTGTGGTTTGCTGGAGTTCAGGTCCACCAGTCACACCACACACACTTGCAGACTACCTGGAAGTAACTCTGGGCTCCTTGCACTCATCCTATGTGTGAGCACACAGTCTGAGCTGCCCTGTGGTTTGCTGGAGTTTAGGTCCACCCTGTACACACCACACACTTGCAGACTACCTGGCATTAACACTGTGCTCTTTGCACTCATCCTATGTGTGAGCCCACAGTGTGAGCTGCACTGTGGTTTGCTGGAGTTGAGGTCCACAATGCACACACCGCACAATTGCAGACTACCTGGCAGTAACCCCGGGCTCCTTGCACTCTTCCTATGTGTGAGCCCACAGTGTGAGCTGCACTGCGGTTTGCTACAGTTTAGGTCCACCATGCAGACCCCCACACATGTGCAGACTACCAGGCAGTAACCCTGGGCTCCTTGAACTCATCCTATGTATGAGCACATAGTGTGAGCTGCACTGTGGTTTGCCGGAGTTGAGGTACACCCTGCACACACCACACACTTGCAGACTACCTGGCAGTAACCTGGGCTCCTTGCACTCATCCTATTTGTGAGCCCACAGTGTGAGCTGCAGTGTGGTTTGCTGGAGTTGAGGTCCACCATGCAGACCCCCACACATGTGCAGACTACCAGGCAGTAACCCTGGGCTCCTTGAACTCATCCTATGTATGAGCACATAGTGTGAGCTGCACTGTGGTTTGCTGGAGTTGAGGTACACCCTGCACACACCACACACTTGCAGACTACCTGGCAGTAACCTGGGCTCCTTGCACTCATCCTATGTGTGAGCCCACAGTGTGAACTGCACTGTGGTTTGCTGGAGTTTAGATCTACCCTGCACACACCACACACTTGCAGACTACCTGGCTGTAACCCTGGGCTCCTTGCACTCATCCTAATTGTGAGCCCACAGTGTGTGCTGCAGTGTGGTTTGCTGGAGTTTAGGTCTACCCTGCACACACCACACACTTGCAGACTACCTGGCAGTAACCCTGGGCTCCTTGCACTCGTCCTATGTGTGAGCCCACAGTGTGAGCGGCACTGTGGTTTGCTGGTGTGTAGTTCCACCATGCACACACCACACACTTGCAAACTACCTGGCAGTAACCCTGGGCTCCTTACACTCATCCTATGTGTGACCCCACAGTGTGAGCTGCACTGTGGTTTGCTGGAGTTGAGGTCCACCCGGCACCCACCACACACTTGCACACCAACTGGGAGTAACCCTGGGCTCCTTGCACTCATCCTATATTTCAGATCACAGTGTGAGCTGCAGTGTGTTTTGCTGGAGTTGAGGTCCACTATGCACACAGCGCACACTTGCAGACTACCTGGGAGTAACCCGGGGCTCCTTGCACTCATCGTATGTGTGAGCACACAGTGTGAGCTGCACTGTGGTTTGCTGGAGTTGAGGTCCACCAGTCACACCACACACACTTGCAGACTACCTGAAGGTAACACTGTGCTCTTTGCACTCATCCTATGTGTGAGCCCACAGTGTGAGCTGCACTGTGGTTTGCTGGAGTTGAGGTACACCCTGTACCCAACACACACTTGCAGACTACCTGGCAGTAATCCTGGGCTCCTTGCACTCATCCTATGTATGAGCCCACAGTGTGAACTGCGCTGTGGTTTGCTGGAGTTTAGGTCCACCCTGCACTCACTTGCAGACTACCTGGCAGTAACCCTGGGCTCCTTGCACTCATCCTATGTGTGAGCCCACAGTGTGAACTGCGCTGTGGTTTGCTGGAGTTTAGCTCCACCCTGCACTCACTTGCAGACTACCTGGCAGTAACCCTGGGCTCCATGCACTCATCCTATGTGTGAGCCCACAGTGTGAGCTGCACTGTGGTTTGCTGGAGTTGAGGTCCACCAGTCACACCACACACACTTGCAGACTACCTGGCAGTAACGCTGGGCTCCGTGCACTCATCCTATGTGTGAGCACACAGTCTGAGCTGCCCTGTGGTTTGCTGGAGTTTAGGTCCACCCTGTACACACCACACACTTGCAGACTACCTGGCATTAAAACTGTGCTCTTTGCACTCATCCTATGTGTGAGCCCACAGTGTGAGCTGCACTGTGGTTTGCTGGAGTTGAGGTCCACAATGCACACACCACACAATTGCAGACTACCTGGCAGTAACCCCAGGCTCCTTGCACTCTTCCTATGTGTGAGCCCACAGTGTGAACTGCACTGCGGTTTGCTACAGTTTAGGTCCACCCTGCACACACCACACACTTGTAGACTACCTGGAAGTAACCCTGAGCTCCTTGCACTCATCCTATTTGTGAGCCCACAGTGTGAGCTGCAGTGTGGTTTGCTGGAGTTGAGGTCCACCATGCAGACCCCCACACATGTGCAGACTACCAGGCAGTAACCCTGTGCCCCTTGCACTCATCCTATGTGTGAGCACATAGTGTGAGCTGCAGTGTGGTTTGCTGGAGTTGAGGTCCACCAGTCACACCACACACACTTGCAGACTACCTGGCAGTAACTCTGGGCTCCTTGCTCTCATCCTATGTGTGAGCACACAGTCTGAGCTGCTCTGTGGTTTGCCGGAGTTTAGGTCCACCCTGTACACACCACACACTTGCAGACTACCTGGCAGTAACACTGTGCTCTTTGCACTCATCCTATGTGTGAGCACACAGCGTGAGCTGCACTGTGGTTTGCTGGAGTTGAGGTCCACAATGCACACACCGCACAATTGCAGACTACCTGGCAGTAACCCCGGGCTCCTTGCACTCTTCCTATGTGTGAGCCCACAGTGTGAGCTGCACTGCGGTTTGCTACAGTTTAGGTCCACCCTGCACACACCACACACTTGTAGACTACCTGGAAGTAACCCTGAGCTCCTTGCACTCATCCTATTTGTGAGCCCACAGTGTGAGCTGCAGTGTGGTTTGCTGGAGTTGAGGTCCACCATGCAGACCCCCACACATGTGCAGACTACCAGGCAGTAACCCTGGGCTCCTTGAACTCATCCTATGTATGAGCACATAGTGTGAGCTGCACTGTGGTTTGCTGGAGTTGAGGTACACCCTGCACACACCACACACTTGCAGACTACCTGGCAGTAACCTGGGCTCCTTGCACTCATCCTATGTGTGAGCCCACAGTGTGAACTGCACTGTGGTTTGCAGGAGTTTAGGTCCACCTTGCACACACCACACACTTGCAGACTATGTGGAAGTAACTCTGGGCTCCTTGCACTCATCCTATATGTGAGCCCACAGTGTGAACTGCACTGTGGTTTGCTGGAGTTTAGGTCTACCCTGCACACACCACACACTTTCAGACTACCTGGCTGTAACCCTGGGCTCCTTGCACTCATCCTAATTGTGAGCCCACAGTGTGTGCTGCAGTGTGGTTTGCTGGAGTTTAGGTCCACCCTGCACACACCACACACTTGCAGACTACCTGGCAGTAACCCTGGGCTCCTTGCACTCGTCCTATGTGTGAGCCCACAGTGTGAGCTGCACTGTGGTTTGCTGGAGTTGAGGTCCACCAGTCACACCACACACACTTGCAGACTACCTGGCAGTAACTCTGGGCTCCGTGCACTCATCCTATGTGTGAGCACACAGTCTGAGCTGCCCTGTGGTTTGCTGGAGTTTAGGTCCACCCTGTACACACCACACACTTGCAGACTACCTGTCATTAAAACTGTGCTCTTTGCACTCATCCTATGTGTGAGCCCACAGTGTGAGCTGCACTGTGGTTTGCTGGAGTTGAGGTCCACAATGCACACACCACACAATTGCAGACTACCTGGCAGTAACCCCAGGCTCCTTGCACTCTTCCTATGTGTGAGCCCACAGTGTGAACTGCACTGCGGTTTGCTACAGTTTAGGTCCACCCTGCACACACCACACACTTGTAGACTACCTGGAAGTAACCCTGAGCTCCTTGCACTCATCCTATTTGTGAGCCCACAGTGTGAGCTGCAGTGTCGTTTGCTGGAGTTGAGGTCCACCATGCAGACCCCCGCACATGTGCAGACTACCAGGCAGTAACCCTGGGCTCCTTGCACTCATCCTATGTGTGAGCACATAGTGTGAGCTGCAGTGTGGTTTGCTGGAGTTGAGGTCCACCAGTCACACCACACACACTTGCAGACTACCTGGCAGTAACTCTGGGCCCCTTGCTCTCATCCTATGTGTGAGCACACAGTCTGAGCTGCTCTGTGGTTTGCCGGAGTTTAGGTCCACCCTGTACACACCACACACTTGCAGACTACCTGGCAGTAACACTGTGCTCTTTGCACTCATCCTATGTGTGAGCACACAGTGTGAGCTGCACTGTGGTTTGCTGGAGTTGAGGTCCACAATGCACACACCACACAATTGCAGACTACCTGGCAGTAACCCCGGGCTCCTTGCACTCTTCCAATGTGTGAGCCCACAGTGTGAGCTGCACTGCGGTTTGCTACAGTTTAGGTCCACCCTGCACACACCACACACTTGTAGACTACCTGGAAGTAACCCTGAGCTCCTTGCACTCATCCTATTTGTGAGCCCACAGTGTGAGCTGCAGTGTGGTTTGCTGGAGTTGAGGTCCACCATGCAGACCCCCACACATGTGCAGACTACCAGGCAGTAACCCTGGGCTCCTTGAACTCATCCTATGTATGAGCACATAGTGTGAGCTGCACTGTGGTTTGCTGGAGTTGAGGTACACCCTGCACACACCACACACTTGCAGACTACCTGGCAGTAACCTGGGCTCCTTGCACTCATCCTATGTGTGAGCCCACAGTGTGAACTGCACTGTGGTTTGCAGGAGTTTAGGTCCACCTTGCACACACCACACACTTGCAGACTATGTGGAAGTAACTCTGGGCTCCTTGCACTCATCCTATATGTGAGCCCACAGTGTGAACTGCACTGTGGTTTGCTGGAGTTTAGGTCTACCCTGCACACACCACACACTTTCAGACTACCTGGCTGTAACCCTGGGCTCCTTGCACTCATCCTAATTGTGAGCCCACAGTGTGTGCTGCAGTGTGGTTTGCTGGACTTTAGGTCCACCCTGCACACACCACACACTTGCAGACTACCTGGCAGTAACCCTGGGCTCCTTGCACTCATCCTATGTGTGAGCCCACAGTGTGAGCGGCACTGTGGTTTGCTGGAGTGTAGTTCCACCATGCACACACCACACACTTGCAAACTACCTGGCAGTAACCCTGGGCTCCTTACACTCATCCTATGTGTGACCCCACAGTGTGAGCTGCACTGTGGTTTGCTGGAGTTGAGGTCCACCCGGCACCCACCACACACTTGCACACCAACTGGGAGTAACCCTGGGCTCCTTGCACTCATCCTATATTTCAGATAACAGTGTGAGCTGCAGTGTGTTTTGCTGGAGTTGAGGTCCACTATGCACACAGCGCACACTTGCAGACTACCTGGGAGTAACCCAGGGCTCCTTGCACTCATCGTATATGTGAGCACACAGTGTGAGTTGCAGTGTGGTTTGCTGGAGTTTAGGTCCACCCTGTACACACCACACACTTGCAAACTACCTGAAGGTAACACTGTGCTCTTTGCACTCATCCTATGTGTGAGCCCACAGTGTGAGCTGCACTGTGGTTTGCTGGAGTTGAGGTACACCCTGTACCCAACACACACTTGCAGACTACCTGGCAGTAATCCTGGGCTCCTTGCACTCATCCTATGTATGAGCCCACAGTGTGAACTGCGCTGTGGTTTGCTGGAGTTTAGGTCCACCCTGCACTCACTTGCAGACTACCTGGCAGTAACCCTGGGCTCCTTGCACTCATCCTATGTGTGAGCCCACAGTGTGAACTGCGCTGTGGTTTGCTGGAGTTTAGGTCCACCCTGCACTCACTTGCAGACTACCTGGCAGTAACCCTGGGCTCCATGCACTCATCCTATGTGTGAGCCCACAGTGTGAGCTGCACTGTGGTTTGCTGGAGTTGAGGTCCACCCTGTACACACCACACACTTGCAGACTACCTGGCATTAAAACTGTGCTCTTTGCACTCATCCTATGTGTGAGCACATAGTGTGAGCTGCAGTGTGGTTTGCTGGAGTTGAGGTCCACCAGTCACACCACACACACTTGCAGACTACCTGGCAGTAACCCTGGGCTCCATGCACTCATCCTATGTGTGAGCCCACAGTGTGAGCTGCACTGTGGTTTGCTGGAGTTAAGGTCCACCAGTCACACCACACACACTTGCAGACTACCTGGCAGTAACTCTGGGCTCCGTGCACTCATCCTATGTGTGAGCACACAGTCTGAGCTGCCCTGTGGTTTGCTGGAGTTTAGGTCCACCCTGTACACACCACACACTTGCAGACTACCTGGCATTAAAACTGTGCTCTTTGCACTCATCCTATGTGTCAGCCCACAGTGTGAGCTGCACTGTGGTTTGCTGGAGTTGAGGTCCACAATGCACACACCACACAATTGCAGACTACCTGGCAGTAACCCCAGGCTCCTTGCACTCTTCCTATGTGTGAGCCCACAGTGTGAACTGCACTGCGGTTTGCTACAGTTTAGGTCCACCCTGCACACACCACACACTTGTAGACTACCTGGAAGTAACCCTGAGCTCCTTGCACTCATCCTATTTGTGAGCCCACAGTGTGAGCTGCAGTGTGGTTTGCTGGAGTTGAGGTCCACCATGCAGACCCCCACACATGTGCAGACTACCAGGCAGTAACCCTGGGCTCCTTGAACTCATCCTATGTGTGAGCACATAGTGTGAGCTGCAGTGTGGTTTGCTGGAGTTGAGGTCCACCAGTCACACCACACACACTTGCAGACTACCTGGCAGTAACTCTGGGCTCCTTGCTCTCATCCTATGTGTGAGCACACAGTCTGAGCTGCTCTGTGGTTTGCCGGAGTTTAGGTCCACCCTGTACACACCACACACTTGCAGACTACCTGGCAGTAACACTGTGCTCTTTGCACTCATCCTATGTGTGAGCACACAGTGTGAGCTGCACTGTGGTTTGCTGGAGTTGAGGTACACACTGCACACACCACACACTTGCAGACTACCTGGCAGTATCCCTGGGCTCCTTGCACCCATCCTATGTGTGAGCCCACAGTGTGAACTGCACTGTGGGTTGCAGGAGTTTAGGTCCACCCTGCACACAACACACACTTGCAGACTACCTGGCAGTAACCCTGGGCTCCTTACACTCATCCTATATGTGAGCCCACAGTGTGAACTGCACTGTGGCTTGCTGGAGTTCAAGTCCACCATGCACACACCACACACTTGCAGACTACCTGGCAGTAACCCTGGGCTCCTTGCACTCATCCTATGTGTGAGCCCACAGTGTGAGCTGCACTGTGGTTTGCTGGAGTGTAGGTCCACCATGCACACACCACACACTTGCAAACCACCTGGCAGTAACCCTGGGCTCCTTGCACTCATCCTATGTGTGACCCACAGTGTGAGCTGCACTGTGGTTTGCTGGAGTTGAGGTCCACCCGGCAAAAACCACACACTTGCACACCACCTGGGAGTAACCCAGGGCTTCTTGCACTAATCCTATGTGTGAGCCCACAGTCTGAGCTTCACTATGGTTTGCTGGAGTTGTGGTCCATCCTGCACACCGCACACTTGGATACCACCTCGGAGTAACACTGGGCTCCTTGCACTCATCCTATGTTTGAGATCACAGTGTGAGCTGCAGTGTGGTTTGCTGGAGTTGAGGTCCACCATGCACACATCGCACACTTGCAGACTACCTGGAAGTAGCCCGGGGCTCCTTGCACTCATCGTATGTGTGAGCACACAGTGTGAGCTGCAGTGTGGTTTGCTGGAGTTGAGGTTCGCCATGCACACACCACACACTTGCAGACTACCTGGCAGTAACCCCAGGCTCCTTGCACTCATCCTATGTGTGAGCACACAGTCTGACCTGCACTGTGGTTTGCTGGAGTTTAGGTCCACCCTGTACACACCACACACTTGCAGACTACCTGGCAGTAAGACTGTGCTCTTTGCACTCATCCTATGTGTGAGCCCACAGTGTGAGCTGCACTGTGGTTTGCTGGAGTTGAGGTCCACCCTGCACACACCACACACTTGCAGACTACCTGACAGTAACCCTGGGCTCCTTGCATTCATCCTATGTGTGAGCCCACAGTGTGAACTGCACTGTGGTTTGCTGGAGTTTAGGTCCACCCTGCACTCACTTCCAGACTACCTGGCAGTAACCCTGGGATCCTTGCACTCATCCTGTGTGTGAGCCCACAGTGTGAGCTGCACTGTGGTTTGCTGGAGTTTAGGTCCACCATGAACAAACCACACTGTTAGGCGGAAACCTGTGCAGTTCCCTCTGGGACCACTCCAAAAGATTTAGGACTACAGGTGTTTGGCAGTAAACCCACTTGGTAGCAGTCTGTACCACACAGATTCACTTGGTAGCTGTGGCTGAGCAGTCAGACTTCTCTCAAGAAGAGTTAGGCAGTATGTGGAGTATACAAAATAGGGCAATCTACACAGTAGAACAAGCAAACACAGAACAAGGCTTCGGTGTAAAGATATAAAGGTATTTATTTATAACAGCACATCTATGGAAAACACTCTGGTACTAATACGGCAAACAACTTCAATCGCAATTACTATAAGAAAAAGATCAATCCCCCTAACAATAGTTCGACAAGTCTAGGTTCAACGGCATCACTTATTTGCAGAGAGAGGTGAATGCTTTAACCTAGATGGCACTCTAGTATTCGTTAGGACGGGAGAGAAAAAAAAAGCAGTTCATGAAATCACTCGGCACCAACACTTTTACCAACAAATGCAAGGCAAGCAAGGCAGGGTCTACTGCAGATCACAAAGTTCAGAGGCCAGGCCCACTCGGAGAGAGGCAAGGCGATATGTCCCAAAAAGTGTCTCAGTGGAAATGCGCTTCGAGTCTTTATCGCAAATTGTTATGGAAAGATTGGACCAGTTCAGAACAGAAAGTTTAAGAAAGCTTGGAGGCGACCCAATGGAGAGGCGAGGATTAAGACACCTCACTCTATCCGGCAAAAAGGGAAGCCAGGCGGACACAGTACCTTGTTTGTGGAGAGACAGCTCCGGCGGGGGGCAGTTGTTCCTGGTGGTGGATGCACATCGGGTCTTTGCCAAGAGAAGAGATGATCTCGTCGTCGAAGGAAAGTTGAAGATCGTTGCACCACCAGGGAAGAGACCAGCCGCGGAGTGCTCCGTCACAAGGCACCACCTTTTTGGCGCGGTACAGGGGTAGTGGCTATCCGGTTGCCGGGGTGCTCTGCACGGGCAATTTGACCACTGCGTCCTGGAGCGAAGAAAAATCAAAGGGGACTGATTGTTCCCACCAGTCAGGGGAAGAGACTCTCTGGCGGGGAGATCTCCTCTGTCGTCGGGAAGTGGTGAGTCGGTTCAGCAGGGCTCCACCGGAGGTGTCGTCGTTGCAGGTCGGCTCAGCTTTACCCTCGTCGGATTCTTAGGTCCTGTGGCGACTTCTGAAGATCCAGTCCCAAAAGCCCTGCTTTTATGCAGAAAACCCCCATTCATTCAGCCAGCTGTCAATCAAAACACGCTAAGTGGTGAGCGGGGTGGCTCACCACTTGGGCCAATCACACCACAGTGCGACTTGAATTGGCAAGGCAACTCAGTCCAGGGTGCCTAAACCCCCTCCCACACCCCCTGTGGTACCCACACAGAATGGCACCACTTTGTAGAGCTTCTGTGAAGAAGCCCGCCAAAAGTGGAACAAAGGGCTCAACCTTTGGTTTAGAAGTCACAGAGACGAACACAGACGCCATTTTAAAAACCGAGTTCTGGCAGAAAATACCACCCGATAGACTTATTTAACATAAGTAAACCGGTGGTAGGTTAGAGATTAACGTGAAAAAGTATTAATCTCCAACAATGGGAAAAATCCCATAGGGTTATATTCGTGGTCGAATATAACAAGTAGTTTCCACTGTCACCAGCCAAAACTCGACGAGGGGGGACGGGACAGTGCCCCCTCGAATAACAGACCCAGGAGTAATCGAATTACCCCTACTAGTATGTCCACAATAGGATGGTTTGTACTAGTTCTGTTAGTAAATTTAGGTCTAGTAAAGCCAATGGTGACTTTACATGCCCGGGGAGACAGTAGTCAGTCCCCGGGTATGGAGTCTATGATGGAGGTCCGCTAGGACGCACCAGAGTTACGGCACGGAGGGTGCGGTGTAACACACATAGAAAAACATATGAGACCCTAGGGAGTAAAAGACCCCATAGCCCATCGAACACCTTGACATTCAAAGGGATTACACACATTCATGTCCAAGAGTGGGAGAAAAAGAGTCTCACTCTTGGCAGGATGGAAAAAACAAACTCCATAAATCCAGCAAAGCTGCTGGGGGACTCACTAGGTTAGGAAATTCAGCCTAAACAGAGAATTCTCCCTAACACTCGCCCCCCCAGACTAAAAGGACAGGAGGATTTAATCCACTCCTGGATGAATCTCATACCTCTAGTCGATGACATACATCCTAGAGAGACCATCAACATTTTGGTGGTGACACCCTGACCTGTGCTCAATGGTGAAATCAAACCCTTGCAGGCAGATCGACCATCTCAATAGTTTTGGGTTTTCCCCTTTCATTTGCATTAACCATCTCAAGGGTCGGTGGTCAGTCTGAATGACAAAAGTAGAACCATACAAGAATGGCCTAAACTTCTTCAGAGCACACACGATATCAAAGCACTCTCTTTCGATTGTTGCCCACCTTGTTTCAGGATCCTTCAGCTTGCGGCTGATGAAGCAAACGGGGTGCTCCCTACCTTTCCCATCCAGTTGACTGAGTACGGCACCTATTCCTACATTTGAAGCATCTGTCTGCACAATGAAGTGTTGGCGGTAATCAGGAGCTCTGAGTACTGTGTCTTGGCAAAGAGCCTTTTTTCAGGTTTTCAAAAGCCTGATTGCACTCCTCGTTCCATCTAACCTTTTTAGGAAATTTGGGCGAGGAGATGACATTCAGTGGAGAAGCTATGGTCCCATAGTTCTCGATGAAATTCCTGTAATACCCAGTGAGGCCTAGGAAGGCTCTCACTTGGGTTTGAGTAGTAGGTGTTGTCCAATTTTGCACAGCTTCAATCTTACTGAGCAAAGGCCTTATTTCTCCACCTCTTACCTCATGTCCAAGATAGACTACCTTACTCTGTCCAATTTGGCATTTACTCGCCTTTATGGTCAGATTGGCTCGTCCAAGAGCCTGCAAAACATCTCTCAGGTGGGTTACATGTTCTTCCCAGGAATTGCTGAACACTGCTATGTCATCCAAGTATGCCATGCAGAAGTCCTCCATCCCATTCAGAGCCTGGTTTACCATCCGTTGAAATGTAGCAGGTGCATTCTTCAGTCCGAAAGGCATTACCTTAAACTGGTATAAGCCAACGGGGGTAGAAAATGCAGTTTTCTCCTTGGCATGGTCTGTCAGGGCTATTTGCCAATAGCCTGACATCAAGTCAAATGTGCTGAGGAACTTGGCGGCGCCGAGTTTATCCACCAACTCATCTGTTCTTGGCAAAGGGTGGGCATCAGTCTTGGTGACTGTATTAAGAGCTCTATAATCCACGCAAAATCTAAGCTCTTTAGATCCCGCCTTTGGTACTAACACAACTGGGCTAGACCATGGACTAGTAGAGGGGTCTATTACCCCGAGATCAAGCATCTTGCTGACCTCACCTTTGATGTGGGTTCGTAAGTTTTCTGACATTCGGTATCCTCTGCTTTTGACTGGCAGACAGTCACCAGTGAGTATGTCATGCTGGCCCCAAGGGGTCAAGCCGGTGAAAGTGAGAACAGAGAGGCAAACTGATTGAACATAGATTTGCACTCTTCTTGTTGCTCGGGTGTCAGATTTGAAGAGAGATTTACTCCTTCAATTTTTTCGTCCAAAGGGAAGCCTCTGAGGAGATCTGGAAGAGCTTCACTCTCTTCTTCTTCCTCGGATGATGCTAGAAGCAACGCTCCTACATCCGGTCTTGAGACATACGCTTTGAGTCGGTTGGTGTGGAAGAATGTGGGAGCCTCCTTGGGGTTGCCCAAGTCCACCAGATAGTTGACCTCCCCGAGTTTACCCACAACTCTGAAGGGTCCCATCCATTTGTCTTGCAAGGCCCTCTGCCTTGTTGGGATCATAACGAGAACAAGCTGGTCTTGAGCGAACTCAACCATGTTAGCTTTTGATCGTGCCAGTGCTTGACCAAGGCTTGTCCAGCTTTCAAGTTATCGCTTGCTTCTGTCATCATGTGCGACATTCTCCTCCGGAGACCTATCACGTAGTCAGTCACTCTGACTGGCTTGGGGGAAGGAGCAATCTCCAACCCCTCCTTAATCAGGGCCAATGGGCCTCTGACGGGATGACCATAGAGAAGCTCGAAGGGAGAATAACCTACTCCCTCCTGAGGGACTTCTCTATAAGCAAAGAGAAGGCATGGCAGTAGAAGGTCCCACTTACGCTTAAGGGGTTCCTCTAAAGCACCTATCATGCTCTTCATGGTTCTGTTGAACCGTTCTACCAGCCCATTGATTTGTGGGTGGTAAGCTGTTGAGAACTTGTAAGTAACTCCACAGGTTTTCCACATGGCTTTCATGTAGTGGGACATAAAGTTTGACCCCCTGTCAGAGATGACTTCCTTAGGAAACCCGACCCTAGTAAAAATAGCAAGGAGGGCCTTAGCCACAGCCGGAGCTGTAACAGTCCTCATAGGAATTGCCTCAGGATACCTAGTAGCATGGTCTACTACACAAGTATAAACCTGTTGCCCGAGGAGGTTGGAGGATCAAGGGGACCAACAATGTCAATCCCTACTCTCTCAAATGGGACTCCCACTACAGGGAGAGGCACTAAAGGTGCCACATTCTTGGAGCCAACCTTACCAGAAGTCTGGCAGGTGTGGCAGCTCCTGCAGTGTTTTTCCACTTTGGCCCCCATCTTTGGCCAATAGAAGTAGAGAGAGAGCCTTTCCTTAGTCTTCTTGAAACTCAAGTGACCAGCCAAAGGAATCTCGTGGGCTAACTGCAAGAACTGTGGTCTGTTCTCTTGGGGTACTACAAGTCGTTTGTAGTCTCCAGGTGCAGACTCGGTCGGTTCACTGTAGAAGAGGCCATCTTCCCAGTGCAACCTGTATTTCGCAGGCTCTTGCCCTTCGGCCTGAGCTTCTGCCTGGTGGCGAAGACCTTCCAGAGTTGGACATTCTCTCTGTCCCTTACTGAAGTCTGCCCTGCCGGGTCCACCTTCTGTCAGTAAAGACTGCAGCTCAGGATGGTCAACAGAATCCAGATCTCCAATGAGTTCCTGGCCTTCCATTAGCTCTTCCTCAGAGTCTAATTCTACCACACAGGGTTGTACCTCCCTCTCAGCCTCAGCTGGAGGTGGAGTTACGGGTGTAACTTTGGACAACCGCGGGGAAGTCCTTGTTGGCTGCACTGGAATGCTGGCTGCTTGTTTCGGGGTAGAAGTCTTAGGTTTCCCTTTCGCTTCTGATTTCTTCGAGACAGCGGCTGACAATTCCAGTGGAGCAGGAGTGATTTCTTTCTTCATCATCTCCTGGAGAGTACCGCGCATGGTCCTCTCTCTTGCAGGTCTGGTTAGCTCCTGTAACCGTTTACTAGGAGGTCTGGGGGTGTGTGATACAACTCCGAGAGTTTTCAAATCGTTACCCAACAGAACGCGTCCTGGTACCTCACTCTGTACGCTGACAGGGATCTTCACAGTCATGTTGTTACACTGGATGAGAACTGGTAATTAGGGATGCATCTGCACAGGCCCTCCAGCTAACTTGGTGAGGCGTTTGGGAGCCTTAGCAACATCCTCAGCCTGAAAAAACGATTTGTCCACCACAGTTATGCTGGCCCCAGTGTCCCTAATGGCAGGAGTCTCCTGACCATTCACCTGGACACTGTCCTTATAATACTCTTTAGTATTATCGGGGATAGAATTATAGACATCTAAATTCTGTTGTTCCCACAAACCCAGAGACACTAAAGAAACACTGGCTGAGACTCCAATGGGTTCATCAGCCAGCAGTAGAAAGTTTCCACTTGCCATTTGGACTTCCTCCTCTGGAGCGAAGGCTAAGGAGACAAGCTGGACCCCTGAAGGTTTACCCTTACATCTTGGATCTCCTTTCACGTGGTCAGTCGAGCCACAAACAAAGCATTTACCGAATGCTTTCTGGAATGGTGGCTTGTTCTGGCCTCCTTCCGGTTTGGCACCAGAAGACACACTATTCTGCTGCGGTTTTCCTTGTGGCTTACCCTTCTGGTTTTGTTTGGGGCCCTCTTTGGAATTTGAGTTATTGAATTCTCTTTTGAGTCTTTCTTAGGCTGTTTTCCCTCCTCCTTTTTCTGAGTTGCCCCAGAATCCTCATGAGTAGCCCTGTTGGCAACCCATAAGTCAGCAGCCTTAGCTAGCTTCCGGGAATCCAATTCCTTCGAATCAGCCAAGTGCTGTCTGAGCTCAGGAGAACAGGCATCATAAATAGACTCCAACATAAAAAGATTCTTCATACCCTCATAAGTGTTCACTTTGTAACCCTTAATCCATCCCTCTAAGTTTTTCAACCCTTCACTCACCCAGGTAGCCCAAGGGGTACCATCATGCTTTTTGAGGGTTCTAAACCTCTTAAGATACTAGGAAGGGGTCTTTCCGAATCTAGCTATCAAAGCTAGTTTCACACTTTCGTACTCTTTCCTATCCTCCTCCCCCAACTCCATTACCACATCAGTTGCAACAGGGGGGAGCCTAGAGAACAACCAGGTAAGCAACTCGTTACCTGTGATGTTCTGGAGCGCATGATTGTACTCAAACAAACTCAGCCAATCCAATACATCCAACTTCGGTTCATACATACCAATTAATTCCTTCGGCATCCGGGGTCTTTTGGGACTGGAGCTTCTAGAAGAGTCAGAGACAGAAGCAGTTTCGACAGACAACTTTTTCATATCTAACTCATGCTTGAGCTCCATTTCTCGGAGCCTAAGAATTTGTTGCATTTCTTGGTGTTTCTGTTCTGTTTGAGCAGTAATCCTTCTGAATTCCAAGTCTATTTTCATTTTTTTTAGTTCAAGGACTTGAGGACTTAGTGTGGGACCGGTTATAGGCCCAGTAAGTACAGCTGGTAAGGCAGACAGAGGGGCAGGGGAGACAGTTTCGTTAGCCTCTCCTTCCTCTTCAGCCTCTTCATCACTATCATCAGACCTATGATTTAGATCAACACCATTACTGTTATCTACATTCGCTGGAGAAGTTGGTTCCTCTGAACCAGTACCCAGACTTTGGTTCGCCAGCAATCTCGTTATCAGTTCTAACTTCTTGCCTTTTACAGAAAGGTTCTCTTGTCTACAGAGGGCACGTAAACTCTCAGTATTTTCACCTGACAAGGATTCTTGACTGTAAACTTCCATAGTAGACATGTTTTTGAAAGTTGCTTTTTAGTGCTAAGCTTTGTGGTTAGTTATCCTAAAGTGTCGAAAAGCACTCTAAACTGTATACTCGATACAAATCCCACCGCTGTACACCAGTGTTAGGCGGAAACCTGTGCAGTTCCCTCTGGGACCACTACAAAAGATTTAGGACTACAGGTGTTTGGCAGTAAACCCACTTGGTAGCAGTCTGTGCCACACAGATTCACTTGGTAGCTGTGGCTGAGCAGTCAGACTTCTCTCAAGAAGAGTTAGGCAGTATGTGGAGTATACAAAATAGGGCAATCTACACAGTAGAACAAGCAAACACGGAACAAGGCTTCGGTGTAAAGATATAAAGGTATTTATTTATAACAGCACATCTATGGAAAACACTCAGGCACTCATACGGCAAACAACTTCAATCGCAATTACTATAAGAAAAAGATCAATCCCCCTAACAATAGTTCGACAAGTCTAGGTTCAACGGCACCACTTATTTGCAGACAGAGGTGAATGCTTTAACCTAGATGGCACTCTAGTATTCGTTAGGACGGGAGAGAAAAAAAAAGCAGGTTATGAAATCACTCGGCACCAACACTTTCACGAACAAATGCAAGGCAAGCAAGGCAGGGTCTACTGCAGATCACAAAGTTCAGAGGCCAGGCCCACTCGGAGAGAGGCAAGGCGATATGTCCCAAAAAGTGTCTCAGTGGAAATGCGCTTCGAGTCTTTATCGCAAATTGTTATGGAAAGATTGGACCAGTTCAGAACAGAACGTTTAAGAAAGCTTGGAGGCGATCCAATGGAGAGGCAAGGATTAAGACACCTCACTCTATCCGGCAGAAAGGGAAGCCAGGCGGACACGGTACCTTGTTTGTGGAGAGACAGCTCCGGCGGGGACAGTTGTTCCTGGTGGTGGATGCACGTCGGGTCTTTGCCGAGAGAAGAGATGATCTCGTCGTCGAAGGAAAGTTGAAGATCATTGCACCACCAGGGAAGAGACCAGCCGCGGAGTGCTCCGTAACAAGGCACCACCTTTTGGTCGCGGTACAGGGGTAGTGGCTATCCGGTTGCCGGGGTGCTCTGCACAGGCAATTAGACCACTGCGTCCTGGAGCGAAGAAAAAGCAAAGGGGACTGTTTGTTCCCACCAGTCAGGGGAAGAGACTCTCCGGCAGGGAGATCTCCTCTGTCGTCGGGAAGTGGTGAGTCGGTTCAGCAGGGCTCCACCGGAGGTGTCGTCGTTGCAGGTCGGCTCAGCTTTACCCTCGTCGGATTCTTAGGTCCTGTGGCGACTTCTGAAGATCCAGTCCCAAAAGCCCTGCTTTTATGCAGAAAACCCCCATTCATTCAGCCTTGCTGTCAATCAAAACATGGTAAGTGGTGAGCGAGGTGGCTCACCACTTGGGCCAATCACACCAGAGGGCGACTGGAGTTGGCAAGGCAACTCAGTCCAGGGTGCCTAAACCCCCTCCCACACCCCCTGTGGTACCCAGACAAAATGGCACCACTTTGGAGGGCCTCTGTGTAGAGGCCCGCCAAAAGTGGAACAAAGGGCTCAACCTTTGGTTTAGGAGTCACAGAGACGAACACAGACGCCATTTTAAAAACCGAGTTCTGGGAGAAAATACCACCCGATAGACTTATTTAAGATAAGTAAACCGGTGGTAGGTTAGAGATTAACGAGAAAAAGTATTAATCTCCATCACACATAGAAAAACATATGAGACCCTAGGGAGTAAAAGACCCCATAGCCCATCGAACACATTGACATTCAAAGGAATTACACACATTCATGTCCAAGAGTGGGAGAAAAAGAGTCTCACTCTTGGCAGGATGGAAAAAACAAACTCCAGAAATCCAGCAAAGCTGCTGGGGGACTCACTAGGTTAGGAA
This sequence comes from Ambystoma mexicanum, assembly GCF_040938575.1. Taxonomy (NCBI): domain Eukaryota; kingdom Metazoa; phylum Chordata; class Amphibia; order Caudata; family Ambystomatidae; genus Ambystoma; species Ambystoma mexicanum. The sequence continues at coordinate 1,276,984,998 of NC_090926.1, read as the reverse complement.
ATTCAGCTTAAACAGAGAATTCTCCCTAACACACACACCTGCAGAACACCTGGCAGTAGCCCTTGGCTCCTTGCACTCACCCTATGTGTGAACCCACAGTGTGAGCTGCACTGTGGTTTGCTGGAGTTGAGAACCACCCTGCACACCGCACACACTTGCACACTCCCTGGCAGTAAACCTGGGCTCCTTGCACTCATCCTATGTGTGAGCCCACAGTGTGAACTGCACTGTGGTTTGCTGGAGTCTAGGTCCACCCTGTACACACCACACACTTGCAGACTACCAGGCAGTAACACTGTGCTCTTTGCACTAATCCTATGTGTGAGCCCACAGTCTGAGCTGCACTGTGGTTTGCTGGAGTTGAGGTCCACACTGCACACACCACACACTTGCAGACTATGTGGCAGTAACCCCGGGCTCCTTGCACTCATCCTATGTGTGAGCCCACAGTGTGAACTTCACTGTGGTTTGCTGGAGTTTAGGTCCACCCTGCACACACCACACTCTTGCAGACTACCTGGCAGTAACCCTGGGCTCCTTGCACTCATCCTATGTGTGAGCCCACAGTGTGAGCTGCAGTGTGGTTTGCTGGAGTTTAGGTCCACCCTGCACACACCACACACTTGCAGACTACCTGGCAGTAACCCTGAGCTCCATGCACTCATCCTATGTGTGAGCCCACAGTGTGAGCTGCACTGTGGTTTGCTGGAGTTTAGGTCCACCCTGCATACACCACACACTTGCAGAACACCTGGCAGTAACACTGTGCTCTTTGCACTCATTCTATGTATGAGCCCACAGTGTGAGCTGCACTGTGGTTTGCTGGAGTTGAGGTCCACCCTGTACACACCACACACTTGCAGAACACCTGGCAGTAACACTGTGCTCTTTGCACTCATTCTATGTATGAGCCCACAGTGTGAGCTGCACTGTGGTTTGCTGGAGTTGAGGTCCACCGTGCACACACCGCACAATTGCAGAGTACCTGGCAGTAACCCTGGGCTCCTTGCACTCATCCTATGTGTGAGCCCGCAGTCTGAGCTGCAGTGTCGTTTGCTGGAGTTGAGGTCCACCATGCACACACCCCACACACTTGCAGACTACCTGGCAGTAACCCTGGGCTCCTTGCACTGATCCTATGTGTGAGCCCACAGTGTGAGCTGCAGTGTCGTTTGCTGGAGTTGAGGTCCACCATGCACACACCCCACACACTTGCAGAGCACCTGGCAGTAACCCTGGGCTCCTTGCACTGATCCTATGTGTGAGCCCACAGTGTGAGCTGCAGTGTCGTTTGCTGGAGTTGAGGTCCACCATGCACACATCCCACACACTTGCAGAGCACCTGGCAGTTACACTGCGCTCTTTGCCGTCATCCTCAATCGCATGGAGCACGGCTCGCTATATTTACCCCTAGAAAGGCGCTGCAGGGGGCTCCAAACCTTTCATTACATCACCGTTTCACATCATGCAAGCACTGCTTCACATGGAGAAAGTGGGTTATAGGCGTTCATTGGCAGAGTCTGCAACGCCACGCCTCTCAGTGGGGGCGCCCCTCTACATTAAGGCTGCAATTAGGACAAGGAGCCATGAGCGAGAGCATGCGATAACTTTATTTCTGAAGACACAAACTGGGTACAGGTCCATAGGATAAAAGGTACCACTCAGGTGAGGCGGCTAAGAAACAACATTGGAGCCGACCCAACCACCCTGTTCCTCCATTTCCTTCCCTCAATTTCCCCAGGATCCACAGAAAATGGCGACAGAAGAAAGAAGGGGTCATCGTGGACCGGGTCAGGCTGCGCCCCAGTATTTCCTGGGTCTTGAAGAATGCCTCAGGAGCTGCGGCACTCAGACTGGGGAGCCAGCAAGCCCTGCCCGGCTCAGGGTCAGCTGCAGCCCAGAGCACTCTACCCGGCACTCTTCCGTTGTGGTATGGGGCCACTCTTCCCGTGAGCCGAGAACACTCTACCCGGCACTCTTCCCGTGAGCCCAGAGCACTCTACCCGGCACTCTTCCCGTGAGCCCAGAACACTCTACCCGGCACTCTTCCCGTGAGCCGAGAACACTCTACCCGGCACTCTTCCCGTGAGCCCAGAGCACTCTACCCGGCACTCTTCCCGTGAGCATGGCGCACAGGTCTGGTGATGCACACATGCACCCTTTGCCAATTTGAGCATGCCTTCTGCTCTCTGGGAGGAATGCCTAGAGAGAATGAACCTCGCCCATGCATCTGATCATATATGTCACACAAAATACACGACGGAGCAGCAGGAGGGTGGCGTTCTGTGGTCTGACATCTAGAGACATTGTGCAACAGGTGTGCGAGACTGGTGAGTACAAAGGATCTGCGTTTTTGTATATAGCTGGTATTGGGTGAGGCTCTGGGGTGAGAATATTGAAGGGGTGGGCATTGGGGTAATAGGATGGCATTGTTCTATCTTCCAGGCTTTGGGTTAAGGGGTCAGTGTTTTGGAGAGTAAGTGGGCTAGGAAGGGCAGAGGTCAGGGTGTGTTATGGTTTGAGGGTAATATGGTGAGCATAATGAATGCAAGGCTGGAGGGTGTACAAAGAGATAGGATTGGAGGTCAGGGGCCAGAGGACTAGATGGAGGGTTGGGGGCTGAAGGGTTAGAGAGCCATGGAGATTGAGGTTTGGGGATTAGAGTTGAAGGTTTAGAGGACGGAAGAGTGAGGTTCGACTGTTCGAGGGTTGGGGTTGCAATTACTTTGAGGGTTAGGACTGGTGTTAGAGGTGTAGAGCCTTGTGGTATGGGGCCAATGGCTGGAGGGTGTACAAAGAGATAGGATTGGAGGTCTGGGGCCAGAGGACTAGATGGAGGGTTGGGGGTTGAAGGGTTAGAGAGCCTGGGAGGTTGAGGTTTGGGCTTTAGAGTTGAAGGTTTAGAGGACGGAAGAGTGAGGTTCGTCTGTTCGAGGGTTGGGGTTGCAATTACTTTGAGGGTTAGGACTGGTGTTAGAGGTGTAGAGCCTTGTGGTATGGGGCCAATGGCTGGAGGGTGTACAAAGAGATAGGATTAGAGGGCTGGGGCCAGAGGACTAAATGGAGGGTTGGGGGTTGAAGGGTTAGAGAGCCATGGGGGTTGAGGTTTGGGGATTAGAGTTGAAGGTTCAGAGGATGGAAGAGTGGGGTTCGACTGTTCGAGGGTTGGGGTTGCAATTACTTTGAGGGTTAGGACTGGTGTTAGAGGTGTAGAGCCTTGTGGTATGGGGCCAATGGCCATGGGGGTTGAGGTTTGGGGATTAGAGTTGAAGGTTCAGAGAACGGAAGGGTGGGGTTCGACTGTTCGATGGTTGGGGTTGCATGCTCTATGGGAGTTAGGACTGGTGTTAGAGGTGTAGAGCCCTGTGGTATGGGGCCAATGGCCATGGGGGTTGAGGTTTGGGGATTAGAGTTGAAGGCTCAGAGGATGGAAGGGTGGGGTTCGACTGTTTGAGGGTTGGGGTTGCAATTACTTTGAGGATTAGGACTGGTGTTAGAGGTGTAGAGCATTGTGGTATGGGGCCAATGGCCATGGGGGTTGAGGTTTGGGGATTAGAGTTGAAGGTTCAGAGGACGGAAGGGTGGGGTTCGACTGTTCGATGGTTGGGGTTGCGTGCTCTATGGGAGTTAGGACTGGTGTTAGAGGTGTAGAGCCCTGTGGTATGGGGCCGATGGCTGAAGGTTTGAGAATGGGTTCACACGGTGGGGGTTAGGAAGTAAGAAGGCTGGGAGGGCATAGGTCAGAGTGAGCCCACGAGGCAATAGATTTAGGAGTTTAGAGATGTTATAGCAGGGGGGCCTCTGTGTTGATTTCTATTGACAGGTATTTCTGTGATTATAGATTATAATTCATTTGATTTCATTCATTCAACCACATCATTACTTTGCATCTAATATTTCTATTAGGTACATGTTTATTTTTACTTTAACAATGAGGGTGGGATGTGAGAACTGTGTAGAGTCAAGTGGTTGAGTGCTTTGGGGTGGGTTTAAAGGGTTAATCAGAGGTTAAACAGCAGATGCATTGGAGTTGTGGGGCTTGTGGTTTTTGAGGGGGTCAGTCGGTCTGTGATTTAGAGAGTTGTTCACATGGGTTACGGTTCGTAGGGTGAATGGCCCAGCAAGTCGGGAGTAAGGGGGTGGTTGAGAGGTTCAGCAGTTAGAAGGTAGGAACTGGGGTTCTGTTCGTCATGTGAGGTTGCTGAGGTAGTGTGTGGGTGGTAAGATGTTAGAAGTTTAAGTTTGAGGATTAGGGCTGGTATTAAGGTACGAGAAATGGGGCTAGTTTGCGTTTTCGGGGATTAGAGTGAATAGGTTGAAGAGGTAGGAGGGCTGGGGTGTCTAGTTTTCAGGGCAGAAACTCAGGTTACAGCATAAGGGTTTTTCAGGATGAGGGTTGGGAATGTGTGCATGGGAGTTAATAGTTTAAAGATTTAGAATTAGAGGTGTGGTGTAGGGGGTACACAAGTGGGTCCTGAGGATAAGGAGTTGTTGCTAGAGTTTAGAAGACCATAGTTAAATGTAGAGACTTGATCTTAGCCATTAAGATGTTTAAGTGTGAGTTGGAGCGGGGGCTAGGCTTCCTGCCCGTGGGCTAGGGTTCCTGCTTGTGGGCTAGGGTTCCTGTTCGGGTGCTAGGGTTCCTGCTCGTGGGCTAGGGTTCCTCCTCATGGGCTAGGGTTCCTGGTCGAGGGCTAGGATTCCTGCTCTGGGACAAGGGTTCCAGCTCGGGGGCTGGGGTTCCTGCCTGGGGGCTAGGGTTCCTGCTCGTGGACTAGGGTTCCTGCTCGTGGGCTAGGGTTCCTGCTTGGGGGCTAGGGTTCCTGCTCGTACGCTAGGGTTCCTGCTCCGGTGTTAGGGTTCCTGCTCGGGGCTAGGGTTCCTGCTCGGGGGCTCGGGTTCCTGCTCATGGGCTAGAAATCCTGCTCGGGGGCTAGGGTTCCTGCTCTGGGGCTGGGGTTCCTGCCCAGGGACTAGGGTTCCTGTTTGTGGACTGGGGTTCCTGCTCAGGGGCTAGGCAACCTGCTGTGGGCTAGGGTTCTTGCCCAGGGGCTAGGGTTCCTGCCTGTGGGCTAGGGTTCCTGCTCGGGGGCTGGGGTTCCTGCCCGTGGGCTAGGGTTCCTGCTCGGGGATAGGGTTCCTGCTCGGGGGCTAGGGTTCCTGCCTGTGGGCTAGGGATCCTGCTCGGGGGCTAGGGTTCCTGGCCATGAGCTAGGGCCCTGCTCGTAGGCTAGGGTTCCTGCTTTTGGGCTAGGGTTCCTGCTCAGGGGCTAGGGTTCCTGATTGAGGGCTAGGGTTCCTGCTCGGGGGCTAAGGTTCCTGGTTGGGGGCTAGGGTTCCTGCTCAGGGGATCATGTTCCTGCTCGTGGGCTAGAGTTCCTGCTCGGGGGCTAGGGTTCCTGCTCTGGGACTGGGGTTCCAGCTCAGGGGCTGGGGTTCCTTCCCGGGGGCTAGGGTTCCTGCTCGTGGACTAGGATTCCTGCTTGTGGGCTAGGGTTTCTGCTTGGGGTCTAGGGTTCCTGCTCAGGTGCTAGGGTTCCTGCTCGGGGGCTAGGGTTCCTGCTCGGGGGCTCGGGTTCCTGTTTGTGGGCTAGAGTTCTTGCTCAGGGGCCAGAGTTCCTACTCGGGGGATCAGGTTCCTGCTTGTGGGCTAGGGTTCCTGCTCGGGGGCTCAGGTTCCTGCTCGTGGGCTAGGGTTCCTGCTCTGTGGCTGGGGTTCCTGCCCGGTTGTTAGGGTTCCTGCTCTTGGACTAGGGTTCCTGCTTGTGGGCTAGGGTTCCTGCTTGTGGGCTAGGGTTCCTGCCCGGGGGCTAGGGTTCCTGCTCGGGGGCTAGGGTTCGTGCTCGTGGACAAAGGTTCCTGCTCGGGGGCTAGGCATCCTGCCCGTGGGCTAGGGTCCCTGCCCAGGGCCTAGGGTTCCTGCTTGTGGACTAGAGTTCCTGCTTGTGGGCTAGGGTTCCTGCCTGGGGGCTAGGGTTTGTGCTCTTGGACTAGGGTTCCTGCTCGGGGGCTAGGTATCCCGCCCGTGGGCTAGGGTTCCTGCTCGGGGGCTAGGGTTCCTGCCCGTGGGCTAGGGTTCCTGCTCGGGGGCTGGGGTTTCTGCTCAGAGGCTGGGGTTCCTGCCCATGGGCTAGGGTTCCTGCCCGTGAGCTAGGGTTCCTGCTCGGGGGCTAGGGTTCCTGGCCTTGGGCTAGGGTTCCTGCTCTGGGGCAAAGGTTCCTGCCCGTGAGCTAGGGCCCTGCTCTTAGACTAGGGTTCCTGCTCGTAGGCTAGGGTTCCTGCTCGGGGGCTAGGGTTCCTGCTAGAGAGCTAGGGTTTCTGCTCGGGGGCTAGGGTTCCTGTTCGGGGGCTGGGGTTCCAGCTTGGGGGCTGGAGTTTCTGCTTGGGGGCTAGGGTTCCTGCTAGAGGGCTAGGGTTCCTGCTCGGGGGCTAGGGTTCCTGCTCGGGGGCTGGGGTTCCAGCTTGGGGGCTGGAGTTTCTGCTCGGGGGCTAGTGTTCCTGCTAGAGGGCTAGGGTTCCTGCTCGGTGGCTAGGGTTCCTGGCCATTGACTAGGGTTCATGTTCAGGGCTACGGTTCCTGGCTGTGGACTAGGGTTCCTGTTCGGGGTTAGGGTTCCTGGCCATGGGCTAGGGTTCCTGCTTGGGGGATCGAGTTCCTGCTCGGGGACTAGGGTTCCTGCTTGGGGGCTGGGGTTCCTGCTCGGGGGATCGAGTTCCTGCTCGGGGACTAGGGTTCCTGCTTGGGGGCTGGGGTTCCTGCTCGGGGGCCGGGGTTCCTGCTTGGGGACTAGGGTTCCTGCTCGGGGGCTATGGTTCCTGCTCGGGGGCTAGGGTTCCTGCCCGTGGGCCATGGTTCCTGCTCGGGGGCTAGGGTTCCTGCGCGTGGGCTAGGGTTCCTGCGCAGGGGCTAGGGTTCCTACTAGAGGGCTAGGGTTCCTGCTTGGGGGATCGAGTTCCTGCTCAGGGGATAGGGTTCCTGCTCGGGGGCTGGGGTTCCAGCTTGGGGGCTGGAGTTCCTGCTCCGGGGTTAGGGCTCCTGCTTGGGGGATGGGGTTCCTGCTCGGGGGCTAGGGTTCCTGGCTGTGGGCTAGGGTTCCTGCTGGGGGGCTAGGGTTCCTGCCTGTGGGCTAGGGTTCCTGCTCGGGGGCTGGGGTTCCTGCTCAGAGGCTGGGGTTCCTGCCCATGGGCTAGGGTTCCTGCCCGTGGGCTAAGGCTCCTGCTCTTAGGCTAGGGTTCCTGCTCGTAGGCTAGGGTTCCTGACCGTGGGCTAGGGTTCCTGCCTGTGGGCTAAGGTTCCTGCTCGGGGGCTGGGGTTCCTGCTCAGAGGCTGGGGTTCCTGCCCGTGGGCTAGGGTTCCGGCTCGTAGGCCAGGGTTCCTGCTCGTGGGATAGGGCTAGGGTTCCTGCTCGGGGGCTAGGTGGTAAGAGACATCGTGTTCCAGAGGAATAGGGTTATGTTTCATTTGGGCTTAGAGTGTTAGAGGGGACACAGAACATTCTCATCTATATTATTCCCACATCACTGCCCCCCACACAGTTAATCCGAACCCCTGAACCCCCGCCCTCCCTGCAGCAGACAACTTCTCCATGTCCCTTTCTGCTATTCCAGAGAACCCCAGCATGACCTTCACACAGCCTCTTGCTAGTTCCCTGTTGGCTCCAGCATCCGCATGTGAAAGTCGCACCCACTGTGCAGGGTTACCGGGACTGAAGGGTTAGGGTTAGGGTTAGGGTTAGGGTTAGGGTTAGGGTTAGGGTTAGGGTTAGGGTTAGGGTTAGGGTTAGGGTTAGGGTTAGGGTTAGGGTTAGGGTTAGGGTTAGGGTTAGGGTTAGCCGGGACTGAAGGCCAGACATCTTTGGAACTTTCTGAAATGACAAGGCATCCTCAAGGAATGCTCTGCTGCTATTGGCTCAGATTCAGCTCCAGTTCAGACCCCACTCACACAAGACTAGATGGAAACAGGTGGCTCCATCTAGCGGCCATAATCATTATATGGGTTTTCAGATGACTTTGAACAACACTGATGACCAGTGTTCAGCCTGAGTCCAACGCACCTCTCCCTTTCTGCTCCATTCTCTCTTATGCTTACTTCCTCTCTCCCTTGAATTCTCATCTTCTTCCCCCGCCCTGACTTCCCTTACTACTTCCCTCTTATTCCTCCTCTGCTCTATTCCTGTTTTTTTACCTTGGTAAATTGTTCTACATACTGTTTTTGATGGTTTGTCTCATGTTTTGTAATTTTATGATTCTATTTTATTCTAATGTATTCTTGTTGTAATGTGAAGCGCTTTCGTGAAAAGTGCTATATAAACTTAATAAATACAAATACAAATAGATATTGCAACTGAGCTCTGTAGAGGGGCAATGATTGGGCTCTGGAGATGAGGCATATTACGATTGAACTCTGCAGTGGAGGCATATTGCAACTGAGCTCTGGATTGTTGGCATATTGCGATTGAGCTCTGGATTGGTGGCATATTGCGATTGAGCTCTGCACTGGTGGCATAATGTGATTGAGCTCTGGATTGATGGCATATTGCGATTGAGCTCTGCAGTGGTGGCATATTGCAACTGAGCTCTGGATTTGTGGCATATTGCGATTGGGCTCTGGAGATGAGGCATATTACGATTGAACTCGAGTGGAGGCATATTGCGACTGAGCTCTGGAGTGGGGCATATTGCAACTGAGCTCTGGAGTGGGGGCATATTGCAACTGAGCTATGGAGTTGGGGCATATTGCAACTGAGCTTTGCAGTGGAGGCATATTGCAACTGAGCTCTGGATTGGTGGCATATTGCGATTGAGCTCTGGATTGGTGGCATATTGCGATTGAGCTCTCTGCAGTGGTGGCATATTGCAATTGAGCTCTGCAGTGGTGGCAAATTGCGATTGAGCTCTGCAGTGGTGGCATATTGCTACTGAGCTCTGGATTGGTGGCATATTGCAACTGAGCTCTGAAGAGGTGGCAATGATTGGGCTCTGGAGATGAGGCATATTACGATTGAACTCTGCAGTGGAGGCATATTGCAACTGAGCTCTGGATTGTTGGCATATTGCGATTGAGCTCTGGATTGGTGGCATATTGCGATTGAGCTCTGCACTGGTGGCCTAATGTGATTGAGCTCTGGATTGATGGCATATTGCGATTGAGCTCTGCAGTGGGGGCATATTGCAACTGAGCTCTGGATTGGTGGCATATTGCGATTGGGCTCTGGAGATGAGGCATATTACGATTGAACTCGAGTGGAGGCATATTGCGACTGAGCTCTGGAGTGGGGCATATTGCAACTGAGCTCTGGAGTGGGGGCATATTGCAACTGAGCTATGGAGTTGGGGCATATTGCAACTGAGCTTTGCAGTGGAGGCATATTGCAACTGAGCTCTGGATTGGTGGCATATTGCGATTGAGCTCTGGATTGGTGGCATATTGCGATTGAGCTCTGCAGTGGTGGCATATTGCGATTGAGCTCTGGATTAGTGGCATATTGCGATTGAGCTCTGCAGTGGTGGCATATTGCAACTGAGCTCTGGATTTGTGGCATATTGCGATTGGGCTCTGGAGATGAGGCATATTACGATTGAACTCGAGTGGAGGCATATTGCGACTGAGCTCTGGAGTGGGGCATATTGCAACTGAGCTCTGGAGTGGGGGCATATTGCAACTGAGCTATGGAGTTGGGGCATATTGCAACTGAGCTTTGCAGTGGAGGCATATTGCAACTGAGCTCTGGATTGGTGGCATATTGCGATTGAGCTCTGGATTGGTGGCATATTGCGATTGAGCTCTCTGCAGTGGTGGCATATTGCAATTGAGCTCTGCAGTGGTGGCAAATTGCGATTGAGCTCTGCAGTGGTGGCATATTGCTACTGAGCTCTGGATTGGTGGCATATTGCAACTGAGCTCTGAAGAGGTGGCAATGATTGGGCTCTGGAGATGAGGCATATTACGATTGAACTCTGCAGTGGAGGCATATTGCAACTGAGCTCTGGATTGTTGGCATATTGCGATTGAGCTCTGGATTGGTGGCATATTGCGATTGAGCTCTGCACTGGTGGCCTAATGTGATTGAGCTCTGGATTGATGGCATATTGCGATTGAGCTCTGCAGTGGGGGCATATTGCAACTGAGCTCTGGATTGGTGGCATATTGCGATTGGGCTCTGGAGATGAGGCATATTACGATTGAACTCGAGTGGAGGCATATTACGACTGAGCTCTGGAGTGGGGCATATTGCAACTGAGCTCTGGAGTGGGGGCATATTGCAACTGAGCTATGGAGTTGGGGCATATTGCAACTGAGCTTTGCAGTGGAGGCATATTGCAACTGAGCTCTGGATTGGTGGCATATTGCGATTGAGCTCTGGATTGGTGGCATATTGCGATTGAGCTCTGCAGTGGTGGCATATTGCGATTGAGCTCTGGATTAGTGGCATATTGCGATTGAGCTCTGTCGTGGTGACATATTGCGATTGAGCTCTGAATTGGTGGCATATTGCGATTGAGCTCTGCAGTGGTGGCAAATTTGCGATTGACCTCTGCAGTGGTGGCATATTGCGATTGAGCACTGGATTAGTGGCATATTGCGATTGAGCTCTGCAGTGGTGGCATATTGCAATTGAGCTCTGGATTGGTGGCATATTGCGATTGAACAATGCAGTGGTTGTATATTCGATTGAGCTCTGGATTGGTGGCATATTTCGATTGAGCTCTGCAGTGGTGGCATATTGCAACTGAGCTCTGGAGGGGTGGCAATGATTGGGCTCTGGAGATGAGGCATATTACGAATGAACTCTGGAGTGGAGGCATATTGCGACTGAGCTCTGGAGTGGGGCATATTGCAACTGAGCTCTAGAGAGGTGGCATATTGCTACTGAGCTCTGGAGTGGGGGCATATTGCAACTGAGCTATGGAGTGGGAGCATATTGCAACTGAGCTCTGCAGTGGAGGCATATTGCAACTGAGCTCTGGATTGGTGGCATATTGCGATTGAGCTCTGCAGTGGTGGCATATTGCGATTGAGCTCTGGATTGGTGGCGTATTGCGATTGAGCTCTGCAGTGGTGGCATATTACGATTGAACTCTGGAGTGGGGACATATTGCAACTGAGCTCTGGATTGGTGGCATATTGCTACTGAGCTCTGGATCGGTGGCATATTGCGATTGAGCTCTGTAGTGGTGACATATTGCGATTGAGCTCTGGATTGGTGGCATATTGCGATTGGGCTCTGGAGATGAGGCATATTACGATTGAACTATGCGGTGGAGGCATATTGCAACTGAGCTCTGGAGGGGTGCTAATGATTGGGCTCTGGAGATGAGGCATATTACGATTGAACTCTGCAGTGGTGGCAAATTGCGATTGACATCTGCAGTGGTGGCATATTGCTACTGAGCTCTGGATTGGTGGCATATTGCAACTGAGCTCTGAAGAGGTGGCAATGATTGGGCTCTGGAGATGAGGCATATTAGTGCAGTGGTGGCATATTGCGATTGAGCTCTGGATTAGTGGCATATTGCGATTGAGCTCTGTCGTGGTGACATATTGCGATTGAGCTCTGAATTGGTGGCATATTGCGATTGAGCTCTGCAGTGGTGGCAAATTGCGATTGACCTCTGCAGTGGTGGCATATTGCGATTGAGCTCTGGATTAGTGGCATATTGCGATGGAGCTCTGCAGTGGTGGCATATTGCAACTGAGCTCTGGAGGGGTGGCAATGATTGGGCTCTGGAGATGAGGCATATTACGATTGAACTCTGCAGTGGAGGCATATTGCGACTGAGCTCTGGAGTGGGCATATTGCAACTGAGCTCTGGAGTGGGGGCATATTGCAACTGAGCTCTGCAGTGGTGGCATTTTGCAACTGAGCTCTAGATTGGTGGCATATTACGATTGAGCACTGCAGTGGTGGCATATTGCGATTGAGCTCTGAAGTGGTGGCATATTGCATCTGAGCTCTGGAGGGGTGCTAATGATTGGGCTCTGGAGATGAGGCATATTACGATTGAACTCTGGAGTGGAGGCATGTTGCGACTGAACTCTGGAGTGGGGCATATTGCAACTGAGCTCTAGAGTGGTGGCATATTGCTACTGAGCTGTGGAGTGCGGGCATATTGCAACTGATCTATGGAGTGGTGGCATATTGCAACTGAGCTCTGCAGTGGAGGCATATTGCAACTGAGCTCTGGATTGGTGGCATATTGTAATTGAGCTCTGGATTGGTGGCATATTGCGATTGAGCTCTGGATTGGTGGCATAATGCGATTGAGCTCTGCAGTGGTGGCATATTACGATTGAGCTCTGGATTGGTGGCATATTGCGATTGAGCTCTGCAGTGGTGGCATATTACGATTGGACTCTGGAGTGGGGGCATATTGCAACTGAGCTCTGGATTGGTGGCATATTGCTTCTGAGCTCTGGATTGGTGGCATATTGCGATTGAGCTCTGTAGTGGTGACATATTGCGATTGAGCTCTGGATTGGTGGCATATTGCGATTGAGCTCTGCAGTGGTGGCATATTGCAACTGAGCTCTGGAGGGGTGGCAATGATTGGGCTCTGGAGATGAGGCATATTACGATTGAGCTCTGGAGTGGAGTCATATTGCTACTGAGCTCTGGAGTGGTGTCATATTGCTACTGAGCTCTGGAGTGGAGGCATATTGCTACTGAGCTCTGTAGTGGAGGCATATTGCGACCAAGCTCTGGAGTGGGGCATATTGCAACTGAGCTCTGGATTGGTGGCATATTGTGATTGAGCTCTGTATTGGTGGCATATTGCGATTGAGCTCAGGATTGGTGACATATTGCGATTGAGCTCTGCAGTGGTGGCATATTACGATTGAACTCTGGGTTGGTGGCATATTGCGATTGAGCTCTGCAGTGGTGGCATATTACGATTGAACTCTGGAGTGGGGGCATATTGCAACTGAGCTCTGGATTGGTGGCATATTGCTACTGAGCTCTGGATTGGTGGCATATTGCGATTGAGCTCTGTAGTGGTGACATATTGCGTTTGGGCTCTGGAGATGAGGCATATTACGATTGAACTATGCAGTGGAGGCATATTGCAACTGAGCACTGGAGGGGTGGCAATGATTAGGCTCTGGAGATGAGGCATATTACGATTGAACTCTGCAGTGGAGGCATATTGCAACTGAGCTTTGGATTGTTGGCATATTGCGATTGAGCTCTGCACTGGTGGCATATTGTGATTGAGCTCTGGATTGGTGGCATATTGCGATTGAGCTCTGCAATGGTGGCATATTGCAACTGAGCTCTGGAGGGGTGGCAATGATTGGGCTCTGGAGATAAGGCATATTACAATTGAACTCTGGAGTGGAGGCATATTGCAACTGAGCTCTGGAGTGGGGCATATTGCAACTGAGCTCTGGAGTGGGGCAGTCTGTACCACACAGATTCACTTGGTAGCTGTGGCTGAGCAGTCAGAGTTCCCTCAAGAAGAGTTAGGCAGTATACAGAGCATTCACAATAGGTCAAGAGCACACAATAGAACAAGTAAACACTGACCAGGGCTTGGTGTAAAAGATATATAATTATTTATTTAAAAACCACATCTAGAAAAACACACAGGCACTAATAGTAAGCAATTCAAAAACACGGTCACTTAAAGATATACACTCCCTTAAAAGAATATTAGACAAGTCTTAAGTAAAGCCCCACTTATTTTCAGACATCGGTGAGCGCTTAACGTAGATGGCACTCTAATAGTTCGTTTTTAAAAGGGAGAGAAAAGCAGAGAACAAATTGAAACAGATCCCAACACTTTTTACAAGAACATAACAAGAGAGGAAGGCAAAGTAAAACCGTGAATTCAGAGTCAGTAGGCCGGATCAGTTTTAAGAGGATCGAAACGAAATGTGTCCAAGGTCACACGGTTGCAGTGCACAAAAGTCTTGTAAAGGTTCAAAAAGGAGTTGGACCAAAGAAAGGGACAAGCTAGAGTGCCAAGGCAGCCAGCCCAGTCCAGAAGGTTAAGGAGTTATTATTACCTTGTAGCAATCTTTAGAAAGCGAGGCCTGGCAGACACGGTACCTTAAAGTGGTGAGAAGACTCCAGCGGGGGCAGTTGTTCCTGGCAGCGGATCTAAGTCGGTGCTTCGTCCGGGGGAAGAGAGGGTCTCGTCGTGGAGGAAGACAGGAGTCCGTTTCACTGCCAGGGAAGAAACCAGCCGCAGAGTTTCTCAGGTACAAGGAGCGGTCCGTTGATTCGCGGTTCAGTGGTGAGTGGCTATCCGGTCGCCGGGGTGCTCGGCACGGGCAGTTCGACCACAAACCGGTCTGAGGTGCGACGAAATAAGGTAAAACTGGTTGTGCCCACCAGTCAGGGGAAGAAGCCTCTCCAGCCGGGACATCTTCTCTGTCGTCGGGAAGTAGTGAGTCAGTTCCGCAGGGCTCCACTGGTGGTGTCGTCGTGGTAGGTTGGCTCAGCTTCTCCCTCGTCGGATTCTCAGGTCCTGTGGCGACTTCTGAAGTTCCAGTCCCCAAAGCCCTGCTTTTATGCAGCATACCCCCATTCACTCAGCCTAGCTGTCAATCAAACATGCTAAGTGGTGAGCCGACTCAGTCCAGGGTGCCTAAACCCCCTCCCACACCCCCTGTGGTACCCAGACAGAGTGGCACCACTTTTGGAGGCTTCTGTGGAGAAGCCCGCCAAAAAGTGTAACAAAGGGTTCGACTTGGGTTGGAGTCACAGAAGAGAACACAAATGCCATTTTAGAATCGAGTCCTGGCAAAAAATACCAACCGGCGCATTAATATTAATTAAATAAACCGGTGGTATGTTCGAGGCTATGAAAATTAAATAATTAAAGTTGGTAGCCTCGTACAATGGGAAAATCCCATAGGAAAATATTTGCGGTTGAATATAAAAAGTAGGTTCCATTGCCACCAGCCAAAACTCGATCAGGGGGGACGGAGATGTGCCCCCTCGACTAACAGACCCCAGGGCAATCGAATTGCCCTGACCAGTACGTCCACAATATGATGGTTTGTACTGGTTTCTGTTAATAATTTGGGACTAGTAAAGCCAATGGTGACTTTACATGCCCTGGGAGACAGTAGTCAGTCCCAGGGTATGGAGTCTATGGTGGGGGGTCACTATGACACCCCTGTGTTACTGCACGGAGGGTGCTGTGTAACACACATAATAAAAACACATGAGACCCTATGGAGTAAAGGACCCCATAGCCCATAAAACACATTGGCCCTCATTACGACCCTGGCGGAAAGCGACTGACCGGACCGCCACAGCGTAAATAGCGTTTCCGCCATTGCACGATGGAGCAAAGTGCGGCCCATTCCGACCCATCGGGCACGAGCACCACGCCATGGCGGAAGTGCATAGTCTGCGATGGCGGAAATGACCCCAAAACGGCCCACACCGCCGCCGTACGGCGCCCTAGGTGCAATACCGCCACCCATCATAGCGGACACCGCAGTGAGCGCCAACCGGAAAGTACGGCGACCGTAAATATACGGAAACGGAAGTAAAAACATGGGCCCGGAACGGGAAACAACACCCCGTACACCTATAAAACCACTAAATACACACAACCACTAAAAACACCACCCTGAGACACATCCCAACCCGTCATCCACCCTAGTGAAACCAAGAAAAATGGGAAAAGTAGCGAAGAAAGCGTGCGACCGCAAGCGGCAGGTCCACTTCTCCCGTGAGGAACTCACCGTGCTAACAGAGACCCTCCAGGAGAATGCCGCGGCCGTCTTCTCCACGCAAATGACCAGGACGGCACTAGCGAACAAGAAGGCCATATGGGCCCTGGTGGCACAGCGGGTAAGTGCGGTGGGGACCGCACCCCGCAACCCACAGCAATGCAGGAAGCGGTGGGACGACCTGCGGATACGCGTCCGTAGCATACTTTCTGCCAACCGCAACATTGCCACAGCCACCGGGGGAGGGTCGGAATCACCCATCAAGTTGACCCCCTGGGAAGAAATCTGTGCCTCCACCATTGGAATGGAGAGCATAGAGGGAGTCGGAGGGATGGAGAAAGGAGTGCAGACATCCGGAGAATCAGGTAGGTGGCCCAAATAAAACCATGCCAAATCCACAATGTCCAATCATGTGACTCACATGTGTCCACATAGCGCAACAGCAACACATGGCCAGGAGAACGTCCACACACATTGGCCTGATAGCGCACTTTAAAACCACAATAAATACATAAATAATTAAAAACCCCAAAAACACCCACTACACGTGCAGCAGGCACACCCTAACTGCAGGCTGCCAAACAACTGCACCCTCACTCCACACACAAATGAAAGCACCTCCAAGTCCCCGACCCAAATCACCCTCAGGTACCACCCCAATGCATGTGATACATTGCCATTCCAATTCCCACAGACCCATTAATAACGCTCGCCCTCCTTTACTCCACCACAGGGTCCGATCCAAACGACGAGCTCCAGGACACCCCTACCAGCACACCTGCAAAGAGGGCCAAGACCGACGGCCAAAGACCCTCCACCTCAGCTGCACGCATCAAGACACGGCAGCAGCACATATCAAGTGGCAGCACACAGGAGGGAACATCAACAGGCACCCCAGCAGCCAGCATGCCCACAACAGCACCACGACAGGTCCCCCCAATGGATGCCACAGAAGGTACTGCCTCTGGTGGCAGCAGCACCATAGGTGACACCCCATTAATGGCAGCATGCTCCGACACAGAAGACGGGGATGTCGAAGTCAGATCCATCCATGACCTGTCCCAATCCCCCTGTCTGTTCCATCCCGTACACCATGAGGATGCCACGCAGGGGCACCCACAAGACGACGACTGGCCATCCCCCACAAGCCCTGTGGCAGGGCAACATGAGGCGAACAGCCCCTCTGTGACACCACCGCAAATGGCCATGGCCCAGCAGAGGCAACAGTCCCTCGACCAGTTAATCGTGCAACAGCAGCAACTGGCCACGCTCCTCAAGGACCATGCCGATGGATGTGGGGGCACTAAGGCAGACATAGAAACATCAACTGAGACACTTAGGGCACAAATGGAGAGTAGCACCGAGAGCCTGAGAGTCCAAATGGAGAGTAGCACCGAGAGCCTGAGAGTCCAAATGGAGAGTAGCACCGAGAGCCTGAGAGTCCAAATGGAGAGAAGCACCGAGAGCCTCAGGGGGGAACTGCATGCGACGTCCAAAGACGTATGTGCCGAACTTGCCGCAGTGCGCCGTGTGCTCACTGAGCTCTCACAAACCCTTAGGGACATGCATGGACGTGAGCAGGCAGAGACATCATCCGTTGCAAGTTCCGTCCAGGGCAGCCCCCAACGTAGATCTGGGAGGAACCTGCGCTCCACAGGCAGGGGTGCCCCTGATACCCGCAGAGGGGGCTTGCAATAGCGACTGCCCACTGACAATGAGCATCTTTGGACAATGGTGTTCAGGGGGGAGGTAGGAGGGTGGAGGGGGTGTGTTGGGCTCACTTGGGTGGCGGGTCGATAGGGTGTTCAACATGATATCACATATGCCATAAACAATGCACGATCAAACAATGAGATGTGTGGACAATGATCTTTGTGTACTAGGCCATCATAGGCGTACAGTCCATATTGTGCATGTACCAGACACACACAGTGCCACGAGTCCCGTGTCCATGTATCAGCCACCAGGCGTGAGTGCTAGAAGCATGCATCTATGAGATGCTGACGAATTTCACGGCCCTCCTGTGCCTCGCAGACTCCTTGAGGTGCTGCCACATCCCCACCCTCATCATGACCATCTTCAGGTGCTTGCAGTTCTGCGTCAGGGGGCATGGGCACATTTCTACGTACGCACATGTTGTGGAGCATGACACATGCCATCACCATCTTTGCAACCTTCTCATGGCGGTACAGGAGTGCCCCGCCAGACCTGCTGAGGCACCGGAAACGAGTCTTCAGTAGGCCGAATGCCTGTTCAATGACTACACGGGTACGTGAGTGGGCATGGTTGTAGTCCTCCTCATGCTGGTCCCGTGGGTTCCGGACTGGTGTGAGGAGCCATCTCTTCAGTGGATATCCGGCATCACCTGTATGTGGACGATAAACGAATTATGTGGAATGCCATTGCTACGTACGCACCCCCCCCCCCTTCCTGCCAGGTCATTGCCGCATCACATACCCCACATCATCATGCATGAAATGAGACTCACCGAGTAGCCAGGATCTGTTCCCTGCGTGTCGCTCCATGTAGCGTGGTATTGTAGAGTTTCTCATGACCATAGAATCATGGGTTGATCCAGGGAATCGGGCACAACAATGTGTAATGATCCTGTTGGAGTCACACATCATTTGTACATTCAGTGAATGAAATTGTTTTCGGTTGCGGTACTGGGCCTCCATGGCATGTGGGACGACCAATTCCACATGGGTGCAGTCGATGGCACCAATGCAACCCGGTATGCCGCCAAGTGCATGGAATCCCACTTTTGTGTTGGTAATTTCCTGCTCCGAGCGTGGTAGAGAGATGTAGTCGTCTGCGTGCTGCAGGAGGGCATCGAGCACTTGCAATAGTGTCCGTGAGAACAGTGGCTGAGAAATGCCATGCATCTGTCCGACTGTGTGCTGGTAGGTGCCTGTGGCCAGGAAGTGGAGTACAGACACCACCTTCAGTAGGGGTGGGATGGCGGTTGGGCTATCTATCATGCTGACAAGGTCAGCCTGTGTCATGTCCACAATGGCGGCTATGGTGTCCCGGTCCAAACGGTAGAGGGTGTGGATCTGCTCATCAGTGAGGTTGAACGGATGTGCTCGGAGGCGTGGGATTGCGGGCTGCCTGCGTGGTGGTAGTGGCTGTGCTGGCAGCCCTTGCTGGCCCTGCCTTGCCCTCCTCCTCCTCCTGCGTCTCCTCCGTGCGGCCGGTTGTAGTTGGTGTTCGTCTTCTTCTTGGAGTTGGAGTACTTGCAGTGCTATCAGGTCCCCCAGGGCCAACATCGCGAGTCCTGCCGGTAGCATTTCGGAGTGGTTGTGGGAGGAGACTGGGCCTGCAATTTATGTGTTTTCAGGCTGTATGGCCTCCACCTGTGGTGATTCATTCCACCTGTGCAAGCTGCTCTCCCCTTTGGGCGAGCACGTCCCGCACACAACGCTGCAATTCGAGTAATGGCATCTTGCTATTGCAATCATGTATTTGTACCCGATGGCCGTGTAACATTGGTTGATATGTACATTCGGCTATGGTCCCATTGTTTCACATACAATCTTTGCAGTCGCGAACAGACTTGTGAAGGGTCAGTGGAACGTAGTACTCGAGTAACGGTGGACCCTCATGCATCACTGTACCGAGGTTCACCGACGGGCGGGGCCTCCCATTTGTGAGTGAAGGCAGTTGCCATTTTCACACACAGCCGCACTAGATGGATTAATTTGTGATTTCAAGCGGCCACAGATGCCTTTTCGACGTGATGTTGCAAATGAGGAATTCGAAGGGCGGCGCTTTCGGTCTTCAGCTAGCGGCGAGGAGATGCCCACAGGTCTGACTGCAAATATAACGTTCTATTGTTCAGTGTCCTTGGGACAGGGGCCATGGCGAGGATGCAATGATTGATATGAATAGTTTGGGATGCGCAATAGCGAAGTGGATGATGAGGCCGGACGTTCCCAAATACATGTTACTTCACAACACTGGAATTACGGGCTGGGGCACAGTGGATTTTGCAGGCTGCATAACGCACAGACTCAATGGAATTCTCACATGTTATGTGAGTATGGTAACAGGCGTTCTCATTACGGGATGAGGGAATGATGAATGGATGCATGGGCAGATAATTTGATACAGTGTTTGCCATGTACAGGGCTTCTTGGAATCTGTCCGCCTCCCCTGCGCTATGTGATGCAGGGCTGCCATAGTGGGACCATCGTCTATCTGGCCTTGTTGAGCCCTCCCTGTCTCGACGCGCCTTCAGACACTTGTGTCCATGCACGTTACCAATCCCATCTGATGGATTCTGTTTTCACAGACGCATGCACAGGTACACTCGTTTGTGATGGTGTTTTCACCTCGATATGGATAGTTATGAGTCGCAAGTGGTTTTGGGGTGGTGATGATCCTTTGGAGTGGGCTAGCATGCATATGGCTGTGGATTTAGTGTGATCATTGAGGTGAGTTGTTCGGATGTAGTTCTGATGGCCATTCTTTTCTTTTTCTTTTCTTTTGGTTGACAGGTATCTCCTCCCCTTTTGCCACTGCCATCTGTATGCCACTCCTGCAGATGGGTTTTACTCCCGACACCTGCTGCTTCGTGTTAATCAGTGGAGCAGCATTACGATCTTATGGGACGATCGCCAATGGGCCACATGCCCTTACGCAGTACTAGTGGCTCGGAGCAACATTTCGGCCTTTCAGCTGGACTAGTGCCTCCCTATTGGGACGGCCCTGCGGTTCTAGGCGCTTCCATGTTGCCTTTTCGTACGGAATGTAGCCCCTGTGTACCATGAAGGAACAGGGCGTCACACAAGAAGTAGCTGGTCATTTCTTGCGGATGCAGCGCACAATGGTGAAATGTGTTTTGGAGTTCATGGCCTAATGGCTGTATGGGCTTGGTGAATTTGTTGTGCATTAAATTTCTATTCTGATATGGGCCGTGTAGCGTTCTTCTTTGCAAGTGATGTGGCATATTCCTATTTGGGGAGCGATGTATTGTGAGGAGATCTGCATTGGGTTCCAGCTTCGGAGTATAGTTGCGTGGTACTGTGCTGGGCGCGTTTGCCTATGAAGCCCAGTGAGGTCAGGGGTGAGGGCTGCCAATATGACTGTTTGGATGATGTCATGCTCAGGGGCGGGGGATTAGGTTTTGTGTGACAGATGCCGGTCAGCCAGGTGGATTGGTGGAATGATGTGATTATCGGAATATTGCTGGTCACAGGTGCCTGTGTTTGCGTGCGTTTCTTGGTGGGAGTCTGAGGTCATGTCCATTGGAATAGCTTCTGTGTTCGTGCCATCTGTGCCCTGCAGCTCCCATTGGCCCCTCTTGTGATTCTTTTGTTCGTTGGCATGCATGGGTGACTTGTACATTTCACTGGTTGCATTGTGACTTCGTTGCACCTACGGGGAGTTGTACTATGTGGCCAGGGAGCGGTGTACAGGCACTCAGTGGGGCCGTTTACGGTTGATTCGCGATGCCGTACTTCTCACCATGGCGGAATGGTACTTTCCGCCGTGCTTTATGGCGTTAAGTACATGTCCGCTAGGGTCGGAATTCGCGTACCCTTGCGCCATGGTGCTAATTACGGTTTGGCATGGCGCGCGCGCGCGTACTTTGTGCAGTTAGCGTTGGCGTTCACTACGGTGTCGCTAATGGCATCGTACTTTACGGTGACGGGTCATAGTCGCACCGAGCGCTCTTCGATGGCGGTATTGCATTTCCGCCATCGTTTTTCGCTTTCCGCAAGGGTCGTAATGAGGGCCATTAACAGTTAAAGGAACACCATAAATCATGTCCAAGAGTGGGAGAAAAAGAGTCTCACTCTTGGCAGGAGAAAAAAACAAACTCCAGAAATCCAACAAAGCTGCTGGGGGACTCACTAGGTTAGGAAATTCAGCCTAAAGAGAGAATTCTCCCTAACACTCCCCCCCCCCCAGACTAAGGGACAGGAGGATTTAATCCACTCCTGGATGAATCTCATACATCTAGTCGATGACATACATCCTAGAGAGACCATCAGCATTTTGGTGGTGACACCCTGACCTGTGCTCAATGGTGAAATCAAACCCTTGCAGGCAGATTGACCATCTCAATAGTTTTGGGTTTTCCCCTTTCATTTGCATTAACCATCTCAAGGGTTGGTGGTCAGTCTGAATGACAAAAGTAGAACCATACAGGTATGGCCTAAACTTCTTCAGAGCCCACGCAATAGCAAAACACTCTCGTTCAATGGTTGCCCACCTTGTTTCAGGATCCTTCAGTTTTCTACTGATGAAGCAAATGGGGTGCTCCCTACCTTTCCCATCCAGTTGACTGAGGACTGCACCTATTCCTACATTTGAAGCATCTGTTTACACAATGAAAGTTTGGTGGTAGTCAGGAGCCCTGAGTACTGGGGCTTGGCAAAGAGCCTTTTTCAGGGTTTCAAAGGCCTGATTGCATTCATCATTCCACCTAACCTTTTTAGGGAATTTAGGAGAGGAGATGACATTCAGTGGAGAAGCTATGGACCCATAGTTCTCATTGAAATTCCTGTAATACCCAGTGAGACCTAAGAAGGCTCTCACCTGGGTCTGAGTAGTAGGTGTTGTCCAATTTTGCACAGCTTCAATCTTACTGGGCAAAGGCCTGATTTCTCCACCTCCTACCTCATGTCCAAGGTAGACCACTTTACTCTGTCCAATCTGGCATTTACTTGCCTTTACGGTCAGATTGGCCTTTCCAAGAGCCTGCAAAACATATCTCAGGTCGTCCACATGTTCTTCCCAGGAATTGCTGAACACTTCTATGTCATCCAAGTATGCCATGCAGAAGTCCTCCATCCCATTCAGAACCTGGTTTACCATCCTTTGAAACGTAGCAGGTGCATTTTTCAATACAAAAGGCATAACCTTAAACTGGTATAAGCCAACTGGGGTAGAAAATGCAGTTTTCTCCTTGGCATGGTCTGTCAGGGCTATTTGCCAATAGCCTGACGTCAAGTCAAATGTGCTGAGGAACTTGGCTGCACCAAGTCTATCCACCAACTCATCTGCCGTTGGCAAAGGGTGGGCATCAGTCTTAGTGACTGCATTCAGAGCTCTGTAATCCACACAGAATCTGAGTTCTTTAGATCCTGCCTTTGGTACTAACACAACTGGGCTAGACCATGGACTAGTAGAGGGCTCTATTACCCCGAGATCAAGCATCTTGTTGACCTCACCTTTGATGTGGGTTCTTACATTTTCTGACATTCGATATCCTCTGCTTTTGACTGGCAGCCAGTCACCAGTGAGTATGTCATGCTGTCCCCAAGGGGTCAAGCCTGGTGAAAATGAGAACAGAGAGGCAAACTGATTTAACATAGATTTGCACTCTTCCTGTTGCTCAGGTGTCAGATTTGAAGAGAGATTTACTCCTTCAATCTTTTCGTCTAAAGGTAAGCCTCTGAGGAGATCAGGAAGAGCTTCACTCTCTTCTTCTTCCTCTGATGATGCTAGAAGCAAGGCTCCTACATCAGGTCTGGAGACATACGCTTTTAGTCTGTTGGTGTGGAAAACTGTTGGAGCCTCCTTGGGGTTGCCCAAGTCCACCAAATAGTTGACCTCTCCAAGTTTATCCACAACTTTGAAGGGTCCCATCCATTTGTCTTGCAAGGCCCTCTGCTTTGTTGGAATCATAATGAGAACTAGCTGGTCCTGAGTAAACTCGACCATGTTAGCCTTTTGGTCATGCCAGTGCTTGACCAATGCTTGTCCAGCTTTCAAGTTATCACTTGCTTCTGCCATCATTTGTGACATTCTCCTTTGGAGACCTATCACGTAGTCAGTCACTCTGACTGGCTTGGGGGAAGGAGCACTCTCCAACCCCTCCTTGATCAGGGCCAATGGACCTCTGACCGGATGACCATAGAGAAGTTCAAAGGGAGAATAACCTACTCCCTCCTGAGGGTCTTCTCTATAAGCAAAGAGAAGGCATGGCAGTAAAGGTCCCACTTTCTTTTAAGGGGGTCCTCTAAAGCACCTATCATGCTCTTCATGGTTCTGTTGAACCTTTCAACCAGCCCATTTGTCTGAGGGTTGTATGCAGTTGAGAACTTGTAAATAACTCTGCAGGTTTTCCACATGGCTTTCATGTAGTGGGACATAAAATTTGACCCCCTGTCAGAGATTACTTCCTTAGGAAACCCAACCCTGGTAAAAATACCAAGGAGCGCCTTAGCCACAGCCGGAGCTGTAACAGTCCTCATAGGAATTGCCTCAGGGTATCTAGTAGCATGGTCTACTACAACAAGTATAAACCTGTTGCCTGAGGATGTTGGAGGATCAAGGGGACCAACAATGTCAATCCCTACTCTCTCAAATGGGACTCCCACTACAGGGAGAGGCACTAAAGGTGCCACATTCTTGGAGCCAACCTTACCAGAAGTCTGGCAGGTGTGGCAGCTCCTGCAGTATTTATCTACCTCAGCCCCCATCTTTGGCCAATAAAAGTAGAGAGAGAGCCATTGCTTAGTCTTCTTGAAACTCAAGTGACCAGCCAAAGGAATCTCATGGGCTAACTGCAAGAACTGTGGTCTGTTCTCTTGGGGTACTACAAGTCGTTTGTTGTCCCCAGGTGCAGACTCGGTCGGTTCACTGTAGAATAGGCCATCTTCCCAGTGTAACTATATTTACCAGGCTCTTGCCCTTCAGCCTGAGCATCTGCCTGGTTGCGAAGACCTTCCAGAGTTGGACATTCTCTCTGTCCCTTACTGAAGTCTGCCATGTTGGGTCCACCTTCTGCCAGTAAAGACTGCAGCTCAGGATGGTCAACAGGATCCAGATCTCCCATGAGTTCCCGGCCTTCCACTAGCTCTTCTTCAGAGTCTAGTTCAACCACACAGGGTTGTACCTCCCTCTCAGCCTCAGCTGGAGGGGGAGCTACTGGTGTAACTTTGGACAACCTAGGGGAAGTCCTTGTTGGCTGCACTGGAGTGTTTTAGGTTTCCCTTTTTCTTCTAGTTTCTTAGAAACAGCAGCTGACATCTCCAGTGGAGCAGGAGTGATCTCTTTCTTCATCATCTCCTTGGGAGTACCTCTCATGGTTCTCTCCCTTGCAGGTCTTGTGAGCTCCTGTAACTTTTTACTAGGAGGTCTGGGGGTGTGTGACACTACTCCAAGAGTTTTCAAGTCATTACCCAGCAGAACCCTTCCTGGCACCTTACTTTGTATGCTGACAGGTATCTTCACAGTCATGTCATTACACTGGATGAGAACTGGTAATTGGGGAAGCATCTGCACATGCCCTCCAACTAACTTGGTGAGGCGTTTGTGCCTTAGCAACATCCTGAGCCTGAAAAAACGATTTGTCCACCACAGTTATGCTGGCCCTGTCAATCTGGAAAAGAGAATACCCTTCATTTGAATGACAGACGTAACTTGATGGCCGTAGGCCAACCGTCTCATACACCGAATTATAGAAATACAGACTGCTATGCTTGACCAACAAGCGGCCATTTTAAACGTAGCAAGAATCGCCATTTTGCTTGTTAACCATTGCTCATTGCTTTCTGTCTAAAAATGCTTTGCAGCTTACAATTCTTGCGAATTCTGCTTACTCTGCTCAACTGTTAACATTGTTGTCTGAATATGAAAGGGCAAGGTCGCAGGACTGAGGAGTTCGTTGAATCTCCTCATGAGTAGCCCAGAAAGGAATGCCCACGCTCCCTCTCTGTAGCCTTGAGGGAGAGCTGCAGGGCATTTAATCATTTCACAGCTGCCAGCCAGTCTCGTACTGTGGTAGAATATGTTAGAATAAAACAGCTAAAGGCTTGAATTATGCTCTTCTTATGGCCCCCCTTCGCAAAACCCTTTAGAGCGTGTCGGCTCCCAGGACACGAATAGTACCTCATAGATAGCAAGCTTGGAATGTGGCTCTTTCCCCGTGTGCAGCTTGCTTCCAAGAACAGAACCACCGTGTTCTGTTCAACAACGAAAAGATGCCTCTGCACTTTCTAATTGCACATTGTTACTAGAATAGACATCAAAAGTGTCATAATTGTCATACCCGTCGGAAATGTCCATCGTCATCCCGAGTTCAAAGAAACTTAATAAAGGAGGGTGTTAAACATGACATAGCTGAGTGTTATTACATGCATTTTGTATATATGTAACTGTTATGATGTTGCTGTTCGTATAGCAGCCTAAGCTACCTGGCATGATAAAGCTGGGTGGAATGGAATGTTATATGCCTCTGGTTCTGATGAGGTCATAGAGTGTGCAATGGACTGCGGTACTCTGAGTGTTCTAAGTTTGTCAGTTGATCTTGCTTAGTGTTTCTGTAGGGAGCCCATGTTGATGTTGGGGGTCTTTTCCCTAGTTAACTTAAATAAACCTATTTCTGAAGACTTAGCTGTGCCTGTCGATGTCTTCGCAACAATGGCGACGAGGATGGGATATTGAAGACCCCCAGCAAGGATCCTGAAGACTCTGCCGCTCCGCCGTGCCCCCGGCGTAGTAACGGCAGTTTGAATTGAACAGGCAGTCACACCGTGTGCTGGCCGCTCCCCTTTGTCCCGGCGTCGAGCGGCCACTGAGTCCGGCAGCCGACTATCAAGTAAGTGTGCCGCTTGGACCCGTGTACCCGCAGGCCCCGATTCCTTCCGAAATCGAGCCCCGCTCCGCTCCGCTGTTGGAACGTCTATGAGGCTGTAGGCCCCTCGCGTCCCGCCTGTCGTTTCCCCGGCATCGTTGCGTGGGGGAAGGCTAGTGCTGGCACCCGGGACAGTGTAGCAGAAAGACGCGGCATCTGCCAGGGTGTTCGCGATCCCATACAAAAGAATCGGAGGAAGGGGAGAAGCAGGAGAGGAGCGGCTGTTCCGGGAAAGGGCGCCGTATGACAGGTAATAGGGGCGCATGCAGATTCCTAAAGAGACAAATCTACCACGCAGCTGCTGGTTAATGCGCACGGTGAAGCAGGTGATTGGATGCCATTCTGTGCTGAGCAGAGGCGCATTGGGATTTCCAGGGGAAGGCACCACACAGCTGCTAGTTGGAGCGCACTAGTGCCATCATATTAATACATGGGCTCACCCTGATCTGAAGAGCGTTGGCACATTTGGCGTTATACCTAAGGCACTTTATCTGCATCTAAAAAAAAAAAAAACTACAAGTAAGAAAGGGAGGCACGGAAAGGAAGTAATTTTGATGTGGGAAGGGCGTGAGGAGCTGAAGGCTGGTCTGGAGTGTCTCCTGAAAATGAAAGTGGCTGAAGGCTGGTTTGGAGTATCTCTCTGAGCAGCACGCCCTGCTTTAAGACCAGACATGGCAGGACTGCCGGGGATAGCTCGACCACCGATATTTATGCCGATACCAGGAGCGGCAAAAATACCATGGGCTCAGTGGCTTAAAGGATTTGCACACTATTTAAAGGCTGCCGGCGGGACGTCATATTCTAGTGAGAGGAAGTTAGCACTGTTATTGCATTTTTTGGGGTATGAAGGCCAAAGAATTTATGAGACGCTTCCTCAACCAATAGGAGATGGTGGCGAAGGTGATGCTACGAATGAATTTGGCGTTGCTTTGTTGAAGCTGGACAAGCAATCCCAAGACCAGCACAATATTGGAGCGATATAACTTTTGGATGAGGATGCAAGCCCAGGGTGAGTCAGTTGAGGAGTATGTGACAGCCCTGCGACATTTAGCTTTAACTTGCAAGTTCCAAGGAACATTCGATGAACATATTTGTGATCAGTTTATGACGCACTGTAGATCTAATAAGATACGCGGGGAGTTGTGGTTGAAAGATTACCCCAATCTGGATGAAGTCTTAGATCTGGTGAAACGCGTAGAACATTCGTTAGCATGTGTCGCGAAATTGTCAAAGGGTGAGACAAATGAGTCCAAGGAAAGCAAGAGTGAAGTATTGAATGTGGGAGATACCAAGAGCAGAAGAAGAGGAAAGAGCAAGCAGTCGAATAAAATTGGGGAGGAGAAGAAGAACCAAGAGACAGTGCTGAGATCTGAGAAAAGAGAGGACAGACTATGTTTTCGATGTGCTAGTAGTACAGATTTTGCTTCATCCATCGTATGTCCCGGCCGTAAAGCGACATGTGAAAGTGCAAAAGGAGAGGTCATTTTGCGAACTGTTGTAAGAACTACCAGTTTGGACAATCCAATCAGAGAAAAGTTCTTTATGTCAATGATGAAGAGGACGGCAGATCGTCGGATGAAGAAGTGATACTTCGTGTGCAGAATGTCATTGTCAATACAGTCAATGTTGTGATGGAGGGCGATGAAGATGATTGTGAGCAACCGTATGCGACTGTGAATGTGAATGGTCGTGAAGTTTCTATGATGGCGGATTCAGGCTCTAAAATTACTTTAGTGTCCAGAAATGTGTTTGAGAAGGAGATGTGTGGAACAGTAGATCGTTTGACTCATCCGGATATCAATCCCGGGGGGTACA
Source organism: Ambystoma mexicanum (assembly GCF_040938575.1). Classification (NCBI taxonomy): domain Eukaryota; kingdom Metazoa; phylum Chordata; class Amphibia; order Caudata; family Ambystomatidae; genus Ambystoma; species Ambystoma mexicanum. Next base: position 1,276,956,901 of record NC_090926.1, on the reverse strand, counting down.
ATCAGGACAGAATTGAGTTGCTGGGTTATGAGTGGAGTGAATTTGAATTCAAGGGCAGGAGGTGTAAAGGCAACGTATATGTCACTAGGAAGGGGCAATCTTTGCTGGGATGGAGAGAACAGAAAAGCCTGGGTATTCGTTTGGACCCCAATCATCCCGAACAAGTGCTCCAAGTGTTGTTGCCATGCGAGGAGTCAAGCAAGTATGTGGCAAAGCATAAGGGAGTGTTTGAGGAGCGTTTGGGGAAGGTGAAGGGGTTTTAGCACCAGATTGTATTAAAGAGGGGTAGCGTGCCAGTTGTTGCTAAACTTAGGCCCATACCTCTCTCTTTAAGGGAAGGAGTAAGGAATGAGCTAAAGAAGTTGTCCCAAATGGGGGTAATTGAGAGAGCGGGAGGTGTTGAGTGGGTGTCACCGATTGTTGTGGTAAAGAAGAGTTCAGGTGATTTGAGGCTGTGTGTTGACATGCGTGAGCTCAACAAGTGTGTCATGGTTGACAGGCACAGTTGGATATGGCGTGTGCATATCATCAAGTCGAGTTGACGGAAGAATGTAGGAAGGTCACAGCTTTCATAACTCATGAGGGGGTATTCCAATTCAGAAGAATGTCATTCGGTTTAGCGTCAGCTTCGTCGGTGTTCCAAAAGATTATGGATCGGTTACTCGGATGTATAAAAGGAGTGTTTTGTTTCCAAGACGATGTATTAGTATGTGGTGAGACATTGGAGGAGCATGACAGAAGTCTTAATGCAGTGTTGAAGATTTTTGAAGAGAGAGGCATCACTTTGAGGGAAGAGAAGTGCAAATTTGCTGTATCCAAGGTAGATTATTAGGGTCACGAGGTATCATATGAAGGGGTGAAGCCCAAGGAAAGCATTATTAACTCCATAAAAGAAATCGAGAGGCCAACGACTAAAGGTGAACTTCGTTCATTTTTGGGCATGACGGAGTTTTATCAAAAGTTCGTAGATAATTATGCTGCTAAGGTCATGGAGATGAGAAAGATATTGAGGAAAGGTGCAGATTTTGCGTGGAGTCGTGAGTGTGATGTTGAGTTTGCCAGGATCAAAGAGGAAATAGATATGGCAAAGCCTTTGGGATGTTTTGATACCAGGAAGTTGACTATTATTACGGTGGATGCTAGTGAGGGCGGCCTAGGTGCGGTTTTAGCTCAGAAACAAGATGATGGATCGGAAGTAATTATAGCTCATGCATCGCGTGGGCTGAAAGGTGCGGAAGTGCGTTATTCAGTTCTTGAAAAAGAAGCCCTCACATGTTATTGGGCTGTAGAGAAGTTTAAGAATTTTGTCTGGGGTGTGGAATTTGTGATTCGTACAGATCACAAGCCTTTGAAAGTTATTTTTGAAACGAAAGGTCTAGGCAAAATATCACGCAGAGTAGCTGGATGGGTTACCAGGATGCAAACCCGCAAATTTGTGATGGAAGTGATTCCTGGGAAAGAAAATACATTAGCGGATAGTTTGTCGAGAGTAAAGGTACATTCCCAGGACAGGATAGAGGATGATAACATGGAGATGGTGTTTGTGAATACAGAAGGTATTGTCTCCAAGCAGGAGTGGCTGGATGAGTTAAGGAAGGACAGGGTATTGAGAAAGTTGATCTTGTATGTTGTCTCCGCAGTTTGGCAGAGTAAATCAGCTTTACTAGAGGAAGAAAAACCATATTGGGAGGTAAAAGATGAGTTATCAGTTGCTGATGAGATATTGTTTAGATGGGAAAGAGCAGTGGCTCCAGCCGGGATTCGAGGAAGGATTATTGATCTGGCGCACAGTGGTCATATAGGTATTGCAAAAGCAAAGGGGGTGTTGAGAACTGATTACTGGTGGCCAGGTTTTGACAAGGAAGTTGAAGTTCGTTTGGGCGAGTGTCAATTTTGTCTTAGAAGTGGTAAGGGAGTTGAAGCTAAGAAGCAACCCCTGGTTGATGTTGGAGTTCCTTCAGGAGTTTGGAGGGATATTGCCATGGACAGACCTGTTGATTTGGGATATGGTCGGGGAACATTTGTTGTTGTGGTTGCTGATCTATTCTCCAGGTGGGTAGATTTTAGAATTGTAAGAGAGATAACGGGTGAAAGTATGGTCAAGGTACTGCAAGAAATCTTTGCAAGTGAGGGACTTCCAGGAAGTGTTCTCACAGACAATGGCACACAATTTACCGGTGGATGTTTTCCTAAGTATTTAGAAAAATGTGGTGTCAGTCATAAGAGGGCAGCCTTGTACCACCCTGAAACGAATGGAGTTGGTGAGAGACTCAATAGATGTGTGATGGAGAGTATTCGCATGGGGGAAGAGTGTGGTTTTGACAAGTTGGCAACCATTCAGAATAGAATGTGGGCTTTGCGTATGGCACCCCATGCTACCACTGGTTTGTGTCCATTTGAGCTTATGAGAGGTCGGAAACCTTATTCCATGGCATGTCCACCTTGGTTGGGCAGAAGCAGGGAGTCTGATGTGATGGTTGATGAAGTGAGAAGGTATCTCAAAAAGAAAAAGAGTGAATGGGTCATGCGGGAAAACAAGAAGAGAGGAAGAAAGGAATTGCGTGTGGAGTGTGGTGACTGGGTGAGGATAAGGAAAGGGGTGGTATAAAAGAAGGGAGACATGTTGTACTCTGACCCAGTTAGAGTTGTGGCTGTATTGAAGGGTGCAGTGCGAGTTGCTGGTGGCCAAGTTTGGAATAAAAATAGAGTGGCCACAGTGAAGAGGGGTGATGTGTGAAACGTATTGTTTGCGGAGGAGCTTTATAAAAGAAAAAGAAAGGGAGATGTGTTATGATGTTGCTGTTCGTATAGCAGCCTAAGCTACCTGGCATGATAAAGCTAGGTGGAATGGAATGTTATATGCCTCTGGTTCTGATGAGGTCATAGAGTGTGCAATGGTCTGCGGTACTCTGAGTGTTCTAAGTTTGTCAGTTGATCTTGCTTAGTGTTTCTGTAGGGGGCCCATGTTGATGTTGGGGGTCTTTTCCCTAGTTAACTTAAATAAACCTATTTCTGAAGACTTACCTGTGCCTGTCGATGTCTTCGCAACAGTAACTGATGTACGTAATTCGCTCTCTTCCGTCCCTCGAGGTCTAGGAAACTTACGTCGCGGGGCGTGAGACCACAGTTGGCCAATTGAGACTATTTTTGCTTGCAATTAACCCTAGCATTGGGAATTTGAACCTCGTGTCTGGCGCATCTTTTCGTGTATGTGTTTCCATATCGCAAGGGACCCCTAGGGGCCCCCTTCAAGATGGTGCCCGAATAGGGACCATCCCCCACTTGCCCCATCGTATACATTGTAACGGAGTAAAGGCGGAAGAACGGCGAGGACGGGACGATCGAGCCGGGATCAAGAGGTGTACGGGGCGCCCTGTAGAAGTGAGGAGAGATTCCTTTGCAGATCTGCACACATCTGATCCCTGATCGACGTACCGGGCCAGAGGGCAAAGGAAGCGAGGGTCCCAAAACGAGGCAGAGGCCAGAGAAGCGCAGACACGACTTTGGGAGAGGTTGCGTTAGGACAGGCGACTTGTTTTATCAGGTGAGTCATTCCCCGACTCAAACAAAAACCTGATTTTTGGTAGAGTGTTGATTTTGCAAATTCAAACGTCCAGGTAAAGGTTAGCTAACCAAAGGGAAAGGTTAAAAACATGCCTGGAGTACTGTCCACTTTAGCAGGGCTTTTTCCGCTGCGGTAGACAGTCCTTGGAATATGGCCAAAGTGCACCGCCTGGGGGAACGCCGGCTTATGACATGTATGCAAAATATGGTGTGGGTGCGATAATATTTTGTGAAATTTGGCATAGGCAAACTAGAAAGCAACAGGACCATCAGTGGTCGATTAATGGTAGCTTTGAGATTGCGAGGATAGACAACCTAGAAAGGGTATTGATAAGGAAAAAAGCGCGACCCGCAGCTTTTGAGACTGTCAAAGATTGGAGGAGGGAAGCAATGCTCCGACTTAGGAGTAGAGAGAAGCATGCGCGTAGGCACAAATCGAAGGTTGAGGTAGCAGAAGAAAAGGTGGAGGAGGAGTGGACGGCAAGTCTAAGACGGGAAGAGAGACGTGAGCAAATGAACATAGAAGGAGTATAGCCGCAGCGGGAACTACACATAGCAGACGAATTAATGGAACATTTGCTAACTAATACGGGTCGAGGCCCAAAACCAGAATCGAAACCAAACACGCCAGTAGTGACTGCGCAGGCCCAACCAGTAGCTCTCATACCCCCTCCCAAAGCCCAAGCACTTCCCCTCACGCAAGCATTAACCCAAGCCCCACCCACAGCTCGAGCCCTCCCACAAGCGCAGACCGCAGACACACAATTTCCCAGCACCCAGGAAGGCCCTTCACAGATGCCACCTGTGTCACCTGTCCCATCCGCACCTCCCGCTCCAGAGACAGATTCAGCACCATCCGCCCCTCCCGAAGTCGAAATTGAGACCGGGGAGGCGAGAGGCGGGGCTGAAGGAACAGGATTTGGACAGGTAACTCGAAGCGCGATCAGCAAAGAAAGAAAGATTGAATTACAGCGAGAGGCAGAAAGATACATAGAAGGAAATGATGGGACGGCAGCATTGGCCTCATTGTATAGGTACCGAAGAAGCAACGAGAGACAGGTAGTGTTGGAATGCATGGGGGAAATTTTGGTGGGAGAATGGCAAAAGATACTTGGGAATTTACCGCCACAACGATTGTTAGATTTGAATAAGTTAGCACGCAGTGAGCAAAGAGATGAGGATGTAACAACACATGTGTACAAACTCATTGAACTGAAAAATGAAATGGAAGATAGATATGCTGAAATGTTTGCTACACCTGAATATAGTAGTGAGTGTATTAAGAAAGGTAGGAAGGAGGCGTCGAGGTTGTATATGCAAAGATCATGGCCGAGAGTTTTTTCAGGTGGTGCAAAGCATTTGCCGGTACCGGGACAAATAGGTGATAAACAAAGATTGCAGGTATGGGTGGGGGAAACAATGCGATGGATGTCGAACAAAAGAACGTCAGTGAAGGAAGTAAGTGAGATATGTAATGGGTACCCATTGGAGATGAGAAAAGAAGCGATGCGAACGATAGTAGGAGTGTTATTGCAGCAGGTCATTGGATACAATAGAGGTAGAGGAAATGCACAAGGCAGGGGAAATTTGAATAATATGCACGGGGTGTCATTGGGAGTAAATCAATGTGCATACTGTAAGGAGGAAGGACACTGGCGAGCGCAATGCCCGCACCTACAGAATAGAGGTGGGTTTGGCCAGAGAAGGCCTCATAGAGGACATCAGGGGTCAAATGGCCCAAGCAGAAATAGCATGCAGCAGAAGCAGGGATATACCAATGGAGGTACTCAAAACCAATTCTATGGTCAAAACCAAGCGCAACAGAACCAGGCATTGAACCAGAGTGTTCCGAACCAAAATCAGGGCGGGCAGGGCCAACAGAGAAATGATCAGAGTGGAGGACACCGAGGGGGAAATGGGAATATTTTTGATACACAGCCAAACACGTATTATAGCAGCAGCGGTGACTACACATCGGACGATGTGTTATTTTCGCAATAGGACAGCCCACGGCAGGGGTCGGAACCAGTGTCTATTCCCGTGAATCAGAGAGGACCCTACGTAGAAATGAGAGTCGGGAATAAGGTGCACCGTTTCCTTGTAGATACAGGGGCACAGAAATGTTCGATAGACCACCACTTGGTTCCGGAGATCCCACTGTCGGGGCAAAAGAATGTTTCTGTAGGGTTCGCAGGTACACCAGTAATTAACCCCATGTCCGAAGCTGTCCCGATTACAATAGGACCATTTACGGAACAGTGTCCATTTCTTCTGACAGAAAATTGTGGGGAGAACTTGCTAGGATTAAATTTGTTGAGAAAATTGGGGGCAGTTATACATTGTACGGCAGATGGGGTGTTCCTCACGATGTGGCCTCACGATGCACCGGTGACGGAATTTATGTCAAAAGCGTTACCAGAAGAGCTAAGTAGAGTACCAACCTGTCTGTGGGCAATGCATGATAACGATGTAGGATGCTTGAAAATAGAGCCAGCAAAAATAACTTTGAAAGAAGGTGTTACATTACCACGAATTCCCCAGTATAAAATTTCTGTTGAAGGTGAGAAGGGATTAAAGAGTATTGTTACTGACCTAGTGAGATTGGGGGTGGTTGAAGAAATTGCAGGTAGCACGTGCAACAGCCCGATTCTTCCAGTTTACAAGAAAGGAGGCAATGAAGTACCATATCGTTTCATAATTGACCTGCGCACATTGAACAAAGTGCTAGACCCACAATTACCTTTGGTCCCAGATGTCACAACAATACTGACAATGATACCGGCCACTGCAGAATACTTTAGTGTAGTTGATTTGAAGAACTCGTTCTTTAGCATTCCAGTGGATAAAAGCAGTAGATATATGTTCGCGTTCACTCTAGGAGGTCGATCATTCACATTCACACACATTCCACAAGGATACACAGAAAGCCAGAGTATTTACAGCAGAGTGCTAAAAGAGCAGCTAGACATGTTAGAATTACCCGAAGGTTGCGTACTCTTGCAGTACATAGATTACTTGTTACTAGCTGCTGACACAAAAGAGATCTGCAAAGAAAGTACTATATTACTATTGACACACCTAGCGACCCATGGTCACAAGGCAAGTTTGAAGAAATTCCAGTATAATCAAATAGAGGTGTCTTATTTGGGTTACCTACTTTCGAAAGAAGGGAGAAGATTAACACCAGAACGCATAGAAAGTATTTCTAGTATGCCTTTTCCAAAAACTCAAAAAGGAGTGAGAGCTGTAATAGGCATGGCCTCTTATTGTCGGCAGTGGATCAGTAATTTTGCGTTGATTGTGAAGCCGATAATAAAATTGACTAAAAAGGATGCAGTGATGCCTTTACAGTGGGATGAGGAATGTCAGAAAGCGTTTGAGCAATTGAAAGCTGCATTGTGTGCTGCGCCAGTTTTAGGCACTCCTAACTATAAAAAGATCTTTAGACTATTCGTGAGCGAGAGTGAAGGATGTGCATTGGCGGTTTTGAAACAGGAACAAGGTGGAAGAAATAGGCCGTGCGGCTATTATTCTTCCGCGCTGGACCCTGTAGCGCGCGCACTACCACGATGTTTGCGATCTGTTGCAGCGGCTGCTGCGTCAGTGAAACAAACGGAAGGAATGGTATTGGGGTATACTTTAATTCTGATGGTGCCACATACCATAGACGTTATATTAAACAGAACACAGACGCAACACCTCACCTCTGCTAGACTAACAAGATATGAGCTCATCTTGTTTGCACCCCACATCCAAATTATGAGGTGTAGCGCATTGAATCCTACAGAATTAATGCCACTGCCCATAGCAGAAATTGGTGACAACGAATCACCACCCCATGATTGTTTAATGATCACTGAAGAAGAAACAAAGGGAAGAGTTGACTTGAGCGACATCCCACAGAAAGAGCCAGATGGGGAGTTGTTTTGTGACGGCTCTTGTTTTAAATTACCTGATGGCACATCAACGGCCGCATATGCAATTACTACCCTAGAGAATGTTGTAGAAAGCATAAGAATCCCCTACAATTCGGCACAAGCCTCAGAAATAATAGCACTGACCCGAGCCTGTGAACTCTCTGAGAATTTGAACGTGAACATTTATACTGACAGCCAGTACGCCTTTGGCGTGGTTCATAACTTTGGCCGACTCTGGGCTGAGAGGGGTTTCTTGACATCACATGGGGCCAGGATTCAGCATGGCCCTTTGATTGTGCGATTGGTGTCTGCACTCACGTTTCCAAAGCGCCTAGCTATAGTGAAGTGCGAGGCGCATAAAAAAGTAACATGTAAAGTGGGAGAGGGAAACGCATTTGCAGACAGGATTGCAAAACAAACAGCCACAGATTTGGGAAGTAAAATGATGACAGTACAGACTGAGGAAGTACCTTGTATGATAGAGAATGGAGAAATGCAGGCTGAGGCCACGACCGAAGAGATTCAGGGGTGGGCTGAGGGCTCTGCTGAGTTAGATTTGGAAGGATGTTGGGTGGACAAAGAGACCAAGAACTGGATGTTGCCAAATTGTTACGTAGCCGCAATGGTTACAATGGCGCATAGCCCTACCCACATTTGCGCGAAGAAGATGGTACAGCATTTCTCCACAGTATGGAAAAATGAGCACATAAAAAAGAATGCAGAAAGGCTAGTGCAGAATTGTATTACGTGACTGCAACACAATGTAGGGAAGGGAACCGTGACTCCAGTAGGTAGTTTTGGCCCACCCTACATGCCATTTGAGGTGATCCATTTTGATTTCATAGAAATGGAAAGGTGCCAGAACTACAAATATGTGTTAGTGGTGATTTGTGCATTTAGCAAGTGGGTGGAGGCATATCCTTTAAAAGACTGCGCTGCCATGTCAACGGCAAAAGTAATGTTGAAAGAGTATTTCTCCCGGTTCGGGTTGCCCCGTGTCCTGTGGTCAGACAGCGGCCCACACTTTGTGGGCGCAGTAGTACTACAGATCTGTGCAGGTCTACAGATAGAGAAACGATTCCACAGTTCCAGGCATCCCAGTTCTGCCGGGCTTGTTGAGAGACATAACAGTATCTTAAAGTCAAAGATAGCTAAAATCTGTGCTGGGAGCAAGTTGAGTTGGGTGGATGCATTACCCCTAGCGCTATTGTGCATGCGCACGTCTGTGCAGGCTAAAACTGGGCTCTCCCCCTATGAAATTATAATGGGGATACCGGCAAATGTATGGTGCGCACCGCAGCCCAAAAGATTATGTGAGGTCGAGCATCCTATGTTAAGCACGTACTGTGGCCTTTTAATGCAGAAGTTGCGTTTGATTCATCAGCAGGTGCAGGAGGCGTTACCAGTGCGATACACCGGACCGGGGCATTCGCTGGAGCCTGGAAGCTGGGTCCTGATAAAGAACTTTGAGCGGAAGACAGCATTAGCACCCAGGTGGCACGGCCCCTACCAAGTACTTTTGGTGACGCAAACGGCCATTCGAGTGGACGGACGGAAGGCATGGATCCATGCAACACATGCCAAAAGATTCCCTGGACTGCTGACAACTTCCGATGACCAGAGAAAGGAAACGGTCTCGGAAACAAAAGAAACTGTTGCCAGTCCATTGCCACAGCATCAGCCTGAGCGAGAAGTGAAAGTTGAAACAAAGTCCAAGCGAGAAGTGAAACTCGAAACAGAGCCTGAGGAGGATGCCAGTAAGGGGAAAGGGCGAAAAATGCCCCAACGTTGCTCAGCAGAAACAACATCACTGCTTAGCGACACAAACCCTGCATTGCAAACACAAGCAGAAACAACGCGTGTACCCCTTTGGCACCTGCCAGTCTCTGCAAACGCACCAAATCCAAAGAAAGAAACTACATCATTGCCACGGCGCTCATCGCTACCCATCATTGTGCCGCAGGCTGACACTGAGCCTGACACTGAAAGTGAAACGGCACTATTCACGGATCATACAATACCTGGAGTGAAACGGTATAATTTGCGGCCTCAACAGGCAAAGTGATCCACAGATCTTTGGTGCTTTTCTTTTGCCTTTGGTTCCACTCACGGACGTAGTAGGAGCCAGGGGCGTAGAGGAGAGAAGTGTGAGAGTTGTGCAAGTTGGACAATTCAAGACTCACGGCTCCTCGGTGCGCATATAAAAGTACATGTGTCAGGAGCCAGAGCAGGACAAGCTGGACGCACATAAGTACTAAGGCTGATAGAGTACATGTGTCCTAAGCCAGAGCCAGACAAGCTGGATGCACATAGTACTCTATCAATAAAGAACTGTTCAGAAATCGTCTGAGCAGTGGGAGAAAGAACAACTAATCTTGCTCGGAGTGGATAAGTGATCTAGGCTGTGAAAGGGCTGGCAGAATTGAACTGTGACATTTTCGTTGAACTTTTCTGGCATCAAGAACGAGAGACATTTGCGACGAACTTTGCCAGCAAGAAGAAGGACGATGAAGAACAAGTCAAGACCGGTTTCAGCCTCCTCCTGCACCCCTGCTGAAAAGATGATAGATTTAGAGACTGTAAATTTAGGGAAAAAGCATGGTAAAAGTAATAAGGTACTGATTTGGACATTGGTCCTGTGTTTCTTAAGTATGGTAGTACCAACAATAACAGCTATTACACTATGGTTCCTGGAGTCCGCGCACCCATTAGAAATACTTTTGCCAAAAGCAGCTACTGAAAGCCCGGTTCATGTAATCACTGGTACTTTGCCCCCAATGGAAGAAAGACATAGAGAAGGATACAGCAACAATACATTGTTGCTCATCATGAACATGACCCATGTGGTTTTAAAGATAAAAGATTGCTGGGTTTGTGCCCATTTACCACAGCACGGTGGGAAAGGGATAGGCTGGTATGTACAACCGTTACCATTGGTTTTTTCATGTGAAGTATCGTTGAGTGCAATGTTCTTTGGGAAATGGAACAAGAGTAATACGGGTCAGCTAGATGAGACCAATATGAATGAATTTGAGGAAGTTATCAGGAGACCTGTGGGTTGTTCCATATTCCACAAAGCTCGCGTGTTTTCACCAGATCCCATGAGGAAGAATACACGAAAGACAACAAGACTAGATAGATCACATAGGCAGAATAGACCAACCCCGCCAGCAGAAGAAACATCAGTAATGACATTTCGAATGAGGGATGAATGGAATAAAGATGCTGTGCCCCCTGCCTATACATTGGATCACAGCCCCGAAACTGCTCCCCTATGTTTACAGAAAAAAGGTTCCTATAAAGTAGGAACGTTTAGCAGCTGCCTGAACACAGTGCTTTTAAAGCACGAAATAGAACCCGTGTACGTAGGGGACCCTGTTTACTTTATATGTGGGGAAAAAGCATATCCATGGTTACCTAGGAACTGGGGAGGTACATGCTACCTAGGTCTACTGTTTCCAGGAGTGTTCCTCTTGGAGACAGCAGAAGTAGCCAGACGAACAAAAGGTAGAACTCAAAGGAGTAGTGAAGATGGAATGATAGCAATAGATATAGCCAAATCATTTATACCATTCTTGCCCCAAATAGAAAATTCCTGCAATATAAGAAAACTGTCTAGAATATTAAAAAATGCAATAGATTCAACAACGGATATTTTATTGAATATTACGTTAGAAGAAAAAGGAATAAGACTAATGGCACTACAAAACAGGATGGCTCTCGATATAATATTAGTTGATCGTGGAGGAGTTTGCAAACTCGTAAAAACTGCATGCTGTGTGTATATAGATGATTACTCCCCTACGATATTTAAAGCAATCCGGAAATTACATGTCCTAAGTTCCACACTCTCTACTGAAGAAGGAGGTTGGGGGATAGGATCCTGGTTGTGGGGACTATTGCGGTCCTGGGGATGGAAGTAAATTTCGATACTAATGGTGGTACTTGGTATATTCATAACATGTTGCTGTTGCATACAATGCCTACCAATAGTTTGCACTGAAATAACTGAGGAATGTACTAAGGAATGTATGCACATGGTGTCGAGAGGAAAACAAACGCATGGCCGAAATAACAGAGACACTGATGAAACAAAAACAGTAAACAATTCATGGCTATAGACATTAATGATGAAGATGATGCTCATGATAGCATGAGAGGTTCAGACATAGATACCCCAGACCTATCCTCATCAGAGGAGGATACGATGAATGAATAAGACGTTTGGCAAACGGCCAAAAGGAGGGTTTGTCAATCTGGAAAAATGAATACCCTTCATTTGAATGATGGACGTATCTTGATGGCCGAAGGCCAACCGTCTTATGCACAGAATTATAGAAATACAGACTGCTATGCTTGACCAACAAGCGGCCATTTTAAACGTAACATGAATCGCCATTTTGCTTGTTAACCATTGCTCATTGCTTTATGTCTAAAACTGCTTTGCAGCTTGCAATTCTTGTGAATTCTGCTTACTCTGCTCAACTGTTAACATTGTTGTCTGAATATGAAAGGGCAAGGTCGCGGGACTGAGGAGTTTGTTGAAACTCCTCATGCGTAGCCCAGAAAGGAATGCCCACGCGCCCTCTCTGTAGCCTTGAGGGAGAGCAGCAGGGCATTTAATCATTTCACAGCTGCCAGCCAGTCTCGTACTGTGGTAGAATATGTTAGAATAAAGCAGCTAAAGGCTTGAATTATGCTCTTCTTATGGCCCCCCTTCGCAAAACCCTTTAGAGCGTGTCGGCTCCCAGGACACGAATAGTACCTCATAGATAGCAAAGCTTGGAATGTGGCTCTTCCCCCGTGTGCAGCTTTATCAACAACTAAAAGATGCCTCCGCACTTTCTAATTGCAATTTGTTACTAGAATAGACATCGAAAGTGTCATAATTGTCATACCCGTCGGAAATGTCCATCGTCATCGGGCAGTTCGACCACAAACTGGTCTGAGGTGCGAAGAAAGAAGGTAAAAATGGTTGTGCCCACCAGACAGGGGAATAAGCCTCTCCAGCCGGGAGATCTTCTCTGTCGTCGGGAAGTGGTGAGTCAGTTCCGCAGGGCTCCACCAGTGGTGTCGTCGTGGTAGGTTGGCTCAGTTTCTCCCTCGTCGGATTCTCAGGTCCTGTGGCGACTTCTGAAGTTCCAGTCCCCAGTTATGCAGCATACCCCCATTCACTCAGCCTAGCTGTCAATCGAACATGCTAAGTGGTGAGCCAGCCGGCTCATCACTTGGGCCAATCACACAAGAGTGTGACTTGAGTTACCAAGGTAACTCAGTCCAGGGTGCCTAAACCCCCTCCCACACCCCCTGTGGTACCCAGACAGAGTGGCACCACTTTTGGAGGCTTCTGTGGAGAAGCCAGCCAAAAAGTGGAACAAAGGGCTCGACTTAGGTTGGAGTCACAGAAGAGAACACAGACGCCATTTTAGAATCGAGTCCTGGCAAAAAATACCAACCGGTGAATTAATATTAATAAAATAAACCGGCTGTATGTTAGAGGCTATGAGAATTAAATAATTAAAGTTGGTAGCCTCGAACAATGGGAAAATCCCATAGGAAAATATTTGCGGTTGAATATAAAAAGTAGTTTCCACTGCCACCAGCCAAAACTCGATCAGGGGGGACGGAGATGTTCCCCCTCGACTAACAGACCCCAGGGCAATCGAATTGCCCTGACCAGTACGTCCACAATATGATGGTTTGTACTGGTTTCTGTTAATAATTTGGGACTAGTAAAGCCAATGGTGACTTTACATGCCCTGGGAGACAGTAGTCAGTCCCAGGGTATGAAGTCTATGGTGGGGGGTCACTATGACACCCCTGTGTTACTGCACGGAGGGTGCTGTGTAACACACATAATAAAAACACATGAGACCCTATGGAGTAAAGGACCCCATAGCCCATAAAACACATTAACAGTTAAAGGAACACCATAAATCATGTCCAAGAGTGGGAGAAAAAGAGTCTCACTCTTGGCAGGAGAAAAAAACAAACTCCAGAAATCCAGCAAAGCTGCTGGGGGACTCACTAGGTTAGGAAATTCAGCCTAAAGAGAGAATTCTCCCTAACATGGGGGCATATTGCAACTGAGCGATGGAGTGGGGGCATATTGCGATTGAGCTCTGGATTGGTGGCATATTGCGAATGAGCTCTGGATTGGTGGCATATTGCGATTGAGCTCTGTAGTGGTGACATATTGCAATTGAGGTCTGGATTGGTGGCATATTGCGATTGAGCTCTGCAGTGGTGGCATATTGCGATTGAACTCTGGATTGGTGGCATATTGCGATTGAGCACTGCAGTGGTGGTATATTGCGATTGAGCTCTGGATTGGTGGCATATTGCGATTGAGCTCTGCAGTGGAGGCATATTGCGACTGAGCTCTGGAGTGGGACATATTGCAACTGAGCTCTGGAGTGGGGGCATATTGCAACTGAGCTATGGAGTGGGGGCATAATGGAACTGAGCTCTGCAGTGGAGGCATATTACAACTGAGCTCTGGATTGGTGGCATATTGTGATTGAGCTCTGGATTGGTGACATATTGTGATTGAACTGTGCAGTGGTGGCATATTGCGATTGAGCTCTGGATTGGTGGCATATTGCGATTGAGCTCTGCAGTGGTGGCATATTATGATTGAACTCTGGAGTGGGGGCATATTGCAACTGAGCTCTGGATTGGTGGCATATTGCTACTGAACTCTGGATTGGTGGAATATTGCGATTGAACTCTGTAGTGGTGACATATTGCGATTGAGCTCTGGATTGGTGGCATATTGTGATTGGGCTCTGGAGATGAGGCATATTACGATTGAACTATGCAGTGGAGGCATATTGCAACTGAGCTCTGGAGGGGTGGCAATGATTGGGATCTGGAGATGAGGCATATTACGATTGAACTCTGGAGTGGATGCATATTGCGACTGAGCTCTGGAGTGGGGCATATTGCAACTAAGCTCTGGAGTGGGGGCATATTGCAACTGAGCTATGAAGTGGGGGCATATTGCAACTGAGCTCTGCAGTGGAGGCATATTGCAACTGAGCTCTGGATTGGTGGCATATTGCGATTGAGCTCTGTAGTGGTGGCATATTGCGATTGAGCTCTGTATTAGTGGCATATTGTGATTGAGCTCTGAAGTGGTGACATATTGCGATTGAGCTCTGCAGTGGTGGCATATTGTGATTGACCTCTGCAGTGGTGGCATATAGCGATTGAGCTCTGGATTAGTGGCATATTGCGATTGAGCTCTGCAGTGGTGGCATATTGTGATTGACCTCTGCTGTGGTGGCATATTGCGATTGAGCTCTGGATTAGTGGCATATTGCGATTGAGCTCTGCAGTGGTGGCATATTGCAATTGAGCTCTGGATTCGTGGCATATTGCGATTTAGCTCTGCAGTGGTGGCATATTGCAAATGAGCTCTGGAGGGGTGGCAATGATTGGGCTCTGGAGATGAGGTTTATTACGATTGAACTCTGGAGTGGAGCCATATTGCGACTGATCTCTGGAGTGGGGCATATTGCAACTGAGCTCTGGAGTGGGGGCATGTTCCAACTGAGCTCTGCAGTGGAGGCATATTGCAACTGAGCTCTGGATTGGTGGCATATTGCGAATGAGCTCTATATTAGTGACATATTGCGATTGAGCTCTAGATTCATGGCATATTGCGATTGAGCTCTGCAGTGGTGGCATATTATGATTGAGCTCTGGATTAGTGGCATATTGCGATTGAGCTCTGGATTGTTGGCATATTGCGATTGAGCTCTGCAGTGGTGGCATATTGTGATTGAACTCTGGATTGGTGGCATATGGCTATTGACCTCTGAATTGGTGGAATATTGCAATTGAGCTCTGCACTGGTGGCATATTGCGATTGAGGCTTGGATTAGTGCATATTGCAATTGAGCTCTGCAGTGGTGGCATATTGCGAATGAGCTCTGGATTGGTGGCATATTGCGATTGAGCTCTGGATTAGTGGCATATTACGATTGAGTGCTGCAGTGGGGGCTTTTTGCAACTGAGCTCTGGATTGGTGGCATATTGCTACTGAGCTCTGGATTGGTGGCATATTGCGATTGAGCTCTGTAGTGGTGACATATTGCGATTGAGCTCTGGATTGGTGGCATATTGCGATTGGGCTCTGGAGATGAGGCATATTACGATTGATCTATGCAGTGGAGGCATATTGCAACTGAGTTCTGGATTGGTGGCATATCGCGATTGAGCTCTGGATTGGTGGCATATTGTGAATGAGCTCTGCAGTGGTGGCATATTGTGATTGCGCTCTGGATTGGTGGCATATTGTAATTGAGCTCTGCAGTGGTGGCATATTGCAATGGAGCTCTGGATTGGTGGCATATTGCTACTGAGCTCTGAAGTGGGGGCATATTGCAACGGAGCTCTGGATTGGTGGCATATTGCGATTGAGCTCTGGATTGGTGGCATATTGCGATCAATCTCTGTAGTGATGACATATTGCGATTGAGCTCTGGATTGATTGCATATTGTGATTGAGCTCTGCAGTGTTGGCATATCGCGATTGAGCTCTGCAGTGGAGGCATATTGCAACTGAGCTCTGGATGGATGGCATATTGCGATTGAGCTCTGCATTGGTGGCATATTGCAATTGAGCTCTGTATTGGTGGCATATTGCGATTGAGCACTGCAGTGGTAGCATATTGCGATTGAGCTCTGGATTGGTGGCATATTGTGATTGAGCTCTGCAGTGGTGGCATATTGCAACTGAGCTCTGGAGGGGTGGCAATGATTGGGCTCTGGAGATGAGGCATATTACGATTGAACTCTGGAGTGGAGGCATATTGTGACTGAGCTCTGGAGTGGGACATATTGCAAATGAGCTATGGATTGGTGGCATATTGCGATTGAGCTCTGCAGTGGTGGCATATTGCGATTGAGCACTGGATTAGTGGCATATTGCGATTGAGCTCTGCATTGGTGGCATATTGCGATTGAGCTCTGGAGTGGTGGCATATTGCAACTGAGCTATGGATTGGTGGCATATTGCGATTGAGCTCTGCAGTGGGGCATATTACGATTGAACTCGGGAGTGGGGGCATATTGCAACTGAGCTCTAGATTGGTGGCGTATTGCTATTGAGCTCTGGATTGGTGGCATATTGCGATTGAGCTCTGGATTGGTGGCATATTGCTATTGGGCTCTGGAGATGAGGCATATTACGATTGAACTATGCAGGGGAGGCATATTGCAACTGAGTTCTGGATTGGTGGCATATCGTGATTGAGCTCTGGATTGGTGGCATATTGTGAATGAGCTCTGCAGTAGTGGTATGTTGCGATTAAACTCTGGATTGGTGGCATATTACGATCGAGCTCTGCAGTGGTAGCATATTGCAATGGAGCTCTGGATTGGTGGCATATTGCTACTGAGCTCTGAAGTGGGGGCACATTGCAACTGAGCTCTGGATTGGTGGCATATTGCGATTGAGCTCTGGATTGATTGCATATTGCGATTGAGCTCTGCAGTGGTGGCACATCGCGATTGAGCTCTAGATTGGGCATATTGCGATTGAGCTCTGGATTGGTGGCATATTGCGATTGAGCTCTACAGTGGTGGCATATTGCAATTGAGCTCTGTATTGGTGGCATATTGCGATTGAGCACTGCAGTGGTGGCATATTGCGATTGAGCTCTGCAGTGGTGGCATATTGCAACTGAGCTCTGGATTGGTGGCATATTGCGATTGAGCTCTGCAGTGGTGGCATATTGCGATTGAGCACTGGATTAGTGGCATGTTGCGATTGAGCTCTGCAGTGGTGGCATATTGCTACTGAGCTCTGGAGTGGTGGCATATTGCAACTGAGCTATGGATTGGTGGCATATTGCAATTGAGCTCTGCAGTGGTGGCATATTACGATTGAACTCGGGAGTGGGGGCATATTGCAACTGAGCTCTAGATTGGTGGCGTATTGCTATTGAGCTCTGGATTGGTGGCATATTGTGATTGAGCTCTGCACTGGTGGCATATTGCGATTGAATTCTGGATTGGTGGCATATTGCGTTTGAGCTCTGCAGTGGTGGCATATTGCGATTGAGCTCTGGATTGGTGGCCTATTGCGATTGAGCTCTGCAGTGGTGGCATATTGCGATTGAATTCTGGATTGGTGGCATATTGCTACTGAGCACTGCAGTGGGGGCATATTGCAAGTGAGCTCTGGAGTGGGGGCATATTGTGAATGAGCTCTGCAGTAGTGGTATGTTGCGATTGAACTCTGGATTGGTGGCATATTACGATCGAGCTCTGCAGTGGTGGCATATTGTGATTGCGCTCTGGATTGGTGGCATATTGTAATTGAGCTCTGCAGTGGTGGCATATTGCAATGGAGCTCTGGATTGGTGGCATATTGCTACTGAGCTCTGAAGTGGGGGCATATTGCAACTGAGCTCTGGATTGGTGGCATATTGCGATTGAGCTCTGGATTGGTGGCATATTGCGATCAATCTCTGTAGTGATGACATATTGCGATTGAGCTCTGGATTGATTGCATATTGTGATTGAGCTCTGCAGTGTAGGCATATCGCGATTGAGCTCTGCAGTGGAGGCATATTGCAACTGAGCTCTGGATGGATGGCATATTGCGATTGAGCTCTGCATTGGTGGCATATTGCAATTGAGCTCTGTATTGGTGGCATATTGCGATTGAGCACTGCAGTGGTGGCATATTGCGATTGAGCTCTGGATTGGTGGCATATTGTGATTGAGCTCTGCAGTGGTGGCATATTGCAACTGAGCTCTGGAGGGGTGGCAATGATTGGGCTCTGGAGATGAGGCATATTACGATTGAACTCTGGAGTGGAGGCATATTGTGACTGAGCTCTGGAGTGGGACATATTGCAAATGAGCTATGGATTGGTGGCATATTGCGATTGAGCTCTGCAGTGGTGGCATATTGCGATTGAGCACTGGATTAGTGGCATATTGCGATTGAGCTCTGCATTGGTGGCATATTGCGATTGAGCTCTGGAGTGGTGGCATATTGCAACTGAGCTATGGATTGGTGGCATATTGCGATTGAGCTCTGCAGTGGGGCATATTACGATTGAACTCGGGAGTGGGGGCATATTGCAACTGAGCTCTAGATTGGTGGTGTATTGCTATTGAGCTCTGGATTGGTGGCATATTGCGATTGAGCTCTGGATTGGTGGCATATTGCTATTGGGCTCTGGAGATGAGGCATATTACGATTGAACTATGCAGGGGAGGCATATTGCAACTGAGTTCTGGATTGGTGGCATATCGTGATTGAGCTCTGGATTGGTGGCATATTGTGAATGAGCTCTGCAGTAGTGGTATGTTGCGATTAAACTCTGGATTGGTGGCATATTACGATCGAGCTCTGCAGTGGTAGCATATTGCAATGGAGCTCTGGATTGGTGGCATATTGCTACTGAGCTCTGAAGTGGGGGCACATTGCAACTGAGCTCTGGATTGGTGGCATATTGCGATTGAGCTCTGGATTGATTGCATATTGCGATTGAGCTCTGCAGTGGTGGCATATCGCGATTGAGCTCTAGATTGGGCATATTGCGATTGAGCTCTGGATTGGTGGCATATTGCGATTGAGCTCTACAGTGGTGGCATATTGCAATTGAGCTCTGTATTGGTGGCATATTGCGATTGAGCACTGCAGTGGTGGCATATTGCGATTGAGCTCTGCAGTGGTGGCATATTGCAACTGAGCTCTGGATTGGTGGCATATTGCGATTGAGCTCTGCAGTGGTGGCATATTGCGATTGAGCACTGGATTAGTGGCATGTTGCGATTGAGCTCTGCAGTGGTGGCATATTGCTACTGAGCTCTGGAGTGGTGGCATATTGCAACTGAGCTATGGATTGGTGGCATATTGCAATTGAGCTCTGCAGTGGTGGCATATTACGATTGAACTCTGCAGTGGTGGCATATTGCAACTGAGCTCTGGATTGGTGGCATATTGCGATTGAGCTCTGCAGTGGTGGCATATTGCGATTGAGCACTGGATTAGTGGCATGTTGCGATTGAGCTCTGCAGTGGTGGCATATTGCTACTGAGCTCTGGAGTGGTGGCATATTGCAACTGAGCTATGGATTGGTGGCATATTGCAATTGAGCTCTGCAGTGGTGGCATATTACGATTGAACTCGGGAGTGGGGGCATATTGCAACTGAGCTCTAGATTGGTGGCGTATTGCTATTGAGCTCTGGATTGGTGGCATATTGTGATTGAGCTCTGCACTGGTGGCATATTGCGATTGAATTCTGGATTGGTGGCATATTGCGTTTGAGCTCTGCAGTGGTGGCATATTGCGATTGAGCTCTGGATTGGTGGCCTATTGCGATTGAGCTCTGCAGTGGTGGCATATTGCGATTGAATTCTGGATTGGTGGCATATTGCTACTGAGCACTGCAGTGGGGGCATATTGCAAGTGAGCTCTGGAGTGGGGGCATATTGCGACCGAGCTCTGAAGTGGGGGCATATTGCAATTGAGCTCTGGATTGGTGGCATATTGCGATTGAGCTCTGCAGTGGTGGAATATTGCGATTGAGCTCTGGATTGGTGGCATATTGTGATTGAGCTCTGCAGTCGTGGCATATTGCAATTGAGCTCTGGATTGGTGCCATATTGTGATTGAGCTCTGCAGTGGTGGCATATTGCAACTGAGCTCTGGATTGGTGGCATATTGCGATTGAGCTCTGTAGGGGTGACATATTGCTATTGAGCTCTGAATTGGTGGCATATTGCGATTGAGCTCTGCAGTGGTGGCATATTGCAATTGAGATCTAGATTAGTGGCATATTGCGATTGAACTCTGGATTGGTGGAATATTGTGATTGAGCTCTGCAGTGGTGGCATATTGCGATTGAGCCTTGGATTGGTGGCATATTGCGATTGAGCTCTGCAGTGGTGGCATATTGCGATTGAGCTCTGGATTGGTGGCATATTGCGATTGAGCAATGCAGTGGTGGAATATTGCGATTGAGCTCTGGATCGGTGGTATATTGCGATTGAGCTCTGCAATGGTGGCATATTGCGATTGAACTCTGGATTGATGGCATATTGCTACTGAGCTCTGGAGTGGGGGCATATTGTGATTGAACTCTGGATTGGTGGCATATTGCTACTGAGCTCTGGAGTGGGGGAATATTGCAAGTGAGCTCTGGAGTGGGGGCATATAGCGACTGATCTCTGAAGTGAGGGCATATTGCAACTGAGATCTGGAGTGGTGGCATATTGCAAGTGAGCTCTGGAGTGGGGGCATATTGCGACTGAGCTCTGGATTGGTGGCATATTGCAAGTGAGCTCTGGAGTGGGGGCATATTTCTACTGAGCTCTGGAGTGGGGGCATATTGTGACTGCGCTCTGGATTGGTGGCATATTGCAAGTGAGCTCTGGAATGGGGGCATATTGCTACTGAGCTCTGGAGTGGGGGCATATTGCGACTGAGCTCTGGATTGGTGGCATATTGCAAGTGAGCTCTGGAGTGGGGGCATATTGCAAGTGAGGTCTGGAGTGGGGTCATATTGCTACTGATCTCTGGAGGGGGGCATATTGCGACTGAGCTCCGGATTGGTGGCATATTGCAAGTGAGCTCTGGAGTGGGGGCATATTTCTACTGAGCTCTGGAGTGGGGGCATATTGTGACTGCGCTCTGGATTGGTGGCATATTGCAAGTGAGCTCTGGAGTGGGGGCATATTGCTACTGAGCTCTGGAGTGGGGGCATATTGCTACTGAGCTCTGGAGTGGGGGCATATTGCTACTGAGCTCTGGATTGGTGGCATATTGCAATTGAGCTCTGGAGTGGGGGCATATTGCTACTGAGCTCTGGAGTGGGGGCATATTGCAACTAAGATCTGGAGTGGTGGCATATTGCAAGTGAGCTCTGGATTGGTGACATATTGCAAGTGAGCTCTGGAGTGGGGGCATATTTCTACTGAGCTCTGGAGTGGGGGCATATTGTGACTGCGCTCTGGATTGGTGGCATATTGCAAGTGAGCTCTGGAGTGGGGGCATATTGCTACTGAGCTCTGGAGTGGGGGCATATAGCGACTGATCTCTGAAGTGGGGGACTATTGCAACTGAGATCTGGGGTGGTGGCATATTGCAAGTGAGCTCTGGAGTGGGGGCATATTGCGACTGAGCTCTGGATTGGTGGCATATTGCAAGTGAGCTCTGGAGTGGGGGCATATTTCTACTGAGCTCTGGAGTGGGGGCATATTGTGACTGCGCTCTGGATTGGTGGCATATTGCAAGTGAGCTCTGGAGTGGGGGCATATTGCTACTGAGCTCTGGAGTGGGGGCATATTGCGACTGAGCTCTGGATTGGTGGCATATTGCAAGTGAATTCTGGAGTGGGGGCATAGTGCTACTGAGCTTTGGATTGGTGGCATATTGCAAGTGAGCTCTGGAGTGGGGGCATATTGCAAGTGAGGTCTGGAGTGGGGGCATATTGCTACTGAGCTCCCGAGGGGGGCATATTGCGACTGAGCTCCGGATTGGTGGCATATTGCATGTGAACTCAGGAGTAGGGGCATATTGCTACTGAGCTCTGGAGTGGGGGCATATTGCTACTGAGCTCTGGATTGGTGGCATATTGCAATTGAGCTCTGGAGTGGGGGCATATTGCTACTGAGCTCTGGATTGGTGGCATATTGCAAGTGAGCTCTGCAGTGGAGGCATATTGCAACTGAGCTCTGGATGGATGGCATATTGCGATTGAGCTCTGGATTGGTGGCATATTGCGATTGAGCCTTGGATTGGTGGCATATTGCGAATGTGCTCTGCAGTGGTGGCATATTGCGATTGAGCTGTGGATTGGTGGCATATTGCGATTGAGCAATGCAGTGGTGGCATACTACGATTGAGCTCTGGATCGGTGGTATATTGCGATTGAGCTCTGCAATGGTGGCATATTGCGATTGAACTCTGGATTGATGGCATATTGCTACTGAGCTCTGGAGTGGGGGCATATTGTGATTGAACTCTGGATTGGTGGCATATTGCTACTGAGCTCTGGAGTGGGGGAATATTGCAAGTGAGCTCTGGAGTGGGGGCATATAGCGACTGATCTCTGAAGTGGGGGCATATTGCAACTGAGATCTGGAGTGGTAGCATATTGCAAGTGAGCTCTGGAGTGGGGGCATATTGCGACTGAGCTCTGGATTGGTGGCATATTGCAAGTGAGCTCTGGAGTGGGGGCATATTTCTACTGAGCTCTGGAGTGGGGGCATATTGTGACTGCGCTCTGGATTGGTGGCATATTGCAAGTGAGCTCTGGAGTGGGGGCATATTGCTACTGAGCTCTGGAGTGGGGGCATATTGCGACTGAGCTCTGGATTGGTGGCATATTGCAAGGGAATTCTGGAGTGGGGGCATAGTGCTACTGAGCTTTGGATTGGTGGCATATTGCAAGTGAGCTCTGGAGTGGGGGCATATTGCAAGTGAGGTCTGGAGTGGGGTCATATTGCTACTGATCTCTGGAGGGGGGCATATTGCGACTGAGCTCCGAATTGGTGGCATATTGCAAGTGAGCTCTGGAGTGGGGGCATATTTCTACTGAGCTCTGGAGTGGGGGCATATTGTGACTGCGCTCTGGATTGGTGGCATATTGCAAGTGAGCTCTGGAGTGGGGGCATATTGCTACTGAGCTCTGGAGTGGGGGCATATTGCTACTGAGCTCTGGAGTGGGGGCATATTGCTACTGAGCTCTGGATTGGTGGCATATTGCAATTGAGCTATGGATTGGTGGCATATTGCAATTGAGCTCTGCAGTGGTGGCATATTACGATTGAACTCGGGAGTGGGGGCATATTGCAACTGAGCTCTAGATTGGTGGCATATTGCTATTGAGCTCTGGATTGGTGGCATATTGTGATTGAGCTCTGCACTGGTGGCATATTGCGATTGAATTCTGGATTGGTGGCATATTGCGTTTGAGCTCTGCAGTGGTGGCATATTGCGATTGAGCTCTGGATTGGTGGCCTATTGCGATTGAGCTCTGCAGTGGTGGCATATTGCGATTGAATTCTGGATTGGTGGCATATTGCTACTGAGCACTGCAGTGGGGGCATATTGCAAGTGAGCTCTGGAGTGGGGGCATATTGCGACCGAGCTCTGAAGTGGGGGCATATTGCAATTGAGCTCTGGATTGGTGGCATATTGCGATTGAGCTCTGCAGTGGTGGAATATTGCGATTGAGCTCTGGATTGGTGGCATATTGTGATTGAGCTCTGCAGTCGTGGCATATTGCAATTGAGCTCTGGATTGGTGCCATATTGTGATTGAGCTCTGCAGTGGTGGCATATTGCAACTGAGCTCTGGATTGGTGGCATATTGCGATTGAGCTCTGTAGGGGTGACATATTGCTATTGAGCTCTGAATTGGTGGCATATTGCGATTGAGCTCTGCAGTGGTGGCATATTGCAATTGAGATCTAGATTAGTGGCATATTGCGATTGAACTCTGGATTGGTGGAATATTGTGATTGAGCTCTGCAGTGGTGGCATATTGCGATTGAGCCTTGGATTGGTGGCATATTGCGATTGAGCTCTGCAGTGGTGGCATATTGCGATTGAGCTCTGGATTGGTGGCATATTGCGATTGAGCAATGCAGTGGTGGCATATTGCGATTGAGCTCTGGATCGGTGGTATATTGCGATTGAGCTCTGCAATGGTGGCATATTGCGATTGAACTCTGGATTGATGGCATATTGCTACTGAGCTCTGGAGTGGGGGCATATTGTGATTGAACTCTGGATTGGTGGCATATTGCTACTGAGCTCTGGAGTGGGGGAATATTGCAAGTGAGCTCTGGAGTGGGGGCATATAGCGACTGATCTCTGAAGTGAGGGCATATTGCAACTGAGATCTGGAGTGGTGGCATATTGCAAGTGAGCTCTGGAGTGGGGGCATATTGCGACTGAGCTCTGGATTGGTGGCATATTGCAAGTGAGCTCTGGAGTGGGGGCATATTTCTACTGAGCTCTGGAGTGGGGGCATATTGTGACTGCGCTCTGGATTGGTGGCATATTGCAAGTGAGCTCTGGAGTGGGGGCATATTGCTACTGAGCTCTGGAGTGGGGGCATATTGCTACTGAGCTCTGGATTGGTGGCATATTGCAAGTGAGCTCTGGAGTGGGGGCATATTGCAAGTGAGGTCTGGAGTGGGGTCATATTGCTACTGATCTCTGGAGGGGGGCATATTGCGACTGAGCTCCGGATTGGTGGCATATTGCAAGTGAGCTCTGGAGTGGGGGCATATTTCTACTGAGCTCTGGAGTGGGGGCATATTGTGACTGCGCTCTGGATTGGTGGCATATTGCAAGTGAGCTCTGGAGTGGGGGCATATTGCTACTGAGCTCTGGAGTGGGGGCATATTGCTACTGAGCTCTGGAGTGGGGGCATATTGGTACTGAGCTCTGGATTGGTGGCATATTGCAATTGAGCTCTGGAGTGGGGGCATATTGCTACTGAGCTCTGGAGTGGGGGCATATTGCAACTAAGATCTGGAGTGGTGGCATATTGCAAGTGAGCTCTGGATTGGTGACATATTGCAAGTGAGCTCTGGAGTGGGGGCATATTTCTACTGAGCTCTGGAGTGGGGGCATATTGTGACTGCGCTCTGGATTGGTGGCATATTGCAAGTGAGCTCTGGAGTGGGGGCATATTGCTACTGAGCTCTGGAGTGGGGGCATATAGCGACTGATCTCTGAAGTGGGGGCATATTGCAACTGAGATCTGGAGTGGTGGCATATTGCAAGTGAGCTCTGGAGTGGGGGCATATTGCGACTGAGCTCTGGATTGTGGCATATTGCAAGTGAGCTCTGGAGTGGGGGCATATTTCTACTGAGCTCTGGAGTGGGGGCATATTGTGACTGCGCTCTGGATTGGTGGCATATTGCAAGTGAGCTCTGGAGTGGGGGCATATTGCTACTGAGCTCTGGAGTGGGGGCATATTGCGACTGAGCTCTGGATTGGTGGCATATTGCAAGTGAATTCTGGAGTGGGGGCATAGTGCTACTGAGCTTTGGATTGGTGGCATATTGCAAGTGAGCTCTGGAGTGGGGGCATATTGCAAGTGAGGTCTGGAGTGGGGGCATATTGCTACTGAGCTCCCGAGGGGGGCATATTGCGACTGAGCTCCGGATTGGTGGCATATTGCATGTGAACTCAGGAGTAGGGGCATATTGCTACTGAGCTCTGGAGTGGGGGCATATTGCTACTGAGCTCTGGATTGGTGGCATATTGCAATTGAGCTCTGGAGTGGGGGCATATTGCTACTGAGCTCTGGATTGGTGGCATATTGCAAGTGAGCTCTGCAGTGGAGGCATATTGCAACTGAGCTCTGGATGGATGGCATATTGCGATTGAGCTCTGGATTGGTGGCATATTGCGATTGAGCCTTGGATTGGTGGCATATTGCGAATGAGCTCTGCAGTGGTGGCATATTGCGATTGAGCTGTGGATTGGTGGCATATTGCGATTGAGCAATGCAGTGGTGGCATACTACGATTGAGCTCTGGATCGGTGGTATATTGCGATTGAGCTCTGCAATGGTGGCATGTTGCGATTGAACTCTGGATTGATGGCTTATTGCTACTGAGCTCTGGAGTGGGGGCATATTGTGATTGAACTCTGGATTGGTGGCATATTGCTACTGAGCTCTGGAGTGGGGGAATATTGCAAGTGAGCTCTGGAGTGGGGGCATATAGCGACTGATCTCTGAAGTGGGGGCATATTGCAACTGAGATCTGGAGTGGTAGCATATTGCAAGTGAGCTCTGGAGTGGGGGCATATTGCGACTGAGCTCTGGATTGGTGGCATATTGCAAGTGAGCTCTGGAGTGGGGGCATATTTCTACTGAGCTCTGGAGTGGGGGCATATTGTGACTGCGCTCTGGATTGGTGGCATATTGCAAGTGAGCTCTGGAGTGGGGGCATATTGCTACTGAGCTCTGGAGTGGGGGCATATTGCGACTGAGCTCTGGATTGGTGGCATATTGCAAGGGAATTCTGGAGTGGGGGCATAGTGCTACTGAGCTTTGGATTGGTGGCATATTGCAAGTGAGCTCTGGAGTGGGGGCATATTGCAAGTGAGGTCTGGAGTGGGGTCATATTGCTACTGATCTCTGGAGGGGGGCATATTGCGACTGAGCTCCGAATTGGTGGCATATTGCAAGTGAGCTCTGGAGTGGGGGCATATTTCTACTGAGCTCTGGAGTGGGGGCATATTGTGACTGCGCTCTGGATTGGTGGCATATTGCAAGTGAGCTCTGGAGTGGGGGCATATTGCTACTGAGCTCTGGAGTGGGGGCATATTACTACTGAGCTCTGGAGTGTGGGCATATTGCTACTGAGCTCTGGATTGGTGGCATATTGCAATTGAGCTCTGGAGTGGGGGCATATTGCTACTGAGCTCTGGAGTGGGGGCATATTGCAAGTGAGCTCTGGAGTGGGGGCATATAGCGACTGATCTCTGAAGTGGGGGCATATTGCAACTGAGATCTGGAGTGGTGGCATATTGCAAGTGAGCTCTGGAGTGGGGGCATATTGCGACTGAGCTCTGGATTGGTGGCATATTGCAAGTGAGCTCTGGAGTGGGGGCATATTTCTACTGAGCTCTGGAGTGGGGGCATATTGTGACTGCGCTCTGGATTGGTGGCATATTGCAAGTGAGCTCTGGAGTGGGGGCATATTGCTACTGAGCTCTGGAGTGGGGGCATATTGCGACTGAGCTCTGGATTGGTGGCATATTACAAGTGCATTCTGGAGTGGGGGCATAGTGCTACTGAGCTTTGGATTGGTGGCATATTGCAAGTGAGCTCTGGAGTGGGGGCATATTGCAAGTGAGGTCTGGAGTGGGGGCATATTGCTACTGAGCTCTGGAGGGGGCATATTGCGACTGAGCTCCGGATTGGTGGCGTATTGCATGTGAACTCAGGAGTGGGGGCATATTGCTACTGAGCTCTGGAGTGGGGGCATATTGCTACTGAGCTCTGGATTGGTGGCATATTGCAATTGAGCTCTGGAGTGGGGGCATATTGCTACTGAGCTCTGGATTGGTGGCATATTGCAAGTGAGCTCTGCAGTGGAGGCATATTGCAACTGAGCTCTGGATGGATGGCATATTGCGATTGAGCTCTGGATTGGTGGCATATTGCGATTGAGCTCTGGATTGGTGACATATTGCGATTGAGCTCTGCAGTGGTGGCATATTGCGATTGAGCTCTGGATTGGTGGCATATTGCGATTGAGCTCTGCAGTGGTGGCATATTACGATTGAACTCTGGAGTGGGGGCATATTGCAACTGAGCTCTGGATTGGTGGCATATTGCAATTGAGCTCTGTTGTGGTGACATAATGCGATTGAGCTCTGGATTGGTGGCATATTGCGATTGGGCTCTGGAGATGAGGCATATTACGATTGAACTATGCAGTGGAGGCTTATTGCAACTGAGCTCTGGAGGGGTGGCAATGATTGGGCTCTGGAGATGAGGCATATTACAATTGAACTCTGGAGTGGATGCATATTGCGTCTGAGCTCTGGTGTGGGGCATATTGCAACTGAGCTCTGGAGTGGGGGCATATTTCAACTGAGCTATGGAGTGGGGGCATATTGCAACTGAGCTCTGCAGTGGAGGCATATTGCAACTGAGCTCTGGATTGGTGGTATATTGCGATTGAGTTCTGGATTGGTGGCATATTGCGATTGAGCTCTGGAGTGGTGGCATATTGCAAGTGAGCTCTGTAGTGGGGGCATATTGCGACTGAGCTCTGGATTGGTGGCATATTGCAAGTGAGCTCTGGAGTGGGGGTATATTGCTACTGAGCGCTGGAGTGGGGGCATATTGCGACTGAGCTCTGGATTGGTGGCATATTGCAAGTGAGCTCTGGAGTGGGGGCATATTGCTACTGAGCTCTGGAGTGGGGGCATATTGCGAATGAGCTCTGGATTGGTGGCATATTGCAAGTGAATTCTCGAGTGGGGGCATAGTGCTACTGAGCTTAGGATTGGTGGCATATTGCAAGTGAGCTCTGGAGTGGGGGCATATTGCAAGTGAGGTTTGGGTTGGGGGCATATTGCTACTGAGCTCTGGACTGGGGGCATATTGCGACTGAGCTCTGTATTGGTGGCATATTGCATGTGAGCTCAAGAGTGGGGGCATATTGCTACTGAGCTCTGTAGTGGGGGCATATTGTGACTGAGCTCTGGATTGGTGCATATTGCAAGTGAGCTCTGGAGTGGGGGCATGTTGCTACTGAGCTCTGGATTGGTGGCATATTGCAAGTGAGCTCTGGAGTGGGGGCATATTGCAAGTGAGCTCTGGAGTGGGGGCATATTGCTACTGAGCTCTGGCGTGGGGGCATATTGCTACTGAGCTCTGGATTGGTGGCATATTGCAAGTGAGCTCTGCAGTGGAGGCATATTGCAACTGAGCTCTGGATGGGTGACATATTGCGATTGAGCTCTGGATTGGTGACATATTGCGATTGAGCTCTGCAGTGGTGGCATATTGCGATTGAGCTCTGGATTGGTGGCATATAGCGATTGAGCTCTGCAGTGGTGGCATATTGCAACTGAGCTCTGGATTGCTGGCATATTGCTACTGAGCTCTGGATTGGTGGCATATTGCGATTGAGCTCTATAGTGGTGACATATTGCGATTGAGCTCTGGATTGGTGGCATATTGCGATTGGGCTCTGGAGATGAGGCATATTACGATTGAACTATGCAGTGGAGGCATATTGCAACTGAGCTCTGGAGGGGTGGCAATGATTGGGCTCTGGAGATGAGGCATATTACGATTGAACTCTGGTGTGGATGCATATTGCGACTGAGCTCTGGTTTGGGGCATATTGCAACTGAGCTCTGGAATGGGGGCATATTGCAACTGAGCTATGGAGTGGGGGCATATTGCAACTGAGCTCTGCAGTGGAGGCATATTGCAACTGAGCTCTGGATTGGTGGCATATTGTGATTGAGCTCTGGATTAGTTGCATATTGCGATTGAGCTCTGTAGTGGTGACATATTGCGATTGAGCTCTGGATTGGTGGCATATTGCGATTGAGCTCTGCAGTGGTGGCATATTGCGATTGACCTCTGCAGTGGTAGCATTTTGCGATTGAGCTCTGGATTAGTGGCATATTGCGATTGAGCTCTGCAGTGGTGGCATATTGCAATTGAGCTCTGGATTGGTTGCATATTGCGATTGAGCACTGCAGTGGTGGCATATTGCGATTGAGCTCTGGATTGGTGGCATATTGCGATTGAGCTCCGCAGTGGTGGCATATTGCAACTGAGCTCTGGTGGGGTGGCAATGATTGGGCTCTGGAGATGAGGCATATTACGATTGAACTCTGGAGTGGTGGCATATTGCCACTGAGCTCTGGAGTGGGGCATATTGCAACTGAGCACTAGAGTGGTGGCATATTGCTACTGAGCTCTGGAGTGGGGGCATATTGCAACTGAGCTATGGAGTGGGGGCATATTGCAACTGAGCTCTGCAGTGGAGGCATATTGCAACTGAGCTCTGGATTGGTGAAATATTGCGATTGAGGTCTGAAGTGGTGGCATATTGCGATTGAGCTCTGGATTGGTGGCATATTGCGATTGAGCTCTGCAGTGGTGGCATATTACGATTGAACTCTGGTGTGGGGGCATATTGCAACTGAGCTCTGGATTGGTGGCATATTGCTACTGAGCTCTGGATTGGTGGCATATTGTGATTGAGCTCTGTAGTGGTGACATATTGCGATTGAGCTCTGGATTGGTGGCATATTGTGATTGGGCTCTGGAGATGAGGCATATTACGATTGTATTATGCAGTGGAGGCATATTGCAACTGAGTTCTGGATTGGGGACATATTGCAAGTGGGCTCTGGAGTAGGGGCATATTGCGACTGAGCTCTGGATTGGTGGCCTATTGCAAGTGAGCTATGGAGTGGGGGCATATTGCTACTGAGCGCTGGAGTCGGGGAATATTGCGACTGAGCTCTGGATTGGTGGCATATTGCAAGTGAGCTCTGGAGTGGGGGCATATTGCTACTGAGCTCTGGAGTGGGGGCATATTTTGACTGCGCTCTGGATTGGTGGCATATTGCAAGTGAGCTCTGGAGTGGGATCATATTGCTACTGAGCTCTGGAGTGGGGGCATATTGCGACTGAGCTCTGGATTGGTGGCATATTGCAAGTGAGCTCTGAAGTGGGGGCATATTGCTACTGAGCTCTGGACTGGTGACATATTGCAAGTGAGCTCTGGAGTGGGGACATATTGCAAGTGAGCTCTGGAGTGGGGGCATATTGCTACTGAGCTCTGGCGTGGGGGCATATTGCTACTGAGCTCTGGATTGGTGGCATATTGCAAGTGAGCTCTGCAGTGGAGGCATATTGCAACTGAGCTCTGGATGGGTGGCATATTGCGATTGAGCTCTGGATTGGTGACATATTGCGACCGAGCTCTGCAGTGGTGGCATATTGCGATTGAGCTCTGGATTGGTGGCACATTATGATTGAGCTCTGCAGTGGTGGCATATTACGATTGAACTCTGGAGTGGGGGCATATTGCAACTGAGCTCTGGATTGGTGGCATATTGCTACTGAGCTCTGGATTGGTGGCATATTGCAATTGAGCTCTGTAGTGGTGACATATTGCGATTGAGCTCTGGATTGGTGGCATATTGCGATTGGGCTCTGGAGATGAGGCATATTACGATTGAACTATGCAGTGGAGGCATATTGCAACTGAGCTCTGGAGGGGTGGCAATGATTGGTCTCTGGAGATGAGGCATATTACGATTTAACTCTGGAGTGGATGCATATTGTGACTGAGCTCTGGTGTGGGGCATATTGCAACCGAGCTCTGGAGTGGGGGCATATTGCAACTGAGCTATGGAGTGGGGGCATATTGCTACTGAGCTCTGAAGTGGGGGCATATTGCGATCGAGCTCTGGATTGGTGGCATATTGCGATTGAGTTCTAGATTGGTGGCATATTGCGATTGAGCTCTGCAGTGGTGGCATATTGCGATTGAGTTCTAGATTGGTGGCATATTGCGATTGAGCTCTGGATTGGTGGCATATTGCAATTGAGCTCTGGATTGGTGGCATATTGCGATTGAGCTCTGCAGTGGTGGCATATTGCGATTGAGCTCTGGATTGGTGGCATATTGCGATTGAGCTCTGCAGTGGTGGCATATTGCGATTGAACTCTAGATTGGTGGCATATTGCTACTGAGCTCTGGAGTGGGGGCATATTGAAACTGAGCTCTGGATTGGTGGCATATTGCGATTGAGCTCTGCAGTGGTGGCAGATTGTGATTGAATTCTGGATTGGTGGCATATTGCTACTGAGCACTGGAATGGGGTCATATTGCAATTGAGCTCTGGATTGGTGGCATATTGTGAATGAGCTCTGCAGTAGTGGCATGTTCCGATTGAACTCTGGATTGGTGGAATATTACGATCGAGCTCTGCAGTGGTGGCATATTGCGATTGAGCTCTGGATTGGTGGCATATTGCAATTGAGCTCTGCAGTGGTGGCATATTGCAATGGAGCTCTGGATTGGTGGCATATTGCTACTGAGCTCTGAAGTGGGGGCATATTGCGATCGAGCTCTGGATTGGTGGCATATTGCAATTGAGCTCTGCAGTGGTGGCATATTGCGATTGAGTTCTAGATTGGTGGCATATTGCGATTGAGCTCTGGATTGGTGGCATATTGCAATTGAGCTCTGGATTGGTGGCATATTGCGATTGAGCTCTGCAGTGGTGGCATATTGCGATTGAGCTCTGGATTGGTGGCATATTGCGATTGAGCTCTGCAGTGGTGGCATATTGCGATTGAACTCTGGATTGGTGGCATATTGCTACTGAGCTCTGGAGTGGGGGCATATTGAAACTGAGCTCTGGATTGGTGGCATATTGCGATTGAGCTCTGCAGTGGTGGCAGATTGTGATTGAATTCTGGATTGGTGGCATATTGCTACTGAGCACTGGAGTGGGGTCATATTGCAAGTGAGCTCTGGAGTGGGGGCATATTGTGATTGAGCTCTGCAGTGGTGGCATATTGCGACTGAGCTCTGTAGGGGTGACATATTGCAATTCAGCTCTGGATTGGTGGCATATTGCGATTGAGCTCTGCAGTGGTGGCATATTGCGATTGAGCGCTAGATTAGTGGCATATTGCGATTGAGCTCTGGATTGGTGGAATATTGTTATTGAGCTCTGCAGTGGTGGCATATTGCGATTGAGCCTTGGATTGGTAGCATATTGCGATTGAACTCTGGAGTGGATGCATATTGCGACTGAGCTATGCAATGGGGGCATATTGCAACTGAGCTATGGAGTGGGGGCATATTGCAACTGAGCTCTGCAACGGGGGCATATTGCAACTGAGCTATGGAGTGGGGGCATATTGCGACTGAGCTATGCAATGGGGGCATATTGCAACTGAGCTCTGATTTGGGGCATATTGCAACTGAGCTCTGCAATGGGGGCATATTGCAACTGAGCTATGGAGTGGTGGCATATTGCAATTGAGCTCTGCAGTGGTGGCATATTGCAATGGAGCTCTGGATTGGTGGCATATTGCTACTGAGCTCTGAAGTGGGGGCATATTGCGATCGAGCTCTGGATTGGTGGCATATTGCAATTGAGCTCTGCAGTGGTGGCATATTGCGATTGAGTTCTAGATTGGTGGCATATTGCGATTGAGCTCTGGATTGGTGGCATATTGCAATTGAGCTCTGGATTGGTGGCATATTGCGATTGAGCTCTGCAGTGGTGGCATATTGCGATTGAGCTCTGGATTGGTGGCATATTGCGATTGAGCTCTGCAGTGGTGGCATATTGCGATTGAACTCTGGATTGGTGGCATATTGCTACTGAGCTCTGGAGTGGGGGCATATTGAAACTGAGCTCTGGATTGGTGGCATATTGCGATTGAGCTCTGCAGTGGTGGCAGATTGTGATTGAATTCTGGATTGGTGGCATATTGCTACTGAGCACTGGAGTGGGGTCATATTGCAAGTGAGCTCTGGAGTGGGGGCATATTGTGATTGAGCTCTGCAGTGGTGGCATATTGCGACTGAGCTCTGTAGGGGTGACATATTGCAATTCAGCTCTGGATTGATGGCATATTGCGATTGAGCTCTGCAGTGGTGGCATATTGCGATTGAGCGCTAGATTAGTGGCATATTGCGATTGAGCTCTGGATTGGTGGAATATTGTTATTGAGCTCTGCAGTGGTGGCATATTGCGATTGAGCCTTGGATTGGTAGCATATTGCGATTGAACTCTGGAGTGGATGCATATTGCGACTGAGCTATGCAATGGGGGCATATTGCAACTGAGCTATGGAGTGGGGGCATATTGCAACTGAGCTCTGCAATGGGGGCATATTGCAACTGAGCTATGGAGTGGGGGCATATTGCGACTGAGCTATGCAATGGGGGCATATTGCAACTGAGCTCTGGTTTGGGGCATATTGCAACTGAGCTCTGCAATGGGGGCATATTGCAACTGAGCTATGGAGTGGGGGCATATTGCAACTGAGCTCTGCAGTGGAGGCATATTGCAACTGAGCTCTGGATTGGTGGCATATTGCGATTGAGCTCTGGATTGGTGGCATATTGCGATTGAGCTCTGCAGTGGTGGCATATTACAATTGAGCTCTGGATTAGTTGCATATTGCGATTGAGCTCTGTAGTGGTGACATATTGCGATTGAGCTCTGGATTGGTGGCATATTGCGATTGAGCTCTGCAGTGGTGCCATGTTGCGATTGACCTCTGCAGTGGTGGCATTTTGCGATTGAACTCTGGATTAGTGGCATATTGCGATTGAGCTCTGCAGTGGTTGCATATTGCAATTGAGCTCTGGATTGGTTGCATATTGTGATTGAGCACTGCAGTGGTGGCATATTGCGATTGAGCTCTGGATTGGTGGCATATTGCGATTTAGCTCTGCAGTGGTGGCATAATGCAACTGAGCTCTGGTGTGGTGGCGATGATTGGGCTCTGGAGATGAGGCATATTACGATTGAACTCTGGAGTGGAGGCATATTGCCACTGAGCTCTGGAGTGGGGCATATTGCAACTGAGCACTAGAGTGGTGGCATATTGCTACTGAGCTCTGGAGTGGGGGCATATTGCAACTGAGCTATGGAGTGGGGGCATATTGCAACTGAGCTCTGCAGTGGTGGCATATTGCGATTGAGCTCTGGATTGGTGGCATATTGCGATTGAGCTCTGCAGTGGTGGCATATTACGATTAACTCTGGAGTGGGGGCATATTGCAACTGAGCTCTGGATTGGTGGCATATTGCTACTGAGCTCTGGATTGGTGGCATATTGCGATTGAGCTCTGTAGTGGTGACATTGCGATTGAGCTCTGGATTGGTGGCATATTGCGATTGGGCTCTGGAGATGAGGCATATTACGATTGAACTATGCAGTGGAGGCATATTGCAACTGAGTTCTGGATTGGTGGCATATCGTGATTGAGCTCTGGATTGGTGGCATTTTGGGAATGAGCTCTGCAGTAGTGGCATATTGCGATTCAACTCTGGATTGGTGGCATATTGCGATTGAGCTCTGCAGTGGTGGCATATTGCAACTGAGCTCTGGAGGGGTGGCAATGATTGGGCTCTGGATTGGTGGCATATTGCGATTCAGCTCTGCAGTGGTGGCATATTGCAATTGAGCTCTGGATTGGTGGCATATTGCGATTGAGCTCTGGATTGGTGGCATATTGCGATTGAGCTCTGTAGTGGTGACATATTGCGATTGAGCACTGGATTGGTGGCATACTGCGATTGAGCTCTGCAGTGGTGGCATATTGCAATTGAGCTCTGGATTAGTGGCATATTGCGATTGAGCTCTGCAGTGGTGGCATATTGCAAGTGAGCTCTGGATTGGTGGCATATTGCAATTGAGCTCTGAATTGTTGGAATATTGTGATTGAGCTCTGCAGTGATGACATATTGCGATTGAGCTCTGGATTGGTGGCATATTGCGATTGAGCTCTGCAGTGGTGGCATATTGCGATTGAACTCTGGATTGGTGGCATATTGCTACTGAGCTCTGGAGTGGGGGCATATTGCAACTGAGCTCTGGATTGGTGGCATGTTGCTACTGAGCTCTCGATTGGTGCCATATTGTGATTGAGCTCTGTAGTGGTGACATATTGCGATTGAGCTCTGGATTGGTGGCATATTGCGATTGGGCTCTGGAGATGAGGCATATTACGATTGAACTATGCAGTGGAGGCATATTGCAACTGAGCCCTGGAGGGGTGGCAATGATTGGGCTCTGGAGATGAGGCATATTACGATTGAACTCTGAAGTGGATGCATATTGCGACTGAGCTCTGGTGTGGGGCATATTGCAACTGAGCTCTGGAGTGGGGGCATATTGCAAATGAGCTATGGAGTGGGGGCATATTGCAACTGAGTTCTGGATTGGTGGCATATGGCGATTGAGCTCTGGATTGGTGGCATATTGTGAATGAGCTCTGCAGTAGTGGCATGTTCCGATTGTACTCTGGATTGGTGGAATATTACGATCAAGCTCTGCAGTGGTGTCATATTGCGATTGAGCTCTGGATTGGTGGCATATTGCAATTGAGCTCTGCAGTGGTGGCATATTGCAATGGAGCTCTGGATTGGTTGCATATTGCTACTGAGCTCTGAAGTGGGGGCATATTGCAACTGAGCTCTGGAGTGGTGGCATATTGCAAGTGGGCTCTGGAGTAGGGGCATATTGCGACTGAGCTCTGGATTGGTGGCCTATTGCAAGTGAGCTCTGGAGTGGGGGCATATTACTACTGAGCGTTGGAGTGGGGGCATATTGCGACTGAGCTCTGGATTGGTGGCATATTGGAAGTGAGCTCTGGAGTGGGGGCATATTGCTACTGAGCTCTGGAGTTTGGGCATATTTTGACTGAGCTCTGGATTGGTGGCATATTGCAAGTGAATTCTGGAGTGGGGGCATAGTGATATTGAGCTTTGGATTGGTGGCATATTGCAAGTGAGCTCTGGATTGGTGGCATATTGCATGTGAGCTCTGGAGTGGGGGCATATTGCTACTGAGCTCTGGAGGGATGGCAATGATTGGGCTCTGGAGATGAGGCATATTACGATTGAACTCTGGAGTGGATGCATATTGTGACTTAGCTCTGGTGTGGGGCATATTGCAACTGAGCTCGGGAGTGGGGGCATATTGCAACTGAGCTATGGAGTGGGGGCATATTGCAACTGAGTTCTGGATTGGTGGCATATCACGATTGAGCTCTGGATTGGTGGCATATTGTGAATGAGCTCTGCAGTAGTGGCATGTTCCAATTGAACTCTGGATTGGTGGAATATTACGATCGAGCTCTGCAGTGGTGGCATATTGCGATTGAGCTCTGGATTGGTGGCATATTGCAATTGAGCTCTGCAGTGGTGGCATATTGCAATGGAGCTCTGGATTGGTGGCATATTGCTACTGAGCTCTGAAGTGGGGGCATATTGCGATTGAGCTCTGGATTGGTGGCATATTGCGATCGAGCTCTGGATTGGTGGCATATTGCAATTGAGCTCTGGATTGGTGGCATATTGTGATTGAGCTCTGGATTGGTGGCATACTGCGATTGAGCTCTGCAGTGGTGGCATATTGCAATTGAGCTCTGGATTAGTGGCATATTGCGATTGAGCTCTGCAGTGGTGGCATATTACAATTGAGCTCTGGATTGGTGGCATATTGCAATTGAGCTCTGAATTGTTGGAATATTGTGATTGAGCTCTGCAGTGGTGGCATATTGCGATTGAGCCTTGGATTGGTGACATATTGCGATTGAGCTCTGCAGTGATGGCATATTGCGATTGAGCTCTGGATTGGTGGCATATTGCGATTGAGCTCTGCAGTGGTGGCATATTGCGATTGAACTCTGGATTGGTGGC
The DNA here is from genome assembly GCF_040938575.1 of Ambystoma mexicanum. Taxonomy (NCBI): domain Eukaryota; kingdom Metazoa; phylum Chordata; class Amphibia; order Caudata; family Ambystomatidae; genus Ambystoma; species Ambystoma mexicanum. The sequence goes on along the minus strand of NC_090926.1, from coordinate 1,276,919,471 downwards.
ATATTGCTACTGAGCTCTGGAGTGGGGGCATATTGCAACTGAGCTCTGGATTGGTGGCATGTTGCTACTGAGCTCTCGATTGGTGCCATATTGTGATTGAGCTCTGTAGTGGTGACATATTGCGATTGAGCTCTGGATTGGTGGCATATTGCGATTGGGCTCTGGAGATGAGGCATATTACGATTGAACTATGCAGTGGAGGCATATTGCAACTGAACTCTGGAGGGGTGGCAATGATTGGGCTCTGGAGATGAGGCATATTACGATTGAACTCTTGAGTGGATGCATATTGCGACTGAGCTCTGGTGTGGGGCATATTGCAACTGAGCTCTGGAGTGGGGGCATATTGCAACTGAGCTATGGAGTGGGGGCATATTGCAACTGAGTTCTGGATTGGTGGCATATCGCGATTGAGCTCTGGATTGGTGGCATATTGTGAATGAGCTCTGCAGTAGTGGCATGTTCCGATTGTACTCTGGATTGGTGGAATATTACGATCAAGCTCTGCAGTGGTGTCATATTGCGATTGAGCTCTGGATTGGTGGCATATTGCAATTGAGCTCTGCAGTGGTGGCATATTGCAATGGAACTCTGGATTGGTGGCATATTGCTACTGAGCTCTGAAGTGGGGGCATATTGCAACTGAGCTCTGGAGTGGTGGCATATTGCAAGTGGGCTCTGGAGTAGGGGCATATTGCGACTGAGATCTGGATTGGTGGCCTATTGCAAGTGAGCTCTGGAGTGGGGGCATATTACTACTGAGCGCTGGAGTGGGGGCATATTGCGACTGAGCTCTGGATTGGTGGCATATTGGAAGTGAGCTCTGGAGTGGGGGCATATTGCTACTGAGCTCTGGAGTGGGGGCATGTTTTGACTGCGTTCTGGATTGGTGGCATATTGCAAGTGAATTCTGGAGTGGGGGCATAGTGATATTGAGCTCTGGAGTGGGGGCATATTGCGACTGAGCTCTGGATTGGTGGCATATTGCAAGTGAATTCTGGAGTGGGGGCATAGTGATATTGAGCTTTGGATTGGTGGCATATTGCAAGTGAGCTCTGGAGTGGGGGCATATTGCTACTGAACTCTGGAGTGGGGGCATATTGCGACTGAGCTCTGGATTGGTGGCATATTGCATGTGAGCTCTGGAGTGGGGGCATATTGCTACTGAGCTCTGGAGTGGGGGCATATTGTGACTGAGCTCTGAATTGGTGGCATATTGCAAGTGACCTCTGGAGTGGGGACATATTGCAAGTGAGCTCTGGCGTGGGGGCATATTGCTACTGAGCTCTGGATTGGTGGCATATTGCAAGTGAGCTCTACAGTGGAGGCATTTTGCAACTGAGCTCTGGATGGGTGGCATATTGCGATTGAGCTCTGGATTAGTGACATATTGCGATTGAGCTCTGGATTGGTGGGACATTGCGATTGAGCTCTGCAGTGGTGGCATATTACGATTGAACTCTGGAGTGGGGGCATATTGCAACTGAGCTCTGGATTGGTGGCATATTGCTACTGAGCTCTGGATTGGTGGCATATTGCGATTGAGCTCTGTAGTGGTGACATATTGCGATTGAGCTCTGGATTGGTGGCATATTGCGATTGAGCTCTGTAGTTGTGACATATTGCGATTGAGCTCTGGATTGGTGGCATATTGCAATTGGGTTCTGGAGATGAGGCATATTACGATTGAACTATGCAGTGGAGGCATATTGTAACTGAGCTCTGGAGGGGTGGCAATGATTGGGCTCTGGAGATGAGGCATATTACGATTGAACTCTGGAGTGGATGCATATTGTGACTGAGCTCTGGTGAGGGGCATATTGCAACTGAGCTCTGGAGTGGGGGCATATTGCAACTGAGCTATGGAGTGGGGGCATATTGCAACTGAGTTCTGGATTGGTGGCATATCACGATTGAGCTCTGGATTGGTGGCATATTGTGAATTAGCTCTGCAGTAGTGGTATGTTGCGATTGAACTCTGGATTGGTGGAATATTACGATCGAGCTCTGCAGTGGTGGCATATTGCGATTGAGCTCTGGATTGGTGGCATATTGCAATTGAGCTCTGCAGTGGTGGCATATTGCAATGGAGCTCTGGATTGGTGGCATATTGCTACTGAGCTCTGAAGTGGGGGCATATTGCGATTGAGCTCTGGATTGGTGGCATATTGCGATCGAGCTCTGCAGTGGTGGCATATTGCGATTGAGTTCTAGATTGGTGGCATATTGCGATTGAGCTCTGGATTGGTGGCATATTGCAATTGAGCTCTGGATTGGTGGCATATTGCGATTGAGCTTTGGATAGGTGGCATATTGCGATTGAGCTCTGCAGTGGTGGCAGATTGTGATTGAATTCTGGATTAGTGGCATATTTCTACTGAGCACTGGAGTGGGGGCAGATTGCAAGTGAGCTCTGGAGTGGGGGCATATTGTGATTGAGCTCTGCAGTGGTGGCATATTGCAACTGAGCTCTGGATTGGTGGCATATTGCGACTGAGCTCTGTAGGGGTGACATATTGCGATTGAGCTCTGGATTGGTGTCATATTGCGATTGAGCTCTGCAGTGGTGGCATATTGCGATTGAGCGCTAGATTAGTGGCATATTGCGTTTGAGCTCTGGATTGGTGGAATATTGTTATTGAGCTCTGCAGTCGTGGCATATTGCGATTGAGCCTTGGATTGGTAGCATATTGCGATTGAACTCTGGAGTGGATGCATATTGCGACTGAGCTCTGGTTTGGGGCATATTGCAACTGAGCTCTGGAATGGGGGCATATTGCAACTGAGCTATGGAGTGGGGGCATATTGCAACTGAGCTCTGGATTGGTGGCATATTGCTACTGAGCTCTGGATTGGTGGCATATTGCTACTGAGCTCTGGAGTGGGGGCATATTGCAACTGAGCTCTGGATTGGTGGCATATTGCTACTGAGCTCTGGATTGGTGGCATATTGTGATTGAGCTCTGTAGTGGTGACATATTGTGATTGAGCTCTGGATTGGTGGCATATTGCGATTTAGCTCTGCAGTGGTGGCATAATGCAACTGAGCTCTGGTGTGGTGGCGATGATTGGGCTCTGGAGATGAGGCATATTACGATTGAACTCTGGAGTGGAGGCATATTGCCACTGAGCTCTGGAGTGGGGCATATTGCAACTGAGCACTAGAGTGGTGGCATATTGCTACTGAGCTCTGGAGTGGGGGCATATTGCAACTGAGCTATGGAGTGGGGGCATATTGCAACTGAGCTCTGCAGTGGTGGCATATTGCGATTGAGCTCTGGATTGGTGGCATATTGCGATTGAGCTCTGCAGTGGTGGCATATTACGATTAACTCTGGAGTGGGGGCATATTGCAACTGAGCTCTGGATTGGTGGCATATTGCTACTGAGCTCTGGATTGGTGGCATATTGCGATTGAGCTCTGTAGTGGTGACATTGCGATTGAGCTCTGGATTGGTGGCATATTGCGATTGGGCTCTGGAGATGAGGCATATTACGATTGAACTATGCAGTGGAGGCATATTGCAACTGAGTTCTGGATTGGTGGCATATCGTGATTGAGCTCTGGATTGGTGGCATTTTGGGAATGAGCTCTGCAGTAGTGGCATATTGCGATTCAACTCTGGATTGGTGGCATATTGCGATTGAGCTCTGCAGTGGTGGCATATTGCAACTGAGCTCTGGAGGGGTGGCAATGATTGGGCTCTGGATTGGTGGCATATTGCGATTCAGCTCTGCAGTGGTGGCATATTGCAATTGAGCTCTGGATTGGTGGCATATTGCGATTGAGCTCTGGATTGGTGGCATATTGCGATTGAGCTCTGTAGTGGTGACATATTGCGATTGAGCACTGGATTGGTGGCATACTGCGATTGAGCTCTGCAGTGGTGGCATATTGCAATTGAGCTCTGGATTAGTGGCATATTGCGATTGAGCTCTGCAGTGGTGGCATATTGCAAGTGAGCTCTGGATTGGTGGCATATTGCAATTGAGCTCTGAATTGTTGGAATATTGTGATTGAGCTCTGCAGTGATGACATATTGCGATTGAGCTCTGGATTGGTGGCATATTGCGATTGAGCTCTGCAGTGGTGGCATATTGCGATTGAACTCTGGATTGGTGGCATATTGCTACTGAGCTCTGGAGTGGGGGCATATTGCAACTGAGCTCTGGATTGGTGGCATGTTGCTACTGAGCTCTCGATTGGTGCCATATTGTGATTGAGCTCTGTAGTGGTGACATATTGCGATTGAGCTCTGGATTGGTGGCATATTGCGATTGGGCTCTGGAGATGAGGCATATTACGATTGAACTATGCAGTGGAGGCATATTGCAACTGAGCCCTGGAGGGGTGGCAATGATTGGGCTCTGGAGATGAGGCATATTACGATTGAACTCTGAAGTGGATGCATATTGCGACTGAGCTCTGGTGTGGGGCATATTGCAACTGAGCTCTGGAGTGGGGGCATATTGCAAATGAGCTATGGAGTGGGGGCATATTGCAACTGAGTTCTGGATTGGTGGCATATGGCGATTGAGCTCTGGATTGGTGGCATATTGTGAATGAGCTCTGCAGTAGTGGCATGTTCCGATTGTACTCTGGATTGGTGGAATATTACGATCAAGCTCTGCAGTGGTGTCATATTGCGATTGAGCTCTGGATTGGTGGCATATTGCAATTGAGCTCTGCAGTGGTGGCATATTGCAATGGAGCTCTGGATTGGTTGCATATTGCTACTGAGCTCTGAAGTGGGGGCATATTGCAACTGAGCTCTGGATTGGTGGCATATTGCAAGTGGGCTCTGGAGTAGGGGCATATTGCGACTGAGCTCTGGATTGGTGGCCTATTGCAAGTGAGCTCTGGAGTGGGGGCATATTACTACTGAGCGTTGGAGTGGGGGCATATTGCGACTGAGCTCTGGATTGGTGGCATATTGGAAGTGAGCTCTGGAGTGGGGGCATATTGCTACTGAGCTCTGGAGTTTGGGCATATTTTGACTGAGCTCTGGATTGGTGGCATATTGCAAGTGAATTCTGGAGTGGGGGCATAGTGATATTGAGCTTTGGATTGGTGGCATATTGCAAGTGAGCTCTGGATTGGTGGCATATTGCATGTGAGCTCTGGAGTGGGGGCATATTGCTACTGAGCTCTGGAGGGATGGCAATGATTGGGCTCTGGAGATGAGGCATATTACGATTGAACTCTGGAGTGGATGCATATTGTGACTTAGCTCTGGTGTGGGGCATATTGCAACTGAGCTCGGGAGTGGGGGCATATTGCAACTGAGCTATGGAGTGGGGGCATATTGCAACTGAGTTCTGGATTGGTGGCATATCACGATTGAGCTCTGGATTGGTGGCATATTGTGAATGAGCTCTGCAGTAGTGGCATGTTCCAATTGAACTCTGGATTGGTGGAATATTACGATCGAGCTCTGCAGTGGTGGCATATTGCGATTGAGCTCTGGATTGGTGGCATATTGCAATTGAGCTCTGCAGTGGTGGCATATTGCAATGGAGCTCTGGATTGGTGGCATATTGCTACTGAGCTCTGAAGTGGGGGCATATTGCGATTGAGCTCTGGATTGGTGGCATATTGCGATCGAGCTCTGGATTGGTGGCATATTGCAATTGAGCTCTGGATTGGTGGCATATTGTGATTGAGCTCTGGATTGGTGGCATACTGCGATTGAGCTCTGCAGTGGTGGCATATTGCAATTGAGCTCTGGATTAGTGGCATATTGCGATTGAGCTCTGCAGTGGTGGCATATTACAATTGAGCTCTGGATTGGTGGCATATTGCAATTGAGCTCTGAATTGTTGGAATATTGTGATTGAGCTCTGCAGTGGTGGCATATTGCGATTGAGCCTTGGATTGGTGACATATTGCGATTGAGCTCTGCAGTGATGGCATATTGCGATTGAGCTCTGGATTGGTGGCATATTGCGATTGAGCTCTGCAGTGGTGGCATATTGCGATTGAACTCTGGATTGGTGGCATATTGCTACTGAGCTCTGGAGTGGGGGCATATTGCAACTGAGCTCTGGATTGGTGGCATGTTGCTACTGAGCTCTCGATTGGTGCCATATTGTGATTGAGCTCTGTAGTGGTGACATATTGCGATTGAGCTCTGGATTGGTGGCATATTGCGATTGGGCTCTGGAGATGAGGCATATTACGATTGAACTATGCAGTGGAGGCATATTGCAACTGAACTCTGGAGGGGTGGCAATGATTGGGCTCTGGAGATGAGGCATATTACGATTGAACTCTTGAGTGGATGCATATTGCGACTGAGCTCTGGTGTGGGGCATATTGCAACTGAGCTCTGGAGTGGGGGCATATTGCAACTGAGCTATGGAGTGGGGGCATATTGCAACTGAGTTCTGGATTGGTGGCATATCGCGATTGAGCTCTGGATTGGTGGCATATTGTGAATGAGCTCTGCAGTAGTGGCATGTTCCGATTGTACTCTGGATTGGTGGAATATTACGATCAAGCTCTGCAGTGGTGTCATATTGCGATTGAGCTCTGGATTGGTGGCATATTGCAATTGAGCTCTGCAGTGGTGGCATATTGCAATGGAACTCTGGATTGGTGGCATATTGCTACTGAGCTCTGAAGTGGGGGCATATTGCAACTGAGCTCTGGAGTGGTGGCATATTGCAAGTGGGCTCTGGAGTAGGGGCATATTGCGACTGAGATCTGGATTGGTGGCCTATTGCAAGTGAGCTCTGGAGTGGGGGCATATTACTACTGAGCGCTGGAGTGGGGGCATATTGCGACTGAGCTCTGGATTGGTGGCATATTGGAAGTGAGCTCTGGAGTGGGGGCATATTGCTACTGAGCTCTGGAGTGGGGGCATGTTTTGACTGCGTTCTGGATTGGTGGCATATTGCAAGTGAATTCTGGAGTGGGGGCATAGTGATATTGAGCTCTGGAGTGGGGGCATATTGCGACTGAGCTCTGGATTGGTGGCATATTGCAAGTGAATTCTGGAGTGGGGGCATAGTGATATTGAGCTTTGGATTGGTGGCATATTGCAAGTGAGCTCTGGAGTGGGGGCATATTGCTACTGAACTCTGGAGTGGGGGCATATTGCGACTGAGCTCTGGATTGGTGGCATATTGCATGTGAGCTCTGGAGTGGGGGCATATTGCTACTGAGCTCTGGAGTGGGGGCATATTGTGACTGAGCTCTGAATTGGTGGCATATTGCAAGTGACCTCTGGAGTGGGGACATATTGCAAGTGAGCTCTGGCGTGGGGGCATATTGCTACTGAGCTCTGGATTGGTGGCATATTGCAAGTGAGCTCTACAGTGGAGGCATTTTGCAACTGAGCTCTGGATGGGTGGCATATTGCGATTGAGCTCTGGATTAGTGACATATTGCGATTGAGCTCTGGATTGGTGGGACATTGCGATTGAGCTCTGCAGTGGTGGCATATTACGATTGAACTCTGGAGTGGGGGCATATTGCAACTGAGCTCTGGATTGGTGGCATATTGCTACTGAGCTCTGGATTGGTGGCATATTGCGATTGAGCTCTGTAGTGGTGACATATTGCGATTGAGCTCTGGATTGGTGGCATATTGCGATTGAGCTCTGTAGTTGTGACATATTGCGATTGAGCTCTGGATTGGTGGCATATTGCAATTGGGTTCTGGAGATGAGGCATATTACGATTGAACTATGCAGTGGAGGCATATTGTAACTGAGCTCTGGAGGGGTGGCAATGATTGGGCTCTGGAGATGAGGCATATTACGATTGAACTCTGGAGTGGATGCATATTGTGACTGAGCTCTGGTGAGGGGCATATTGCAACTGAGCTCTGGAGTGGGGGCATATTGCAACTGAGCTATGGAGTGGGGGCATATTGCAACTGAGTTCTGGATTGGTGGCATATCACGATTGAGCTCTGGATTGGTGGCATATTGTGAATTAGCTCTGCAGTAGTGGTATGTTGCGATTGAACTCTGGATTGGTGGAATATTACGATCGAGCTCTGCAGTGGTGGCATATTGCGATTGAGCTCTGGATTGGTGGCATATTGCAATTGAGCTCTGCAGTGGTGGCATATTGCAATGGAGCTCTGGATTGGTGGCATATTGCTACTGAGCTCTGAAGTGGGGGCATATTGCGATTGAGCTCTGGATTGGTGGCATATTGCGATCGAGCTCTGCAGTGGTGGCATATTGCGATTGAGTTCTAGATTGGTGGCATATTGCGATTGAGCTCTGGATTGGTGGCATATTGCAATTGAGCTCTGGATTGGTGGCATATTGCGATTGAGCTTTGGATAGGTGGCATATTGCGATTGAGCTCTGCAGTGGTGGCAGATTGTGATTGAATTCTGGATTAGTGGCATATTTCTACTGAGCACTGGAGTGGGGGCAGATTGCAAGTGAGCTCTGGAGTGGGGGCATATTGTGATTGAGCTCTGCAGTGGTGGCATATTGCAACTGAGCTCTGGATTGGTGGCATATTGCGACTGAGCTCTGTAGGGGTGACATATTGCGATTGAGCTCTGGATTGGTGTCATATTGCGATTGAGCTCTGCAGTGGTGGCATATTGCGATTGAGCGCTAGATTAGTGGCATATTGCGTTTGAGCTCTGGATTGGTGGAATATTGTTATTGAGCTCTGCAGTCGTGGCATATTGCGATTGAGCCTTGGATTGGTAGCATATTGCGATTGAACTCTGGAGTGGATGCATATTGCGACTGAGCTCTGGTTTGGGGCATATTGCAACTGAGCTCTGGAATGGGGGCATATTGCAACTGAGCTATGGAGTGGGGGCATATTGCAACTGAGCTCTGGATTGGTGGCATATTGCTACTGAGCTCTGGATTGGTGGCATATTGCTACTGAGCTCTGGAGTGGGGGCATATTGCAACTGAGCTCTGGATTGGTGGCATATTGCTACTGAGCTCTGGATTGGTGGCATATTGTGATTGAGCTCTGTAGTGGTGACATATTGTGATTGAGCTCTGGATTGGTGGCATATTGCGATTGGGCTCTGGAGATGAGGCATATTACGATTGAACTATGCAGTGGAGGCATATTGCAACTGAGCTCTGGAGGGGTGGCAATGATTGGGCTCTGGAGATGAGGCATATTACGATTGAACTCTGGAGTGGATGCATATTGCGACTGAGCTCTGGTGTGGGGCATATTGCAACTGAGCTCTGGAGTGGGGGCATATTGCAACTGAGCTATGGCGTGGGGGCATATTGCAACTGAGTTCTGGATTGGTGGCATATCGCAATTGAGCTCTGGATTGGTGGCATATTGTGAATTAGCTCTGCAGTAGTGGCATGTTGCGATTGAACTCTGGATTGGTGGAATATTACGATCGAGCTCTGCAGTGGTGGCATATTGCGATTGAGCTCTGGATTGGTGGCATATTGCAATTGAGCTCTGCAGTGGTGGCATATTGCAATGGAGCTCTGGATTGGTGGCATATTGCTACTGAGCTCTGAAGTGGGGGCATATTGCGATTGAGCTCTGGATTGGTGGCATATTGCGATCGAGCTCTGCAGTGGTGGCATATTGCGATTGAGTTCTAGATTGGTGGCATATTGCGATTGAGCTCTGGATTGGTGGCATATTGCAATTGAGCTCTGGATTGGTGGCATATTGCGATTGAGCTTTGCAGTGGTGGCAGATTGTGATTGAATTCTGGATTAGTGGCATATTTCTACTGAGCACTGGAGTGGGGGCAGATTGCAAGTGAGCTCTGGAGTGGGGGCATATTGTGACTGAGCTCTGGATTGGTGGCATATTGCAAGTGAATTCTGGAGTGGGGGCATAGTGATATTGAGCTTTGGATTGGTGGCATATTGCAAGTGAGCTCTGGATTGGTGGCATATTGCATGTGAGCTCTGGAGTGGGGGCATATTGCTACTGAGCTCTGGAGGGATGGCAATGATTGGGCTCTGGAGATGAGGCATATTACGATTGAACTCTGGAGTGGATGCATATTGTGACTTAGCTCTGGTGTGGGGCATATTGCAACTGAGCTCGGGAGTGGGGGCATATTGCAACTGAGCTATGGAGTGGGGGCATATTGCAACTGAGTTCTGGATTGGTGGCATATCACGATTGAGCTCTGGATTGGTGGCATATTGTGAATGAGCTCTGCAGTAGTGGCATGTTCCAATTGAACTCTGGATTGGTGGAATATTACGATCGAGCTCTGCAGTGGTGGCATATTGCGATTGAGCTCTGGATTGGTGGCATATTGCAATTGAGCTCTGCAGTGGTGGCATATTGCAATGGAGCTCTGGATTGGTGGCATATTGCTACTGAGCTCTGAAGTGGGGGCATATTGCGATTGAGCTCTGGATTGGTGGCATATTGCGATCGAGCTCTGGATTGGTGGCATATTGCAATTGAGCTCTGGATTGGTGGCATATTGTGATTGAGCTCTGGATTGGTGGCATACTGCGATTGAGCTCTGCAGTGGTGGCATATTGCAATTGAGCTCTGGATTAGTGGCATATTGCGATTGAGCTCTGCAGTGGTGGCATATTACAATTGAGCTCTGGATTGGTGGCATATTGCAATTGAGCTCTGAATTGTTGGAATATTGTGATTGAGCTCTGCAGTGGTGGCATATTGCGATTGAGCCTTGGATTGGTGACATATTGCGATTGAGCTCTGCAGTGATGGCATATTGCGATTGAGCTCTGGATTGGTGGCATATTGCGATTGAGCTCTGCAGTGGTGGCATATTGCGATTGAACTCTGGATTGGTGGCATATTGCTACTGAGCTCTGGAGTGGGGGCATATTGCAACTGAGCTCTGGATTGGTGGCATGTTGCTACTGAGCTCTCGATTGGTGCCATATTGTGATTGAGCTCTGTAGTGGTGACATATTGCGATTGAGCTCTGGATTGGTGGCATATTGCGATTGGGCTCTGGAGATGAGGCATATTACGATTGAACTATGCAGTGGAGGCATATTGCAACTGAACTCTGGAGGGGTGGCAATGATTGGGCTCTGGAGATGAGGCATATTACGATTGAACTCTTGAGTGGATGCATATTGCGACTGAGCTCTGGTGTGGGGCATATTGCAACTGAGCTCTGGAGTGGGGGCATATTGCAACTGAGCTATGGAGTGGGGGCATATTGCAACTGAGTTCTGGATTGGTGGCATATCGCGATTGAGCTCTGGATTGGTGGCATATTGTGAATGAGCTCTGCAGTAGTGGCATGTTCCGATTGTACTCTGGATTGGTGGAATATTACGATCAAGCTCTGCAGTGGTGTCATATTGCGATTGAGCTCTGGATTGGTGGCATATTGCAATTGAGCTCTGCAGTGGTGGCATATTGCAATGGAACTCTGGATTGGTGGCATATTGCTACTGAGCTCTGAAGTGGGGGCATATTGCAACTGAGCTCTGGAGTGGTGGCATATTGCAAGTGGGCTCTGGAGTAGGGGCATATTGCGACTGAGATCTGGATTGGTGGCCTATTGCAAGTGAGCTCTGGAGTGGGGGCATATTACTACTGAGCGCTGGAGTGGGGGCATATTGCGACTGAGCTCTGGATTGGTGGCATATTGGAAGTGAGCTCTGGAGTGGGGGCATATTGCTACTGAGCTCTGGAGTGGGGGCATGTTTTGACTGCGTTCTGGATTGGTGGCATATTGCAAGTGAATTCTGGAGTGGGGGCATAGTGATATTGAGCTCTGGAGTGGGGGCATATTGCGACTGAGCTCTGGATTGGTGGCATATTGCAAGTGAATTCTGGAGTGGGGGCATAGTGATATTGAGCTTTGGATTGGTGGCATATTGCAAGTGAGCTCTGGAGTGGGGGCATATTGCTACTGAACTCTGGAGTGGGGGCATATTGCGACTGAGCTCTGGATTGGTGGCATATTGCATGTGAGCTCTGGAGTGGGGGCATATTGCTACTGAGCTCTGGAGTGAGGGCATATTGTGACTGAGCTCTGAATTGGTGGCATATTGCAAGTGACCTCTGGAGTGGGGACATATTGCAAGTGAGCTCTGGCGTGGGGGCATATTGCTACTGAGCTCTGGATTGGTGGCATATTGCAAGTGAGCTCTACAGTGGAGGCATTTTGCAACTGAGCTCTGGATGGGTGGCATATTGCGATTGAGCTCTGGATTAGTGACATATTGCGATTGAGCTCTGGATTGGTGGGACATTGCGATTGAGCTCTGCAGTGGTGGCATATTACGATTGAACTCTGGAGTGGGGGCATATTGCAACTGAGCTCTGGATTGGTCGCATATTGCTACTGAGCTCTGGATTGGTGGCATATTGCGATTGAGCTCTGTAGTGGTGACATATTGCGATTGAGCTCTGGATTGGTGGCATATTGCGATTGAGCTCTGTAGTTGTGACATATTGCGATTGAGCTCTGGATTGGTGGCATATTGCAATTGGGTTCTGGAGATGAGGCATATTACGATTGAACTATGCAGTGGAGGCATATTGTAACTGAGCTCTGGAGGGGTGGCAATGATTGGGCTCTGGAGATGAGGCATATTACGATTGAACTCTGGAGTGGATGCATATTGTGACTGAGCTCTGGTGAGGGGCATATTGCAACTGAGCTCTGGAGTGGGGGCATATTGCAACTGAGCTATGGAGTGGGGGCATATTGCAACTGAGTTCTGGATTGGTGGCATATCACGATTGAGCTCTGGATTGGTGGCATATTGTGAATTAGCTCTGCAGTAGTGGCATGTTGCGATTGAACTCTGGATTGGTGGAATATTACGATCGAGCTCTGCAGTGGTGGCATATTGCGATTGAGCTCTGGATTGGTGGCATATTGCAATTGAGCTCTGCAGTGGTGGCATATTGCAATGGAGCTCTGGATTGGTGGCATATTGCTACTGAGCTCTGAAGTGGGGGCATATTGCGATTGAGCTCTGGATTGGTGGCATATTGCGATCGAGCTCTGCAGTGGTGGCATATTGCGATTGAGTTCTAGATTGGTGGCATATTGCGATTGAGCTCTGGATTGGTGGCATATTGCAATTGAGCTCTGGATTGGTGGCATATTGCGATTGAGCTTTGGATAGGTGGCATATTGCGATTGAGCTCTGCAGTGGTGGCAGATTGTGATTGAATTCTGGATTAGTGGCATATTTCTACTGAGCACTGGAGTGGGGGCAGATTGCAAGTGAGCTCTGGAGTGGGGGCATATTGTGATTGAGCTCTGCAGTGGTGGCATATTGCAACTGAGCTCTGGATTGGTGGCATATTGCGACTGAGCTCTGTAGGGGTGACATATTGCGATTGAGCTCTGGATTGGAGTCATATTGCGATTGAGCTCTGCAGTGGTGGCATATTGCGATTGAGCGCTAGATTAGTGGCATATTGCGTTTGAGCTCTGGATTGGTGGAATATTGTTATTGAGCTCTGCAGTCATGGCATATTGCGATTGAGCCTTGGATTGGTAGCATATTGCGATTGAACTCTGGAGTGGATGCATATTGCGACTGAGCTCTGGTTTGGGGCATATTGCAACTGAGCTCTGGAATGGGGGCATATTGCAACTGAGCTATGGAGTGGGGGCATATTGCAACTGAGCTCTGGATTGGTGGCATATTGCTACTGAGCTCTGGATTGGTGGCATATTGCTACTGAGCTCTGGAGTGGGGGCATATTGCAACTGAGCTCTGGATTGGTGGCATATTGCTACTGAGCTCTGGATTGGTGGCATATTGTGATTGAGCTCTGTAGTGGTGACATATTGTGATTGAGCTCTGGATTGGTGGCATATTGCGATTGGGCTCTGGAGATGAGGCATATTACGATTGAACTATGCAGTGGAGGCATATTGCAACTGAGCTCTGGAGGGGTGGCAATGATTGGGCTCTGGAGATGAGGCATATTACGATTGAACTCTGGAGTGGATGCATATTGCGACTGAGCTCTGGTGTGGGGCATATTGCAACTGAGCTCTGGAGTGGGGGCATATTGCAACTGAGCTATGGCGTGGGGGCATATTGCAACTGAGTTCTGGATTGGTGGCATATCGCAATTGAGCTCTGGATTGGTGGCATATTGTGAATTAGCTCTGCAGTAGTGGCATGTTGCGATTGAACTCTGGATTGGTGGAATATTACGATCGAGCTCTGCAGTGGTGGCATATTGCGATTGAGCTCTGGATTGGTGGCATATTGCAATTGAGCTCTGCAGTGGTGGAATATTGCAATGGAGCTCTGGATTGGTGGCATATTGCTACTGAGCTCTGAAGTGGGGGCATATTGCGATTGAGCTCTGGATTGGTGGCATATTGCGATCGAGCTCTGCAGTGGTGGCATATTGCGATTGAGTTCTAGATTGGTGGCATATTGCGATTGAGCTCTGGATTGGTGGCATATTGCAATTGAGCTCTGGATTGGTGGCATATTGCGATTGAGCTTTGCAGTGGTGGCAGATTGTGATTGAATTCTGGATTAGTGGCATATTTCTACTGAGCACTGGAGTGGGGGCAGATTGCAAGTGAGCTCTGGAGTGGGGGCATATTGTGATTGAGCTCTGCAGTGGTGGCATATTGCAACTGAGCTCTGGATTGGTGGCATATTGCGACTGAGCTCTGTAGGGGTGACATATTGCGATTGAGCTCTGGATTGGTGTCATATTGCGATTGAGCTCTGCAGTGGTGGCATATTGCGATTGAGCGCTAGATTAGTGGCATATTGCGTTTGAGCTCTGGATTGGTAGCATATTGCGATTGAACTCTGGAGTGGATGCATATTGCGACTGAGCTCTGGTTTGGGGCATATTGCAACTGAGCTCTGGAATGGGGGCATATTGCAACTGAGCTATGGCGTGGGGGCATATTGCAACTGAGCTCTGGATTGGTGGCATATTGCTACTGAGCTCTGGATTGGTGGCATATTGCTACTGAGCTCTGGAGTGGGGGCATATTGCAACTGAGCTCTGGATTGGTGGCATATTGCTACTGAGCTCTGGATTGGTGGCATATTGTGATTGAGCTCTGTAGTGGTGACATATTGTGATTGAGCTCTGGATTGGTGGCATATTGCGATTGGGCTCTGGAGATGAGGCATATTACGATTGAACTATGCAGTGGAGGCATATTGCAACTGAGCTCTGGAGGGGTGGCAATGATTGGGCTCTGGAGATGAGGCATATTACGATTGAACTCTGGAGTGGATGCATATTGCGACTGAGCTCTGGTGTGGGGCATATTGCAACTGAGCTCTGGAGTGGGGGCATATTGCAACTGAGCTATGGAGTGGGGGCATATTGCAACTGAGTTCTGGATTGGTGGCATATCGCAATTGAGCTCTGGATTGGTGGAATATTGTGAATGAGCTCTGCAGTAGTGGCATGTTCCAATTGTACTCTGGATTGGTGGAATATTATGATCAAGCTCTGAAGTGGTGGCATATTGCGATTGAGCTCTGGATTGGTGGCATATTGTAATTGAGCTCTGCAGTGGTGGCATATTACAATGGAGCTCTGGATTGGTGGCATATTGCTACTGAGCTCTGAAGTGGGGGCATATTGCAACTGAGCTCTGGAGTGGTGGCATATTGCAAGTGGGCTCTGGAGTAGGGGCATATTGCGACTGAGCTCTGGATTGGTGGCCTATTGCAAGTGAGCTCTGGAGTGGGGGCATATTGCTACTAAGCACTTGAGTGGGGGCATATTGCGACTGCGCTCTGGATTGGTGGCATATTGCAAGTGAGCTCTGGAGTGGGGGCATATTGCTACTGAGCTCTGGAGTGGGGGCATATTGCGACTGAGCTCTGGATTGGTGGCATATTGCAAGTGAATTCTGGAGTGGGGGCATAGTGATACTGAGCTTTGGATTGGTGGCATATTGCAAGTGAGCTCTGGAGTGGGGGCATATTGCAAGTGAGGTCTGGAGTGGGGGCATATTGCTACTGAGCTCTGGAGTGGGGGCATATTGCGACTGATCTCTGGATTGGTGGCATATTGCATGTGAGCTCTGGAGTGGGGGCATATTGCTATTGAGCTCTGGAGTGGGGGCATATTGCGACTGAGCTCTGGATTGGTGGCATATTGCAAGTGAGCTCTGGAGTGGGGGCATGTTGCTACTGAGCTCTGGATTGGTGACATATTGCAAGTGAGCTCTGGAGTGGGGACATATTGCAAGTGAGCTCTGGAGTGGGGGCATATTGCTACTGAGCTCTGGCGTGGGGGCATATTGCTACTGAGCTCTGGATTGGTGGCATATTGCAAGTGAGCTCTGCAGTGGAGGCATATTGCAACTGAGCTCTGGATGGGTGGCATATTGCGATTGAGCTGTGGATTGGTGGCATATTGCGACTGAGCTCTGGATTGGTGGCATATTGCGACTGAGCTCTGGAGTGGGGGCATATTGCTACTGAGCTCTGCAGTGGTGGCATATTGCAATGGAGCTCTGGATTGGTGGCATATTGCTACTGAGCTCTGAAGTGGGTGCATATTGCGATTGAGCTCTGGATTGGTAGCATATTGCGATCGAGCTCTGGATTGGTGGCATATTCCGATTGAGCTCTGCAGTGGTGGCATATTGTGATTGAGTTCTAGATTGGTGGCATATTGCGATTGAGCTCTGGATTGGTGGCATATTGCAATTGAGCTCTGCAGTGGTGGCATATTGCGATTGAGCTCTGGATTGGTGGCATATTGCGATTGAGCTCTGCAGTGGTGGCATATTGCGATTGAACTCTGGATTGGTGGCATATTGCTACTGAGCTCTGGAGTGGGGACATATTGAAACTGAGCTGTGGATTGGTGGCATATTGCGATTGAGCTCTGCAGTGGTGGCAGATTGTGATTGAATTCTGGATTGGTGGCATATTGCAACTGAGCTCTGGATTGGTGGCATTTTGCGACTGAGCTCTGGATTGGTGGAATATTGTGATTGAGCTCTGCAGTGGTGGCATATTGCGATTGAGCCTTGGATTAGTAGCATATTGCGATTGAGCTCTGCAGTGGTGGCATATTGCGATTGAGCTCTGGATTGGTGGCATATTGCGATTGAGCTCTGCAGTGGTGGCATATTGCGATTGAACTCTGGATTGGTGGCATATTGCTACTGAGCTCTGGAGTGGGGGCATATTGAAACTGAGCTCTGGATTGGTGGCATATTGCGATTGAGCTCTGCAGTGGTGGCAGATTGTGATTGAATTCTGGATTGGTGGCATATTGCAACTGATCACTGGATTGGTGGCATATTGCGATTGAGCTCTGCAGTGGTGGCATATTGCGATTGAGCGCTAGATTAGTGGCATATTGCGATTGAGCTCTGGATTGGTGGAATATTGTGATTGAGCTCTGCAGTGGTGGCATATTGCGATTGAGCCTTGGATTAGTAGCATATTGCGATTGAGCTCTGCAGTGGTGGCATATTGCGATTGAGCTCTGGATTGGTGGCATATTGCGATTGAGCTCTGCAGTGGTGGCATATTGCGATTGAACTCTGGATTGGTGGCATATTGCGATTGAGCTCTGCAGTGGTGGCATATTGCGATTGAGCGCTAGATTAGTGGCATATTGCGATTGAGCTCTGGATTGGTGGAATATTGTGATTGAGCTCTGCAGTGGTGGCATATTGCGATTGAGCCTTGGATTAGTAGCATATTGCGATTGAGCTCTGCAGTGGTGGCATATTGCGATTGAGCTCTGGATTGGTGGCATATTGCGATTGAGCTCTGCAGTGGTGGCATATTGCGATTGAACTCTGGATTGGTGGCATATTGCTACTGAGCTCTGGAGTGGGGGCATATTGAAACTGAGCTCTGGATTGGTGGCATATTGCGATTGAGCTCTGCAGTGGTGGCAGATTGTGATTGAATTCTGGATTGGTGGCATATTGCAACTGATCACTGGATTGGTGGCATATTGCGATTGAGCTCTGCAGTGGTGGCATATTGCGATTGAGCGCTAGATTAGTGGCATATTGCGATTGAGCTCTGGATTGGTGGAATATTGTGATTGAGCTCTGCAGTGGTGGCATATTGCGATTGAGCCTTGGATTAGTAGCATATTGCGATTGAGCTCTGCAGTGGTGGCATATTGCGATTGAGCTCTGGATTGGTGGCATATTGCGATTGAGCTCTGCAGTGGTGGCATATTGCGATTGAACTCTGGATTGGTGGCATATTGCTACTGAGCTCTGGAGTGGGGGCATATTGCGACTGAGATCTGGATTGCTGGCATATTGCTACTGAGCTCTGGAGTGGGGGCATATTGCGACTAAGCTCTGGAGTGGGGGCATATTGCGACTGAGCTCTGGATTGGTTGCATATTGCAAGTGAGCTCTGGAGTGGGGGCATATTGCTACTGAGCTCTGGAGTGGGGGCATATTGCGACTGAGCTCTGGATTGGTGGCATATTGCAAGTGAGCTCTGGAGTGGGGGCATAGTGCTACTGAGCTTTGGATTGGTGGCATATTGCAAGTGAGCTCTGGAGTGGGGGCATATTGCAAGTGAGCTCTGGAGTGGGGCATATTGCTACTGAGCTCTGGAATGGGGGCATATTGCGACTGAGCTCTGGATTGGTAGCATATTGCAAGTGAGCTCTGGAGTGGGGGCATATTGCTACTGAGCTCTGGAGTGGGGGCATATTGCAAGTGAGCTCTGGAGTGGGGGCATATTGCTACTGAGCTCTGGAGTGGGGGCATATTGCGACTGAGCTCTGGATTGGTGGCATATTGCAAGTGAGCTCTGGAGTGGGGGCATATCGCTACTGAGCTCTGGAGTGGGGGCATATTGCGACTGAGCTCTGGATTGGTGGCATATTGCGACTGAGCTCTGGAGTGGGGGCATATTGCTACTGAGCTCTGCAGTGGGGGCATATTGCGACTGAGCTCTGGATTGGTGGCATATTGCAAGTGAGCTCTGGAGTGGGGGCATATTGCTACTGAGCTCAGGATTGGTGGCATATTGCAAGTGAGCTCTGGAGTGGGGGCATATTGCTACTGAGCTCTGCAGTGGGGGCATATTGCTACTGAGCTCTGGATTGGTGGCATAATGCAAGTGAGCTCTGCAGTGGAGGCATTTTGCAACTGAGCTCTGGATGGGTGGCATATTGCGATTGAGCTCTGGATTGGTGGCATATTGCGATTGAGCTCTGGATTGGTGACATATTGCGACCGAGCTCTGCATTGGTGGCATATTGCGATTGAGCTCTGGATTGGTGGCACATTGCGATTGAGCTCTGCAGTGGTGGCATATTACGATTGAACTCTGGAGTGGGGGCATATTGCAACTGAGCTCTGGATTGGTGGCATATTGCTACTGAGCTCTGGATTGGTGGCATATTGCGATTGAGCTCTGTAGTGGTGACATATTGCGATTGAGCTCTGGATTGGTGGCATATTGCGATTGAGCTCTGTAGTTGTGACATATTGCGATTGAGCTCTGGATTGGTGGCATATTGCAATTGGGTTCTGGAGATGAGGCATATTACGATTGAACTATGCAGTGGAGGCATATTGTAACTGAGCTCTGGAGGGGTGGCAATGATTGGGCTCTGGAGATGAGGCATATTACGATTGAACTCTGGAGTGGATGCATATTGTGACTGAGCTCTGGTGTGGGGCATATTGCAACTGAGCTCTGGAGTGGGGGCATATTGCAACTGAGCTATGGAGTGGGGGCATATTGCAACTGAGTTCTGGATTGGTGGCATATCACGATTGAGCTCTGGATTGGTGGCATATTGTGAATTAGCTCTGCAGTAGTGGCATGTTGCGATTGAACTCTGGATTGGTGGAATATTACGATCGAGCTCTGCAGTGGTGGCATATTGCGATTGAGCTCTGGATTGGTGGCATATTGCAATTGAGCTCTGCAGTGGTGGCATATTGCAATGGAGCTCTGGATTGGTGGCATATTGCTACTGAGCTCTGAAGTGGGGGCATATTGCGATTGAGCTCTGGATTGGTGGCATATTGCGATCGAGCTCTGCAGTGGTGGCATATTGCGATTGAGTTCTAGATTGGTGGCATATTGCGATTGAGCTCTGGATTGGTGGCATATTGCAATTGAGCTCTGGATTGGTGGCATATTGCGATTGAGCTTTGGATAGGTGGCATATTGCGATTGAGCTCTGCAGTGGTGGCAGATTGTGATTGAATTCTGGATTAGTGGCATATTTCTACTGAGCACTGGAGTGGGGGCAGATTGCAAGTGAGCTCTGGAGTGGGGGCATATTGTGATTGAGCTCTGCAGTGGTGGCATATTGCAACTGAGCTCTGGATTGGTGGCATATTGCGACTGAGCTCTGTAGGGGTGACATATTGCGATTGAGCTCTGGATTGGTGTCATATTGCGATTGAGCTCTGCAGTGGTGGCATATTGCGATTGAGCGCTAGATTAGTGGCATATTGCGTTTGAGCTCTGGATTGGTGGAATATTGTTATTGAGCTCTGCAGTCGTGGCATATTGCGATTGAGCCTTGGATTGGTAGCATATTGCGATTGAACTCTGGAGTGGATGCATATTGCGACTGAGCTCTGGTTTGGGGCATATTGCAACTGAGCTCTGGAATGGGGGCATATTGCAACTGAGCTATGGAGTGGGGGCATATTGCAACTGAGCTCTGGATTGGTGGCATATTGCTACTGAGCTCTGGATTGGTGGCATATTGCTACTGAGCTCTGGAGTGGGGGCATATTGCAACTGAGCTCTGGATTGGTGGCATATTGCTACTGAGCTCTGGATTGGTGGCATATTGTGATTGAGCTCTGTAGTGGTGACATATTGTGATTGAGCTCTGGATTGGTGGCATATTGCGATTGGGCTCTGGAGATGAGGCATATTACGATTGAACTATGCAGTGGAGGCATATTGCAACTGAGCTCTGGAGGGGTGGCAATGATTGGGCTCTGGAGATGAGGTATATTACGATTGAACTCTGGAGTGGATGCATATTGCGACTGAGCTCTGGTGTGGGGCATATTGCAACTGAGCTCTGGAGTGGGGGCATATTGCAACTGAGCTATGGAGTGGGGGCATATTGCAACTGAGTTCTGGATTGGTGGCATATCGCAATTGAGCTCTGGATTGGTGGCATATTGTGAATTAGCTCTGCAGTAATGGCATGTTGCGATTGAACTCTGGATTGGTGGTATATTACGATCGAGCTCTGCAGTGGTGGCATATTGCGATTGAGCTCTGGATTGGTGGCATATTGCAATTGAGCTCTGCAGTGGTGGCATATTGCAATGGAGCTCTGGATTGGTGGCATATTGCTACTGAGCTCTGAAGTGGGGGCATATTGCGATTGAGCTCTGGATTGGTGGCATATTGCGATCGAGCTCTGCAGTGGTGGCATATTGCGATTGAGTTCTGGATTGGTGGCATATTGCGATTGAGCTCTGGATTGGTGGCATATTGCGATTGAGCTTTGGATAGGTGGCATATTGCGATTGAGCTCTGCAGTGGTGGCAGATTGTGATTGAATTCTGGATTAGTGGCATATTTCTACTGAGCACTGGAGTGGGGGCAGATTGCAAGTGAGCTCTGGAGTGGGGGCATATTGTGATTGAGCTCTGCAGTGGTGGCATATTGCAACTGAGCTCTGGATTGGTGGCATATTGCGACTGAGCTCTGTAGGGGTGACATATTGCGATTGAGCTCTGGATTGGTGTCATATTGCGATTGAGCTCTGCAGTGGTGGCATATTGCGATTGAGCGCTAGATTAGTGGCATATTGCGTTTGAGCTCTGGATTGGTGGAATATTGTTATTGAGCTCTGCAGTCGTGGCATATTGCGATTGAGCCTTGGATTGGTAGCATATTGCGATTGAACTCTGGAGTGGATGCATATTGCGACTGAGCTCTGGTTTGGGGCATATTGCAACTGAGCTCTGGAATGGGGGCATATTGCAACTGAGCTATGGAGTGGGGGCATATTGCAACTGAGCTCTGGATTGGTGGCATATTGCTACTGAGCTCTGGATTGGTGGCATATTGCTACTGAGCTCTGGAGTGGGGGCATATTGCAACTGAGCTCTGGATTGGTGGCATATTGCTACTGAGCTCTGGATTGGTGGCATATTGTGATTGAGCTCTGTAGTGGTGACATATTGTGATTGAGCTCTGGATTGGTGGCATATTGCGATTGGGCTCTGGAGATGAGGCATATTACGATTGAACTATGCAGTGGAGGCATATTGCAACTGAGCTCTGGAGGGGTGGCAATGATTGGGCTCTGGAGATGAGGCATATTACGATTGAACTCTGGAGTGGATGCATATTGCGACTGAGCTCTGGTGTGGGGCATATTGCAACTGAGCTCTGGAGTGGGGGCATATTGCAACTGAGCTATGGAGTGGGGGCATATTGCAACTGAGTTCTGGATTGGTGGCATATCGCAATTGAGCTCTGGATTGGTGGAATATTGTGAATGAGCTCTGCAGTAGTGGCATGTTCCAATTGTACTCTGGATTGGTGGAATATTATGATCAAGCTCTGAAGTGGTGGCATATTGCGATTGAGCTCTGGATTGGTGGCATATTGTAATTGAGCTCTGCAGTGGTGGCATATTACAATGGAGCTCTGGATTGGTGGCATATTGCTACTGAGCTCTGAAGTGGGGGCATATTGCAACTGAGCTCTGGAGTGGTGGCATATTGCAAGTGGGCTCTGGAGTAGGGGCATATTGCAAGTGGGCTCTGGAGTAGGGGCATATTGCGACTGAGCTCTGGATTGGTGGCCTATTGCAAGTGAGCTCTGGAGTGGGGGCATATTACTACTAAGCACTTGAGTGGGGGCATATTGCGACTGCGCTCTGGATTGGTGGCATATTGCAAGTGAGCTCTGGAGTGGGGGCATATTGCTACTGAGCTCTGGAGTCAGGGCATATTGCGACTGAGCTCTGGATTGGTGGCATATTGCAAGTGAATTCTGGAGTGGGGGCATAGTGATACTGAGCTTTGGATTGGTGGCATATTGCAAGTGAGCTCTGGAGTGGGGGCATATTGCAACTGAGCTCTGGATTGGTGGCATATTGCTACTGAGCTCTGGAGTGGGGGCATATTGCAACTGAGCTCTGGATT
Source organism: Ambystoma mexicanum (assembly GCF_040938575.1). Classification (NCBI taxonomy): domain Eukaryota; kingdom Metazoa; phylum Chordata; class Amphibia; order Caudata; family Ambystomatidae; genus Ambystoma; species Ambystoma mexicanum. The sequence continues at coordinate 1,276,896,429 of NC_090926.1, read as the reverse complement.
GGTGGCATATTGCTACTGAGCTCTGGATTGGTGGCATATTGTGATTGAGCTCTGTAGTGGTGACATATTGTGATTGAGCTCTGGATTGGTGGCATATTGCGATTGGGCACTGGAGATGAGGCATATTACGATTGAACTATGCAGTGGAGGCATATTGCAACTGAGCTCTGGAGGGGTGGCAATGATTGGGCTCTGGAGATGAGGCATATTACGATTGTACTCTGGAGTGGATGCATATTGCGACTGAGCTCTGGTGTGGGGCATATTGCAACTGAGCTCTGGAGTGGGGGCATATTGCAACTGAGCTATGGAGTGGGGGCATATTGCAACTGAGTTCTGGATTGGTGGCATATCGCGATTGAGCTCTGGATTGGTGGAATATTGTGAATGAGCTCTGCAGTAGTGGCATGTTCCGATTGTACTCTGGATTGGTGGAATATTATGATCAAGCTCTGAAGTGGTGGCATATTGCGATTGAGCTCTGGATTGGTGGCATATTGCAATTGAGCTCTGCAGTGGTGGCATATTGCAATGGAGCTCTGGATTGGTGGCATATTGCTACTGAGCTCTGAAGTGGGGGCATATTGCAACTGAGCTCTGGAGTGGTGGCATATTGCAAGTGGGCTCTGGAGTAGGGGCATATTGCGACTGAGCTCTGGATTGGTGGCCTATTGCAAGTGAGCTCTGGAGTGGGGGCATATTGCTACTGAGCACTGGAGTGGGGGCATATTGCGACTGACCTCTGGATTGGTGGCATATTGCAAGTGAGCTCTGGAGTGGGGGCATATTGCTACTGAGCTCTGGAGTGGGGGCATATTTTGACTGCGCTCTGGATTGGTGGCATATTGCAAGTGAGCTCTGGAGTGGTGGCATATTGCTACTGAGCTCTGGAGTGGGGGCATATTGCGACTGAGCTCTGGATTGGTGGCATATTGCAAGTGAATTCTGGAGTGGGGGCATAGTGATACTGAGCTTTGGATTGGTGGCATATTGCAAGTGAGCTCTGGAGTGGGGGCATATTGCAAGTGAGGTCTGGAGTGGGGGCATATTGCTACTGAGCTCTGGAGTGGGGGCATATTGCGACTGAGCTCTGGATTGGTGGCATATTGCATGTGAGCTCTGGAGTGGGGGCATATTGCTACTGAGCTCTGGAGTGGGGGCATATTGCGACTGAGCTCTGGATTGGTGGCATATTGCAAGTGAGCTCTGGAGTGGGGGCATATTGCTACTGAGCTCTGGATTGGTGACATATTGCAAGTGAGCTCTGGAGTGGGGACATATTGCAAGTGAGCTCTGGAGTGGAGGCATATTGTAACTGAGCTCTGGCATGGGGGCATATTGCTACTGAGCTCTGGATTGGTGGCATATTGCAAGTGAGCTCTGCAGTGGAGGCATATTGCAACTGAGCTCTGGATGGGTGGCATATTGCGATTGAGCTGTGGATTGGTGGCATATTGCGATTGAGCTCTGGATTGGTGACATATTGCGACCGAGCTCTGCAGTGGTGGCATGTTGCGATTGAGCTTTGGATAGGTGGCACATTGCGATTGAGCTCTGCAGTGGTGGCATATTACGATTAAACTCTGGAGTGGGGCATATTGCAACTGAGCTCTGGATTGGTGGCATATTGCTACTGAGCTCTGGATTGGTGGCATATTGCGATTGAGCTCTGTAGTGGTGACATATTGCGATTGAGCTCTGGATTGGTGGCATATTGCGATTGGGCTCTGGAGATGAGGTATATTACGATTAAACTGTGCAGTGGAGGCATATTGCAACTGAGCTCTGGAGGGGTGGCAATGATTGGGCTCTGGAGAAGAGGCATATTACGATTGAACTCTGGAGTGGATGCATATTGTGACTGAGCTCTGGTGTGGGGCATATTGCAACTGAGCTCTGGAGTGGGGGCATATTGCAACTGAGCTATGGAGTGGGGGCATATTGCAACTGAGTTCTGGATTGGTGGCATATCACGATTGAGCTCTGGATTGGTGGCATATTGCGATCGAGCTCTAGATTGGTGGCATATTGCGATTGAGCTCTGGATTGGTGGCATATTGCAATTGAGCTCTGCAGTGGTGGCATATTGCAATGGAGCTCTGGATTGGTGGCATATTGCAATTGAGCTCTGCAGTGGTGGCATATTGCAATGGAGCTCTGGATTGGTGGCATATTGCTACTGAGCTCTGAAGTGGGGGCATATTGCGATTGAGCTCTGGATTGGTAGCATATTGCGATCGAGCTCTGGATTGGTGGCATATTCCGATTGAGCTCTGCAGTGGTGGCATATTGTGATTGAGTTCTAGATTGGTGGCATATTGCGATTGATCTCTGGATTGGTGGCATATTGCAACTGAGCTCTGGATTGGTGGCATTTTGAGACTGAGCTCTGTAAGGGTGACATATTGCGATTGAGCTCTGGATTGGTGGCATATTGCGATTGAGCTCTGCAGTGGTGGCATATTGCGATTGAGTGCTAGATTAGTGGCATATTGCGATTGAGCTCTGGATTGGTGGAATATTGTTATTGAGCTCTGCAGTCGTGGCATATTGCGATTGAGCCTTGGATTGGTAGCATATTGCGATTGAACTCTGGAGTGGATGCATATTGCGACTGAGCTCTGGTTTGGGGCATATTGCAACTGAGCTCTGGAATGGGGGCATATTGCAACTGAGCTATGGAGTGGGGGCATATTGCAACTGAGCTCTGGATTGGTGGCATATTGCTACTGAGCTCTGGATTGGTGGCATATTGCTACTGAGCTCTGGAGTGGGGGCATATTGCAACTGAGCTCTGGATTGGTGGCATATTGCTACTGAGCTCTGGATTGGTGGCATATTGTGATTGAGCTCTGTAGTGGTGACATATTGTGATTGAGCTCTGGATTGGTGGCATATTGCGATTGGGCTCTGGAGATGAGGCATATTACGATTGAACTATGCAGTGGAAGCATATTGCAACTGAGCTCTGGAGGGGTGGCAATGATTGGGCTCTGGAGATGAGGCATATTACGATTGAACTCTGGAGTGGATGCATATTGCGACTGAGCTCTGGTGTGGGGCATATTGCAACTGAGCTCTGGAGTGGGGGCATATTGCAACTGAGCTATGGAGTGGGGGCATATTGCAACTGAGTTCTGGATTGGTGGCATATCGCAATTGAGCTCTGGATTGGTGGAATATTGTGAATGAGCTCTGCAGTAGTGGCATGTTCCAATTGTACTCTGGATTGGTGGAATATTATGATCAAGCTCTGAAGTGGTGGCATATTGCGATTGAGCTCTGGATTGGTGGCATATTGTAATTGAGCTCTGCAGTGGTGGCATATTACAATGGAGCTCTGGATTGGTGGCATATTGCTACTGAGCTCTGAAGTGGGGGCATATTGCAAATGAGCTCTGGAGTGGTGGCATATTGCAAGTGGGCTCTGGAGTAGGGGCATATTGCAAGTGGGCTCTGGAGTAGGGGCATATTGCGACTGAGCTCTGGATTGGTGGCCTATTGCAAGTGAGCTCTGGAGTGGGGGCATATTAATACTAAGCACTTGAGTGGGGGCATATTGCGACTGCGCTCTGGATTGGTGGCATATTGCAAGTGAGCTCTGGAGTGGGGGCATATTGCTACTGAGCTCTGGAGTGGGGGCATATTGCGACTGAGCTCTGGATTGGTGGCATATTGCAAGTGAATTCTGGAGTGGGGGCATAGTGATACTGAGCTTTGGATTGGTGGCATATTGCAAGTGAGCTCTGGAGTGGGGGCATATTGCAAGTGAGGTCTGGAGTGGGGGCATATTGCTACTGAGCTCTGGAGTGGGGGCATATTGCGACTGATCTCTGGATTGGTGGCATATTGCATGTGAGCTCTGGAGTGGGGGCATATTGCTATTGAGCTCTGGAGTGGGGGCATATTGCGACTGAGCTCTGGATTGGTGGCATATTGCAAGTGAGCTCTGGAGTGGGGGCATGTTGCTACTGAGCTCTGGATTGGTGACATATTGCAAGTGAGCTCTGGAGTGGGGACATATTGCAAGTGAGCTCTGGAGTGGGGGCATATTGCTACTGAGCTCTGGCATGGGGGCATATTGCTACTGAGCTCTGGATTGGTGGCATATTGCAAGTGAGCTCTGCAGTGGAGGCATATTGCAACTGAGCTCTGGATGGGTGGCATATTGCGATTGAGCTGTGGATTGGTGGCATATTGCGACTGAGCTCTGGATTGGTGGCATATTGCGACTGAGCTCTGGAGTGGGGGCATATTGCTACTGAGTTCTGCAGTGGTGGCATATTGCAATGGAGCTCTGGATTGGTGGCATATTGCTACTGAGCTCTGAAGTGGGTGCATATTGCGATTGAGCTCTGGATTGGTAGCATATTGCGATCGAGCTCTGGATTGGTGGCATATTCCGATTGAGCTCTGCAGTGGTGGCATATTGTGATTGAGTTCTAGATTGGTGGCATATTGCGATTGAGCTCTGGATTGGTGGCATATTGCAATTGAGCTCTGCAGTGGTGGCATATTGCGATTGAGCTCTGGATTGGTGGCATATTGCGATTGAGCTCTGCAGTGGTGGCATATTGCGATTGAACTCTGGATTGGTGGCATATTGCTACTGAGCTCTGGAGTGGGGACATATTGAAACTGAGCTGTGGATTGGTGGCATATTGCGATTGAGCTCTGCAGTGGTGGCAGATTGTGATTGAATTCTGGATTGGTGGCATATTGCAACTGAGCTCTGGATTGGTGGCATTTTGCGACTGAGCTCTGTAGGGGTGACATATTGCGATTGAGCTCTGGATTGGTGGCATATTGCGATTGAGCTCTGCAGTGGTGGCATATTGCGATTGAGCGCCAGATTAGTGGCATATTGCGATTGAGCTCTGGATTGGTGGAATATTGTGATTGAGCTCTGCAGTGGTGGCATATTGCGATTGAGCCTTGGATTAGTAGCATATTGCGATTGAGCTCTGCAGTGGTGGCATATTGCGATTGAGCTCTGGATTGGTGGCATATTGCGATTGAGCTCTGCAGTGGTGGCATATTGCGATTGAACTCTGGATTGGTGGCATATTGCTACTGAGCTCTGGAGTGGGGGCATATTGAAACTGAGCTCTGGATTGGTGGCATATTGCGATTGAGCTCTGCAGTGGTGGCAGATTGTGATTGAATTCTGGATTGGTGGCATATTGCAACTGATCACTGGATTGGTGGCATATTGCGATTGAGCTCTGCAGTGGTGGCATATTGCGATTGAGCGCTAGATTAGTGGCATATTGCGATTGAGCTCTGGATTGGTGGAATATTGTGATTGAGCTCTGCAGTGGTGGCATATTGCGATTGAGCCTTGGATTAGTAGCATATTGCGATTGAGCTCTGCAGTGGTGGCATATTGCGATTGAGCTCTGGATTGGTGGCATATTGCGATTGAGCTCTGCAGTGGTGGCATATTGCGATTGAACTCTGGATTGGTGGCATATTGCTACTGAGCTCTGGAGTGGGGGCATATTGCGACTGAGATCTGGATTGCTGGCATATTGCTACTGAGCTCTGGAGTGGGGGCATATTGCGACTAAGCTCTGGAGTGGGGGCATATTGCGACTGAGCTCTGGATTGGTTGCATATTGCAAGTGAGCTCTGGAGTGGGGGCATATTGCTACTGAGCTCTGGAGTGGGGGCATATTGCGACTGAGCTCTGGATTGGTGGCATATTGCAAGTGAGCTCTGGAGTGGGGGCATAGTGCTACTGAGCTTTGGATTGGTGGCATATTGCAAGTGAGCTCTGGAGTGGGGGCATATTGCAAGTGAGCTCTGGAGTGGGGCATATTGCTACTGAGCTCTGGAATGGGGCATATTGCGACTGAGCTCTGGATTGGTAGCATATTGCAAGTGAGCTCTGGAGTGGGGGCATATTGCTACTGAGCTCTGGAGTGGGGGCATATTGCAAGTGAGCTCTGGAGTGGGGGCATATTGCTACTGAGCTCTGGAGTGGGGGCATATTGCGACTGAGCTCTGGATTGGTGGCATATTGCAAGTGAGCTCTGGAGTGGGGGCATATCGCTACTGAGCTCTGGAGTGGGGGCATATTGCGACTGAGCTCTGGATTGGTGGCATATTGCGACTGAGCTCTGGAGTGGGGGCATATTGCTACTGAGCTCTGCAGTGGGGGCATATTGCGACTGAGCTCTGGATTGGTGGCATATTGCAAGTGAGCTCTGGAGTGGGGGCATATTGCTACTGAGCTCTGGATTGGTGGCATATTGCAAGTGAGCTCTGGAGTGGGGGCATATTGCTACTGAGCTCTGCAGTGGGGGCATATTGCTACTGAGCTCTGGATTGGTGGCATAATGCAAGTGAGCTCTGCAGTGGAGGCATTTTGCAACTGAGCTCTGGATGGGTGGCATATTGCGATTGAGCTCTGGATTGGTGGCATATTGCGATTGAGCTCTGGATTGGTGACATATTGCGACCGAGCTCTGCATTGGTGGCATATTGCGATTGAGCTCTGGATTGGTGGCACATTGCAATTGAGCTCTGCAGTGGTGGCATATTACGATTGAACTCTGGAGTGGGGGCATATTGCAACTGAGCTCTGGATTGGTGGCATATTGCTACTGAGCTCTGGATTGGTGGCATATTGCGATTGAGCTCTGTAGTGGTGACATATTGCGATTGAGCTCTGGATTGGTGGCATATTGCAATTGGGCTCTGGAGATGAGGCATATTACGATTGAACTATGCAGTGGAGGCATATTGTAACTGAGCTCTGGAGGGGTGGCAATGATTGGGCTCTGGAGATGAGGCATATTACGATTGAACTCTGGAGTGGATGCATATTGTGACTGAGCTCTGGTGTGGGGCATATTGCAACTGAGCTCTGGAGTGGGGGCATATTGCAACTGAGCTATGGAGTGGGGGCATATTGCAACTGAGTTCTGGATTGGTGGCATATCACGACTGATCTCTGGATTGGTGGCATATTGTGAATTAGCTCTGCAGTAGTGGCATGTTCCGATTGAACTCTGGATTGGTGGAATATTACGATCGAGCTCTGCAGTGGTGGCATATTGCGATTGAGCTCTGGATTGGTGGCATATTGCAATTGAGCTCTGCAGTGGTGGCATATTGCAATGGAGCTCTGGATTGGTGGCATATTGCTACTGAGCTCTGAAGTGGGGGCATATTGCGATTGAGCTCTGGATTGGTGGCATATTGCGATCGAGCTCTGCAGTGGTGGCATATTGGGATTGAGTTCTAGATTGGTGGCATATTGCGATTGAGCTCTGGATTGGTGGCATATTGCAATTGAGCTCTGCAGTGGTGGCATATTGCAATGGAGCTCTGGATTGGTGGCATATTGCTACTGAGCTCTGAAGTGGGGGCATATTGCGATTGAGCTCTGGATTGGTGGCATATTGCGATCGAGCTCTGCAGTGGTGGCATATTGTGATTGAGTTCTAGATTGGTGGCATATTGCAATTGAGCTCTGGATTGGTGGCATATTGCGATTGAGCTTTGGATAGGTGGCATATTGCGATTGAACTATGCAGTGGAGGCATATTGTAACTGAGCTCTGGAGGGGTGGCAATGATTGGGCTCTGGAGATGAGGCATATTACGATTGAACTCTGGAGTGGATGCATATTGTGACTGAGCTCTGGTGTGGGGCATATTGCAACTGAGCTCTGGAGTGGGGGCATATTGCAACTGAGCTATGGAGTGGGGGCATATTGCAACTGAGTTCTGGATTGGTGGCATATCACGACTGAGCTCTGGATTGGTTGTGGAAACAGAAAAATTGACATGAGGCCGGGAAGCCCAAATGGAAACACACCAACACAGGTTACAAAGGACCATATAAAGCGCTTTATTTCAAAGTTACAAAGTTACGAAGTTATCAAAGTCAATTGACATGCGAATAGCTATTCGGCCCTCTGACTAACACACGAACCTTCAACGTTAGGTTCGCACTGAAAGTGGGAGAGACCGATCATCGGGATGCTTGGGTTTTTATACATTTAGTACTGTATTGGCCAGCCCTCTTACAAGTTAACCATTTCTGGAACCATGGCTAGGGTTCGTAGCCAGGTCGAACATGCAATCTCCATCTATTAGATCGGTTCCGCTGATACAGTTACATATTTACACCTAGGTTAAACAGAGGACAGGGTCTTAGTTCATGACCCTTACAAGTAGCCTGCGGACATATTATTCATTCACGTGTGCGGAGGTCACCATGGCCGAAGTCTTACTCGCAATGTCATTCGGCCTCCATTTTGTGATTCGGGGTGACTTCCACACTGCAAGAATACCTGAAATGGCGGCTAGATCCAAGATGGCAGCTTACACAATACATTAAGGTCAAGACCTTGCCGCGGAACCCATGTTCACAATATTCTTTAGACAGCTTGGCGTAGGCCAACATACAATGCGATTGGGGTCACAATATTATATCGATTTCCACATGGTGGCATATTGTGAATTAGCTCTGCAGTAGTGGCATGTTCTGATTGAACTCTGGATTGGTGGAATATTACGATCGAGCTCTGCAGTGGTGGCATATTGCGATTGAGCTCTGGATTGGTGGCATATTGCAATTGAGCTCTGCAGTGGTGGCATATTGCAATGGAGCTCTGGATTGGTGGCATATTGCTACTGAGCTCTGAAGTGGGGGCATATTGCGATTGAGCTCTGGATTGGTGGCATATTGCGATCGAGCTCTGCAGTGGTGGCATATTGCGATTGAGTTCTAGATTGGTGGCATATTGCGATTGAGCTCTGGATTGGTGGCATATTGCAATTGAGCTCTGGATTGGTGGCATATTGCAATTGGGCTCTGGAGATGAGGCATATTACGATTGAACTATGCAGTGGAGGCCTATTGTAACTGAGCTCTGGAGGGGTGGCAATGATTGGGCTCTGGAGATGGGGCATATTACGCTTGAACTCTGGAGTGGATGCATATTGTGACTGAGCTCTGGTGTGGGGCATATTGCAACTGAGCTCTGGAGTGGGGGCATATTGCAACTGAGCTATGGAGTGGGGGCATATTGCAACTGAGTTCTGGATTGGTGTCATATCATGACTGATCTCTGGATTGGTGGCATATTGTGAATTAGCTCTGCAGTAGTGGCATGTTCCGATTGAACTCTGGATTGGTTGAATATTACGATCGAGCTCTGCAGTGGTGGCATATTGCGATTGAGCTCTGGATTGGTGGCATATTGCAATTGAGCTCTGCAGTGGTGGCATATTGCAATGGAGCTCTGGATTGGTGGCATATTGCTACTGAGCTCTGAAGTGGGGGCATATTGCGATTGAGCTCTGGATTGGTGGCATATTGCGATCGAGCTCTGCAGTGGTGGCATATTGCGATTGAGTTCTAGATTGGTGGCATATTGCGATTGAGCTCTGGATTGGTGGCATATTGCAATTGAGCTCTGGATTGGTGGCATATTGCGATTGAGCTTTGGATAGGTGGCATATTGCGATTGAGCTCTGCAGTGGTGGCATATTGCGATTGAACTCTGGATTGGTGGCATATTGCTACTGAGCTCTGGAGTGGGGGCATATTGAAACTGAGCTCTGGATTGGTGGCATATTGTGATTGAGCTCTGCAGTGGTGGCAGATTATGATTGAATTCTGGATTAGTGGCATATTGCTACTGAGCACTGGAGTGGGGGCAGATTGCAAGTGAGCTCTGGAGTGGGGGTATATTGTGATTGAGCTCTGCAGTGGTGGCATATTGCAACTGAGCTCTGGATTGGTGGCATATTGCGACTGAGCACTGTAGGGGTGACATATTGCGATTGAGCTCTGGATTGGTGGCATATTGCGATTGAGCTCTGCAGTGGTGGCATATTGCGATTGAGCGCTAGATTAGTGGCATATTGCGTTTGAGCTCTGGATTGGTGGAATATTGTTATTGAGCTCTGCAGTCGTGGCATATTGCGATTGAGCCTTGGATTGGTAGCATATTGCGATTGAACTCTGGAGTGGATGCATATTGCGACTGAGCTCTGGTTTGGGGCATATTGCAACTGAGCTCTGGAATGGGGGCATATTGCAACTGAGCTATGGAGTGGGGGCATATTGCAACTGAGCTCTGGATTGGTGGCATATTGCTACTGAGCTCTGGAGTGGGGGCATATTGCAACTGAGCTCTGGATTGGTGGCATATTGCTACTGAGCTCTGGATTGGTGGCATATTGTGATTGAGCTCTGTAGTGGTGACATATTGTGATTGAGCTCTGGATTGGTGGCATATTGCGATTGGGCTCTGGAGATGAGGCATATTACGATTGAACTATGCAGTGGAGGCATATTGCAACTGAGCTCTGGAGGGGTGGCAATGATTGGGCTCTGGAGATGAGGCATATTACGATTGTACTCTGGAGTGGATGCATATTGCGACTGAGCTCTGGTGTGGGGCATATTGCAACTGAGCTCTGGAGTGGGGGCATATTGCAACTGAGCTATGGAGTGGGGGCATATTGCAACTGAGTTCTGGATTGGTGGCATATCGCGATTGAGCTCTGGATTGGTGGAATATTGTGAATGAGCTCTGCAGTAGTGGCATGTTCCGATTGTACTCTGGATTGGTGGAATATTATGATCAAGCTCTGAAGTGGTGGCATATTGCGATTGAGCTCTGGATTGGTGGCATATTGCAATTGAGCTCTGCAGTGGTGGCATATTGCAATGGAGCTCTGGATTGGTGGCATATTGCTACTGAGCTCTGAAGTGGGGGCATATTGCAACTGAGCTCTGGAGTGGTGGCATATTGCAAGTGGGCTCTGGAGTAGGGGCATATTGCGACTGAGCTCTGGATTGGTGGCCTATTGCAAGTGAGCTCTGGAGTGGGGGCATATTGCTACTGAGCACTGGAGTGGGGGCATATTGCGACTGACCTCTGGATTGGTGGCATATTGCAAGTGAGCTCTGGAGTGGGGGCATATTGCTACTGAGCTCTGGAGTGGGGGCATATTTTGACTGCGCTCTGGATTGGTGGCATATTGCAAGTGAGCTCTGGAGTGGTGGCATATTGCTACTGAGCTCTGGAGTGGGGGCATATTGCGACTGAGCTCTGGATTGGTGGCATATTGCAAGTGAATTCTGGAGTGGGGGCATAGTGATACTGAGCTTTGGATTGGTGGCATATTGCAAGTGAGCTCTGGAGTGGGGGCATATTGCAAGTGAGGTCTGGAGTGGGGGCATATTGCTACTGAGCTCTGGAGTGGGGGCATATTGCGACTGAGCTCTGGATTGGTGGCATATTGCATGTGAGCTCTGGAGTGGGGGCATATTGCTACTGAGCTCTGGAGTGGGGGCATATTGCGACTGAGCTCTGGATTGGTGGCATATTGCAAGTGAGCTCTGGAGTGGGGGCATATTGCTACTGAGCTCTGGATTGGTGACATATTGCAAGTGAGCTCTGGAGTGGGGACATATTGCAAGTGAGCTCTGGAGTGGAGGCATATTGTAACTGAGCTCTGGCATGGGGGCATATTGCTACTGAGCTCTGGATTGGTGGCATATTGCAAGTGAGCTCTGCAGTGGAGGCATATTGCAACTGAGCTCTGGATGGGTGGCATATTGCGATTGAGCTGTGGATTGGTGGCATATTGCGATTGAGCTCTGGATTGGTGACATATTGCGACCGAGCTCTGCAGTGGTGGCATGTTGCGATTGAGCTTTGGATAGGTGGCACATTGCGATTGAGCTCTGCAGTGGTGGCATATTACGATTAAACTCTGGAGTGGGGCATATTGCAACTGAGCTCTGGATTGGTGGCATATTGCTACTGAGCTCTGGATTGGTGGCATATTGCGATTGAGCTCTGTAGTGGTGACATATTGCGATTGAGCTCTGGATTGGTGGCATATTGCGATTGGGCTCTGGAGATGAGGTATATTACGATTAAACTGTGCAGTGGAGGCATATTGCAACTGAGCTCTGGAGGGGTGGCAATGATTGGGCTCTGGAGAAGAGGCATATTACGATTGAACTCTGGAGTGGATGCATATTGTGACTGAGCTCTGGTGTGGGGCATATTGCAACTGAGCTCTGGAGTGGGGGCATATTGCAACTGAGCTATGGAGTGGGGGCATATTGCAACTGAGTTCTGGATTGGTGGCATATCACGATTGAGCTCTGGATTGGTGGCATATTGCGATCGAGCTCTAGATTGGTGGCATATTGCGATTGAGCTCTGGATTGGTGGCATATTGCAATTGAGCTCTGCAGTGGTGGCATATTGCAATGGAGCTCTGGATTGGTGGCATATTGCAATTGAGCTCTGCAGTGGTGGCATATTGCAATGGAGCTCTGGATTGGTGGCATATTGCTACTGATCTCTGAAGTGGGGGCATATTGCGATTGAGCTCTGGATTGGTAGCATATTGCGATCGAGCTCTGGATTGGTGGCATATTCCGATTGAGCTCTGCAGTGGTGGCATATTGTGATTGAGTTCTAGATTGGTGGCATATTGCGATTGATCTCTGGATTGGTGGCATATTGCAACTGAGCTCTGGATTGGTGGCATTTTGAGACTGAGCTCTGTAAGGGTGACATATTGCGATTGAGCTCTGGATTGGTGGCATATTGCGATTGAGCTCTGCAGTGGTGGCATATTGCGATTGAGTGCTAGATTAGTGGCATATTGCGATTGAGCTCTGGATTGGTGGAATATTGTGATTGAGCTCTGCAGTGGTGGCATATTGCGATTGAGCCTTGGATTGGTAGCATATTGCGATTGAGCTCTGCAGTGGTGGCATATTGCGATTGAGCTCTGGATTGGTGGCATATTGCGATTGAGCTCTGCAGTGGTGGCATATTGCGATTGAACTCTGGATTGGTGGCATATTGCTACTGAGCTCTGGAGTGGGGGCATATTGAAACTGAGCTCTGGATTGGTGGTATATTGCGATTGAGCTCTGCAGTGGTAGCAGATTGTGATTGAATTCTGGATTGGTGGCATATTGCAACTGAGCTCTGGATTGGTGGCATATTGCGATTGAGCTCTGCAGTGGTGGCATATTGCGATTGAGCGCTAGATTAGTGGCATATTGCGATTGAGCTCTGGATTGGTGGAATATTGTGATTGAGCTCTGCAGTGGTGGCGTATTGCAATTGAGCCTTGGATTGGATTGGTAGCATATTGCGATTGAGCTCTGCAGTGGTGGCATATTGTGATTGAGCTCTGGATTGGTGGCATATTGCGATTGAGCTCTGCAGTGGTGGCATATTGCGATTGAGCTCTGGATCGGTGGCATATTGCGATTGAGCTCTGCAATGGTGGCATATTGCGATTGAACTCTGGATTGGTGCATATTGCTACTGAGCTCTGGAGTGGGGGCATATTGTGATTGAACTCTGGATTGGTGGCATATTGCTACTGAGCTCTGGAGTGGGGGCATATTGCAAGTGAGCTCTAGAGTGGGGGCATATAGCGACTGAGCTCACTTGCAATATCATATTGCAACTGAGCTTTGGAGTGGTGGCATATTGCAAGTGAGCTCTGGATTGCTGCCATATTGCTACTGAGCTCTGGAGTGGGGGCATATTGCGACTAAGCTCTGGAGTGGGGGCATATTGCGACTGAGCTCTGGATTGGTGGCATATTGCAAGTGAGCTCTGGAGTGGGGGCATATTGCGATTGAGCTCTGGATTGGTGACATATTGCGATTGAGCTCTGGATTGGTGGCACATTGCGATTGAGCTCTGCAGTGGTGGCATATTACGATTGAACTCTGGAGTGGGGGCATATTGCAACTGAGCTCTGGATTGGTGGCATATTGCTACTGAGCTCTGGATTGGTGGCATATTGCGATTGAGCTCTGTAGTGGTGACATATTGCGATTGAGCTCTGGATTGGTGGCATATTGCGATTGAGCTCTGTAGTTGTGACATATTGCGATTGAGCTCTGGATTGGTGGCATATTGCAATTGGGTTCTGGAGATGAGGCATATTACGATTGAACTATGCAGTGGAGGCATATTGTAACTGAGCTCTGGAGGGGTGGCAATGATTGGGCTCTGGAGATGAGGCATATTACGATTGAACTCTGGAGTGGATGCATATTGTGACTGAGCTCTGGTGTGGGGCATATTGCAACTGAGCTCTGGAGTGGGGGCATATTGCAACTGAGCTATGGAGTGGGGGCATATTGCAACTGAGTTCTGGATTGATGGCATATCACGATTGAGCTCTGGATTGGTGGCATATTGTGAATTAGCTCTGCAGTAGTGGCATGTTGTGATTGAACTCTGGATTGGTGGAATATTACGATCGAGCTCTGCAGTTGTGGCATATTGCGATTGAGCTCTGGATTGGTGGCATATTGCAATTGAGCTCTGCAGTGGTGGCATATTGCAATGGAGCTCTGGATTGGTGGCATATTGCTGCTGAGCTCTGGAGTGGGGGCATATTGCGACTGAGCTCTGGATTGGTGGCATATTGCAAGTGAGCTCTGGAGTGGGGGCATATTGCGATTGAGCTCTGGATTGGTGACATATTGCGATTGAGCTCTGGATTGGTGGCACATTGCGATTGAGCTCTGCAGTGGTGGCATATTACGATTGAACTCTGGAGTGGGGGCATATTGCAACTGAGCTCTGGATTGGTGGCATATTGCTACTGAGCTCTGGATTGGTGGCATATTGCGATTGAGCTCTGTAGTGGTGACATATTGCGATTGAGCTCTGGATTGGTGGCATATTGCGATTGAGCTCTTTAGTTGTGACATATTGCGATTGAGCTCTGGATTGGTGGCATATTGCAATTGGGTTCTGGAGATGAGGCATATTACGATTGAACTATGCAGTGGAGGCATATTGTAACTGAGCTCTGGAGGGGTGGCAATGATTGGGCTCTGGAGATGAGGCATATTACGATTGAACTCTGGAGTGGATGCATATTGTGACTGAGCTCTGGTGTGGGGCATATTGCAACTGAGCTCTGGAGTGGGGGCATATTGCAACTGAGCTATGGAGTGGGGGCATATTGCAACTGAGTTCTGGATTGGTGGCATATCACGATTGAGCTCTGGATTGGTGGCATATTGTGAATTAGCTCTGCAGTAGTGGCATGTTGTGATTGAACTCTGGATTGGTGGAATATTACGATCGAGCTCTGCAGTTGTGGCATATTGCGATTGAGCTCTGGATTGGTGGCATATTGCAATTGAGCTCTGCAGTGGTGGCATATTGCAATGGAGCTCTGGATTGGTGGCATATTGCTACTGAGCTCTGAAGTGGGGGCATATTGCGATTGAGCTCTGGATTGGTGGCATATTGCGATCGAGCTCTGCAGTGGTGGCATATTGCGATTGAGTTCTAGATTGGTGGCATATTGCGATTGAGCTCTGGATTGGTGGCATATTGCAATTGAGCTCTGGATTGGTGGCATATTGCGATTGAGCTTTGGATAGGTGGCATATTGCGATTGAGCTCTGCAGTGGTGGCAGATTGTGATTGAATTCTGGATTAGTGGCATATTGCTACTGAGCACTGGAGTGGGGGCAGATTGCAAGTGAGCTCTGGAGTGGGGGCATATTGTGATTGAGCTCTGCAGTGGTGGCATATTGCAACTGAGCTCTGGATTGGTGGCATATTGCGACTGAGCTCTGTAGGGGTGACATATTGCGATTGAGCTCTGGATTGGTGGCATATTGCGATTGAGCTCTGCAGTGGTGGCATATTGCGATTGAGCGCTAGATTAGTGGCATATTGCGTTTTAGCTCTGGATTGGTGGAATATTGTTATTGAGCTCTGCAGTCGTGGCATATTGCGATTGAGCCTTGGATTGGTAGCATATTGCGATTGAACTCTGGAGTGGATGCATATTGCGACTGAGCTCTGGTTTGGGGCATATTGTAACTGAGCTCTGGATTGGTGGCATATTGCTACTGAGCTCTGGATTGGTGGCATATTGCTACTGAGCTCTGGAGTGGGGGCATATTGCAACTGAGCTCTGGATTGGTGGCATATTGCTACTGAGCTCTGGATTGGTGGCATATTGTGATTGAGCTCTGTAGTGGTGACATATTGTGATTGAGCTCTGGATTGGTGGCATATTGCGATTGGGCTCTGGAGATGAGGCATATTACGATTTAACTATGCAGTGGAGGCATATTGCAACTGAGCTCTGGAGGGGTGGCAATGATTGGGCTCTGGAGATGAGGCATATTACGATTGAACTCTGGAGTGGATGCATATTGCGACTGAGCTCTGGTGTGGGGCATATTGCAACTGAGCTCTGGAGTGGGGGCATATTGCAACTGAGCTATGGAGTGGGGGCATATTGCAACTGAGTTCTGGATTGGTGGCATATCGCGATTGAGCTCTGGATTGGTGGAATATTGTGAATGAGCTCTGCAGTAGTGGCATGTTCCGATTGTACTCTGGATTGGTGGAATATTATGATCAAGCTCTGAAGTGGTGGCATATTGCGATTGAGCTCTGGATTGGTGGCATATTGTAATTGAGCTCTGCAGTGGTGGCATATTACAATGGAGCTCTGGATTGGTGGCATATTGCTACTGAGCTCTGAAGTGGGGGCATATTGCAACTGAGCTCTGGAGTGGTGGCATATTGCAAGTGGGCTCTGGAGTAGGGGCATATTGCGACTGAACTCTGGATTGGTGGCCTATTGCAAGTGAGCTCTGGAGTGGGGGCATATTGCTACTGAGCACTTGAGTGGGGGCATATTGCGACTGAGCTCTGGATTGGTGGCATATTGCAAGTGAACTCTGGAGTGGGGGCATATTGCTACTGAGCTCTGGAGTGGGGGCATATTTTGACTGCGCTCTGGATTGGTGGCATATTGCAAGTGAGCTCTGGAGTGGTGGCATATTGCTACTGAGCTCTGGAGCGGGGGCATATTGCGACTGAGCTCTGGATTGGTGGCATATTGCAAGTGAATTCTGGAGTGGGGGCATAGTGATACTGAGCTTTGGATTGGTGGCATATTGCAAGTGAGCTCTGGAGTGGGGGCATATTGCAAGTGAGGTCTGGAGTGGGGGCATATTGCTACTGAGCTCTGGAGTGGGGGCATATTGCGACTGAGCTCTGGATTGGTGGCATATTGCATGTGAGCTCTGGAGTGGGGGCATATTGCTATTGAGCTCTGGAGTGGGGGCATATTGCGACTGAGCTCTGGATTGGTGGCATATTGCAAGTGAGCTCTGGAGTGGGGGCATATTGCTACTGAGCTCTGGATTGGTGACATATTGCAAGTGAGCTCTGGAGTGGGGACATATTGCAAGTGAGCTCTGGAGTGGGGGCATATTGCTACTGAGCTCTGGCGTGGGGGCATATTGCTACTGAGCTCTGGATTGGTGGCATATTGCAAGTGAGATCTGCAGTGGAGGCATATTGCAACTGAGCTCTGGATGGGTGGCATATTGCGATTGAGCTGTGGATTGGTGGCATATTGCGACTGAGCTCTGGATTGGTGGCATATTGCGACTGAGCTCTGGAGTGGGGGCATATTGCTACTGAGCTCTGCAGTGGTGGCATATTGCAATGGAGCTCTGGATTGGTGGCATATTGCTACTGAGCTCTGAAGTGGGGGCATATTTTGCGATTGAGCTCTGGATTGGTAGCATATTGCGATCGAGCTCTGGATTGGTGGCATATTCCGATTGAGCTCTGCAGTGGTGGCATATTGCGATTGAGCTCTGGATTGGTGGCATATTGCGATTGAGCTCTGCAGTGGTGGCATATTGCGATTGAACTCTGGATTGGTGGCATATTGCTACTGAGCTCTGGAGTGGGGGCATATTGAAACTGAGCTCTGGATTGGTGGCATATTGCGATTGAGCTCTGCAGTGGTAGCAGATTGTGATTGAATTCTGGATTGGTGACATATTGCAACTGAGCTCTGGATTGGTGGCATATTGCGATTGAGCTCTGCAGTGGTGGCATATTGCGATTGAGCGCTAGATTAGTGGCATATTGCGATTGAGCTCTGGATTGGTGGAATATTGTGATTGAGCTCTGCAGTGGTGGCATATTGCGATTGAGCCTTGGATTGGATTGGTAGCATATTGCGATTGAGCTCTGCAGTGGTGGCATATTGTGATTGAGCTCTGGATTGGTGGCATATTGCGATTGAGCTCTGCAGTGGTGGCATATTGCGATTGAGCTCTGGATCGGTGGCATATTGCGATTGAGCTCTGCAATGGTGGCATATTGCGATTGAACTCTGGATTGGTGCATATTGCTACTGAGCTCTGGAGTGGGGGCATATTGTGATTGAACTCTGGATTGGTGGCATATTGCTACTGAGCTCTGGAGTGGGGGCATATTGCAAGTGAGCTCTAGAGTGGGGGCATATAGCGACTGAGCTCACTTGCAATATCATATTGCAACTGAGCTTTGGAGTGGTGGCATATTGCAAGTGAGCTCTGGAGTGGGGGCATATTGCGACTGAGCTCTGGATTGCTGCCATATTGCTACTGAGCTCTGGAGTGGGGGCATATTGCGACTAAGCTCTGGAGTGGGGGCATATTGCGACTGAGCTCTGGATTGGTGGCATATTGCAAGTGAGCTCTGGAGTGGGGGCATATTGCGATTGAGCTCTGGATTGGTGACATATTGCGATTGAGCTCTGGATTGGTGGCACATTGCGATTGAGCTCTGCAGTGGTGGCATATTACGATTGAACTCTGGAGTGGGGGCATATTGCAACTGAGCTCTGGATTGGTGGCATATTGCTACTGAGCTCTGGATTGGTGGCATATTGCGATTGAGCTCTGTAGTGGTGACATATTGCGATTGAGCTCTGGATTGGTGGCATATTGCGATTGAGCTCTGTAGTTGTGACATATTGCGATTGAGCTCTGGATTGGTGGCATATTGCAATTGGGTTCTGGAGATGAGGCATATTACGATTGAACTATGCAGTGGAGGCATATTGTAACTGAGCTCTGGAGGGGTGGCAATGATTGGGCTCTGGAGATGAGGCATATTACGATTGAACTCTGGAGTGGATGCATATTGTGACTGAGCTCTGGTGTGGGGCATATTGCAACTGAGCTCTGGAGTGGGGGCATATTGCAACTGAGCTATGGAGTGGGGGCATATTGCAACTGAGTTCTGGATTGGTGGCATATCACGATTGAGCTCTGGATTGGTGGCATATTGTGAATTAGCTCTGCAGTAGTGGCATGTTGTGATTGAACTCTGGATTGGTGGAATATTACGATCGAGCTCTGCAGTGGTGGCATATTGCGATTGAGCTCTGGATTGGTGGCATATTGCAATTGAGCTCTGCAGTGGTGGCATATTGCAATGGAGCTCTGGATTGGTGGCATATTGCTACTGAGCTCTGAAGTGGGGGCATATTGCGATTGAGCTCTGGATTGGTGGCATATTGCGATCGAGCTCTGCAGTGGTGGCATATTGCGATTGAGTTCTAGATTGGTGGCATATTGCGATTGAGCTCTGGATTGGTGGCATATTGCAATTGAGCTCTGGATTGGTGGCATATTGCGATTGAGCTTTGGATAGGTGGCATATTGCGATTGAGCTCTGCAGTGGTGGCAGATTGTGATTGAATTCTGGATTAGTGGCATATTGCTACTGAGCACTGGAGTGGGGGCAGATTGCAAGTGAGCTCTGGAGTGGGGTCATATTGTGATTGAGCTCTGCAGTGGTGGCATATTGCAACTGAGCTCTGGATTGGTGGCATATTGCGACTGAGCTCTGTAGGGGTGACATATTGCGATTGAGCTCTGGATTGGTGGCATATTGCGATTGAGCTCTGCAGTGGTGGCATATTGCGATTGAGCGCTAGATTAGTGGCATATTGCGTTTGAGCTCTGGATTGGTGGAATATTGTTATTGAGCTCTGCAGTCGTGGCATATTGCGATTGAGCCTTGGATTGGTAGCATATTGCGATTGAACTCTGGAGTGGATGCATATTGCGACTGAGCTCTGGTTTGGGGCATATTGTAACTGAGCTCTGGATTGGTGGCATATTGCTACTGAGCTCTGGAGTGGGGGCATATTGCAACTGAGCTATGGAGTGGGGGCATATTGCAACTGAGTTCTGGATTGGTGGCATATCACGATTGAGCTCTGGATTGGTGGCATATTGTGAATTAGCTCTGCAGTAGTGGCATGTTGTGATTGAACTCTGGATTGGTGGAATATTACGATCGAGCTCTGCAGTGGTGGCATATTGCGATTGAGCTCTGGATTGGTGGCATATTGCAATTGAGCTCTGCAGTGGTGGCATATTGCAATGGAGCTCTGGATTGGTGGCATATTGCTACTGAGCTCTGAAGTGGGGGCATATTGCGATTGAGCTCTGGATTGGTGGCATATTGCGATCGAGCTCTGCAGTGGTGGCATATTGCGATTGAGTTCTAGATTGGTGGCATATTGCGATTGAGCTCTGGATTGGTGGCATATTGCAATTGAGCTCTGGATTGGTGGCATATTGCGATTGAGCTTTGGATAGGTGGCATATTGCGATTGAGCTCTGCAGTGGTGGCAGATTGTGATTGAATTCTGGATTAGTGGCATATTGCTACTGAGCACTGGAGTGGGGGCAGATTGCAAGTGAGCTCTGGAGTGGGGTCATATTGTGATTGAGCTCTGCAGTGGTGGCATATTGCAACTGAGCTCTGGATTGGTGGCATATTGCGACTGAGCTCTGTAGGGGTGGCATATTGCGATTGAGCGCTAGATTAGTGGCATATTGCGTTTGAGCTCTGGATTGGTGGAATATTGTTATTGAGCTCTGCAGTCGTGGCATATTGCGATTGAGCCTTGGATTGGTAGCATATTGCGATTGAACTCTGGAGTGGATGCATATTGCGACTGAGCTCTGGTTTGGGGCATATTGTAACTGAGCTCTGGATTGGTGGCATATTGCTACTGAGCTCTGGATTGGTGGCATATTGCTACTGAGCTCTGGAGTGGGGGCATATTGCAACTGAGCTCTGGATTGGTGGCATATTGCTACTGAGCTCTGGATTGGTGGCATATTGTGATTGAGCTCTGTAGTGGTGACATATTGTGATTGAGCTCTGGATTGGTGGCATATTGCGATTGGGCTCTGGAGATGAGGCATATTACGATTGAACTATGCAGTGGAGGCATATTGCAACTGAGCTCTGGAGGGGTGGCAATGATTGGGCTCTGGAGATGAGGCATATTACGATTGAACTCTGGAGTGGATGCATATTGCGACTGAGCTCTGGTGTGGGGCATATTGCAACTGAGCTCTGGAGTGGGGGCATATTGCAACTGAGCTATGGAGTGGGGGCATATTGCAACTGAGTTCTGGATTGGTGGCATATCGCGATTGAGCTCTGGATTGGTGGAATATTGTGAATGAGCTCTGCAGTAGTGGCATGTTCCGATTGTACTCTGGATTGGTGGAATATTATGATCAAGCTCTGAAGTGGTGGCATATTGCGATTGAGCTCTGGATTGGTGGCATATTGTAATTGAGCTCTGCAGTGGTGGCATATTACAATGGAGCTCTGGATTGGTGGCATATTGCTACTGAGCTCTGAAGTGGGGGCATATTGCAACTGAGCTCTGGAGTGGTGGCATATTGCAAGTGGGCTCTGGAGTAGGGGCATATTGCGACTGAACTCTGGATTGGTGGCCTATTGCAAGTGAGCTCTGGAGTGGGGGCATATTGCTACTGAGCACTTGAGTGGGGGCATATTGCGACTGAGCTCTGGATTGGTGGCATATTGCAAGTGAACTCTGGAGTGGGGGCATATTGCTACTGAGCTCTGGAGTGGGGGCATATTTTGACTGCGCTCTGGATTGGTGGCATATTGCAAGTGAGCTCTGGAGTGGTGGCATATTGCTACTGAGCTCTGGAGCGGGGGCATATTGCGACTGAGCTCTGGATTGGTGGCATATTGCAAGTGAATTCTGGAGTGGGGGCATAGTGATACTGAGCTTTGGATTGGTGGCATATTGCAAGTGAGCTCTGGAGTGGGGGCATATTGCAAGTGAGGTCTGGAGTGGGGGCATATTGCTACTGAGCTCTGGAGTGGGGGCATATTGCGACTGAGCTCTGGATTGGTGGCATATTGCATGTGAGCTCTGGAGTGGGGGCATATTGCTATTGAGCTCTGGAGTGGGGGCATATTGCGACTGAGCTCTGGATTGGTGGCATATTGCAAGTGAGCTCTGGAGTGGGGGCATATTGCTACTGAGCTCTGGATTGGTGACATATTGCAAGTGAGCTCTGGAGTGGGGGCATATTGCTATTGAGCTCTGGAGTGGGGGCATATTGCGACTGAGCTCTGGATTGGTGGCATATTGCAAGTGAGCTCTGGAGTGGGGGCATATTGCTACTGAGCTCTGGATTGGTGACATATTGCAAGTGAGCTCTGGAGTGGGGACATATTGCAAGTGAGCTCTGGATTGGTGGCATATTGCGACTGAGCTCTGGTGTGGGGGCATATTGCTACTGAGCTCTGCAGTGGTGGCATATTGCAATGGAGCTCTGGATTGGTGGCATATTGCTACTGAGCTCTGAAGTGGGGGCATATTGCGATTGAGCTCTGGATTGGTAGCATATTGCGATCGAGCTCTGGATTGGTGGCATATTCCGATTGAGCTCTGCAGTGGTGGCATATTGCGATTGAGCTCTGGATTGGTGGCATATTGCGATTGAGCTCTGCAGTGGTGGCATATTGCGATTGAACTCTGGATTGGTGGCATATTGCTACTGAGCTCTGGAGTGGGGGCATATTGAAACTGAGCTCTGGATTGGTGGCATATTGCGATTGAGCTCTGCAGTGGTAGCAGATTGTGATTGAATTCTGGATTGGTGGCATATTGCAACTGAGCTCTGGATTGGTGGCATATTGCGATTGAGCTCTGCAGTGGTGGCATATTGCGATTGAGCGCTAGATTAGTGGCATATTGCGATTGAGCTCTGGATTGGTGGAATATTGTGATTGAGCTCTGCAGTGGTGGCATATTGCGATTGAGCCTTGGATTGGATTGGTAGCATATTGCGATTGAGCTCTGCAGTGGTGGCATATTGTGATTGAGCTCTGGATTGGTGGCATATTGCGATTGAGCTCTGCAGTGGTGGCATATTGCGATTGAGCTCTGGATCGGTGGCATATTGCGATTGAGCTCTGCAATGGTGGCATATTGCGATTGAACTCTGGATTGGTGCATATTGCTACTGAGCTCTGGAGTGGGGGCATATTGTGATTGAACTCTGGATTGGTGGCATATTGCTACTGAGCTCTGGAGTGGGGGCATATTGCAAGTGAGCTCTAGAATGGGGGCATATAGCGACTGAGCTCACTTGCAATATCATATTGCAACTGAGCTTTGGAGTGGTGGCATATTGCAAGTGAGCTCTGGAGTGGGGGCATATTGCGACTGAGCTCTGGATTGCTGCCATATTGCTACTGAGCTCTGGAGTGGGGGCATATTGCGACTAAGCTCTGGAGTGGGGGCATATTGCGACTGAGCTCTGGATTGGTGGCATATTGCAAGTGAGCTCTGGAGTGGGGGCATATTGCGATTGAGCTCTGGATTGGTGACATATTGCGATTGAGCTCTGGATTGGTGGCACAATGCGATTGAGCTCTGCAGTGGTGGCATATTACGATTGAACTCTGGAGTGGGGGCATATTGCAACTGAGCTCTGGATTGGTGGCATATTGCTACTGAGCTCTGGATTGGTGGCATATTGCGATTGAGCTCTGTAATGGTGACATATTGCGATTGAGCTCTGGATTGGTGGCATATTGCGATTGAGCTCTGTAGTTGTGACATATTGCGATTGAGCTCTGGATTGGTGGCATATTGCAATTGGGTTCTGGAGATGAGGCATATTACGATTGAACTATGCAGTGGAGGCATATTGTAACTGAGCTCTGGAGGGGTGGCAATGATTGGGCTCTGGAGATGAGGCATATTACGATTGAACTCTGGAGTGGATGCATATTGTGACTGAGCTCTGGTGTGGGGCATATTGCAACTGAGCTCTGGAGTGGGGGCATATTGCAACTGAGCTATGGAGTGGGGGCATATTGCAACTGAGTTCTGGATTGGTGGCATATCACGATTGAGCTCTGGATTGGTGGCATATTGTGAATTAGCTCTGCAGTAGTGGCATGTTGTGATTGAACTCTGGATTGGTGGAATATTACGATCGAGCTCTGCAGTGGTGGCATATTGCGATTGAGCTCTGGATTGGTGGCATATTGCAATTGAGCTCTGCAGTGGTGGCATATTGCAATGGAGCTCTGGATTGGTGGCATATTGCTACTGAGCTCTGAAGTGGGGGCATATTGTGATTGAGCTCTGGATTGGTGGCATATTGCGATTGAGCTCTGGATTGGTGGCATATTGCAATTGAGCTCTGGATTGGTGGCATATTGCGATTGAGCTTTGGATAGGTGGCATATTGCGATTGAGCTCTGCAGTGGTGGCAGATTGTGATTGAATTCTGGATTAGTGGCATATTGCTACTGAGCACTGGAGTGGGGGCAGATTGCAAGTGAGCTCTGGAGTGGGGTCATATTGTGATTGAGCTCTGCAGTGGTGGCATATTGCAACTGAGCTCTGGATTGGTGGCATATTGCGACTGAGCTCTGTAGGGGTGACATATTGCGATTGAGCTCTGGATTGGTGGCATATTGCGATTGAGCTCTGCAGTGGTGGCATATTGCGATTGAGCGCTAGATTAGTGGCATATTGCGTTTGAGCTCTGGATTGGTGGAATATTGTTATTGAGCTCTGCAGTCGTGGCATATTGCGATTGAGCCTTGGATTGGTAGCATATTGCGATTGAACTCTGGAGTGGATGCATATTGCGACTGAGCTCTGGTTTGGGGCATATTGTAACTGAGCTCTGGATTGGTGGCATATTGCTACTGAGCTCTGGATTGGTGGCATATTGCTACTGAGTTCTGGAGTGGGGGCATATTGCAACTGAGCTCTGGATTGGTGGCATATTGCTACTGAGCTCTGGATTGGTGGCATATTGTGATTGAGCTCTGTAGTGGTGACATATTGTGATTGAGCTCTGGATTGGTGGCATATTGCGATTGGGCTCTGGAGATGAGGCATATTACGATTGAACTATGCAGTGGAGGCATATTGCAACTGAGCTCTGGAGGGGTGGCAATGATTGGGCTCTGGAGATGAGGCATATTACGATTGAACTCTGGAGTGGATGCATATTGCAACTGAGCTCTGGTGTGGGGCATATTGCAACTGAGCTCTGGAGTGGGGGCATATTGCAACTGAGCTATGGAGTGGGGGCATATTGCAACTGAGTTCTGGATTGGTGGCATATCGCGATTGAGCTCTGGATTGGTGGAATATTGTGAATGAGCTCTGCAGTAGTGGCATGTTCCGATTGTACTCTGGATTGGTTGAATATTATGATCAAACTCTGAAGTGGTGGCATATTGCGATTGAGCTCTGGATTGGTGGCATATTGTAATTGAGCTCTGCAGTGGTGGCATATTACAATGGAGCTCTGGATTGGTGGCATATTGCTACTGAGCTCTGAAGTGGGGGCATATTGCAACTGAGCTCTGGAGTGGTGGCATATTGCAAGTGGGCTCTGGAGTAGGGGCATATTGCGACTGAACTCTGGATTGGTGGCCTATTGCAAGTGAGCTCTGGAGTGGGGGCATATTGCTACTGAGCACTTGAGTGGGGGCATATTGCGACTGAGCTCTGGATTGGTGGCATATTGCAAGTGAACTCTGGAGTGGGGGCATATTGCTACTGAGCTCTGGAGTGGGGGCATATTTTGACTGCGCTCTGGATTGGTGGCATATTGCAAGTGAGCTCTGGAGTGGTGGCATATTGCTACTGAGCTCTGGAGCGGGGGCATATTGCGACTGAGCTCTGGATTGGTGGCATATTGCAAGTGAATTCTGGAGTGGGGGCATAGTGATACTGAGCTTTGGATTGGTGGCATATTGCAAGTGAGCTCTGGAGTGGGGGCATATTGCAAGTGAGGTCTGGAGTGGGGGCATATTGCTACTGAGCTCTGGAGTGGGGGCATATTGCGACTGAGCTCTGGATTGGTGGCATATTGCATGTGAGCTCTGGAGTGGGGGCATATTGCTATTGAGCTCTGGAGTGGGGGCATATTGCGACTGAGCTCTGGATTGGTGGCATATTGCAAGTGAGCTCTGGAGTGGGGGCATATTGCTACTGAGCTCTGGATTGGTGACATATTGCAAGTGAGCTCTGGAGTGGGGGCATATTGCTATTGAGCTCTGGAGTGGGGGCATATTGCGACTGAGCTCTGGATTGGTGGCATATTGCAAGTGAGCTCTGGAGTGGGGGCATATTGCTACTGAGCTCTGGATTGGTGACATATTGCAAGTGAGCTCTGGAGTGGGGACATATTGCAAGTGAGCTCTGGATTGGTGGCATATTGCGACTGAGCTCTGGTGTGGGGGCATATTGCTACTGAGCTCTGCAGTGGTGGCATATTGCAATGGAGCTCTGGATTGGTGGCATATTGCTACTGAGCTCTGAAGTGGGGGCATATTGCGATTGAGCTCTGGATTGGTAGCATATTGCGATCGAGCTCTGGATTGGTGGCATATTCCGATTGAGCTCTGCAGTGGTGGCATATTGCGATTGAGCTCTGGATTGGTGGCATATTGCGATTGAGCTCTGCAGTGGTGGCATATTGCGATTGAACTCTGGATTGGTGGCATATTGCTACTGAGCTCTGGAGTGGGGGCATATTGAAACTGAGCTCTGGATTGGTGGCATATTGCGATTGAGCTCTGCAGTGGTAGCAGATTGTGATTGAATTCTGGATTGGTGGCATATTGCAACTGAGCTCTGGATTGGTGGCATATTGCGATTGAGCTCTGCAGTGGTGGCATATTGCGATTGAGCGCTAGATTAGTGGCATATTGCGATTGAGCTCTGGATTGGTGGAATATTGTGATTGAGCTCTGCAGTGGTGGCATATTGCGATTGAGCCTTGGATTGGATTGGTAGCATATTGCGATTGAGCTCTGCAGTGGTGGCATATTGTGATTGAGCTCTGGATTGGTGGCATATTGCGATTGAGCTCTGCAGTGGTGGCATATTGCGATTGAGCTCTGGATCGGTGGCATATTGCGATTGAGCTCTGCAATGGTGGCATATTGCGATTGAACTCTGGATTGGTGCATATTGCTACTGAGCTCTGGAGTGGGGGCATATTGTGATTGAACTCTGGATTGGTGGCATATTGCTACTGAGCTCTGGAGTGGGGGCATATTGCAAGTGAGCTCTAGAATGGGGGCATATAGCGACTGAGCTCACTTGCAATATCATATTGCAACTGAGCTTTGGAGTGGTGGCATATTGCAAGTGAGCTCTGGAGTGGGGGCATATTGCGACTGAGCTCTGGATTGCTGCCATATTGCTACTGAGCTCTGGAGTGGGGGCATATTGCGACTAAGCTCTGGAGTGGGGGCATATTGCGACTGAGCTCTGGATTGGTGGCATATTGCAAGTGAGCTCTGGAGTGGGGGCATATTGCGATTGAGCTCTGGATTGGTGACATATTGCGATTGAGCTCTGGATTGGTGGCACAATGCGATTGAGCTCTGCAGTGGTGGCATATTACGATTGAACTCTGGAGTGGGGGCATATTGCAACTGAGCTCTGGATTGGTGGCATATTGCTACTGAGCTCTGGATTGGTGGCATATTGCGATTGAGCTCTGTAATGGTGACATATTGCGATTGAGCTCTGGATTGGTGGCATATTGCGATTGAGCTCTGTAGTTGTGACATATTGCGATTGAGCTCTGGATTGGTGGCATATTGCAATTGGGTTCTGGAGATGAGGCATATTACGATTGAACTATGCAGTGGAGGCATATTGTAACTGAGCTCTGGAGGGGTGGCAATGATTGGGCTCTGGAGATGAGGCATATTACGATTGAACTCTGGAGTGGATGCATATTGTGACTGAGCTCTGGTGTGGGGCATATTGCAACTGAGCTCTGGAGTGGGGGCATATTGCAACTGAGCTATGGAGTGGGGGCATATTGCAACTGAGTTCTGGATTGGTGGCATATCACGATTGAGCTCTGGATTGGTGGCATATTGTGAATTAGCTCTGCAGTAGTGGCATGTTGTGATTGAACTCTGGATTGGTGGAATATTACGATCGAGCTCTGCAGTGGTGGCATATTGCGATTGAGCTCTGGATTGGTGGCATATTGCAATTGAGCTCTGCAGTGGTGGCATATTGCAATGGAGCTCTGGATTGGTGGCATATTGCTACTGAGCTCTGAAGTGGGGGCATATTGTGATTGAGCTCTGGATTGGTGGCATATTGCGATTGAGCTCTGGATTGGTGGCATATTGCAATTGAGCTCTGGATTGGTGGCATATTGCGATTGAGCTTTGGATAGGTGGCATATTGCGATTGAGCTCTGCAGTGGTGGCAGATTGTGATTGAATTCTGGATTAGTGGCATATTGCTACTGAGCACTGGAGTGGGGGCAGATTGCAAGTGAGCTCTGGAGTGGGGTCATATTGTGATTGAGCTCTGCAGTGGTGGCATATTGCAACTGAGCTCTGGATTGGTGGCATATTGCGACTGAGCTCTGTAGGGGTGACATATTGCGATTGAGCTCTGGATTGGTGGCATATTGCGATTGAGCTCTGCAGTGGTGGCATATTGCGATTGAGCGCTAGATTAGTGGCATATTGCGTTTGAGCTCTGGATTGGTGGAATATTGTTATTGAGCTCTGCAGTCGTGGCATATTGCGATTGAGCCTTGGATTGGTAGCATATTGCGATTGAACTCTGGAGTGGATGCATATTGCGACTGAGCTCTGGTTTGGGGCATATTGTAACTGAGCTCTGGATTGGTGGCATATTGCTACTGAGCTCTGGATTGGTGGCATATTGCTACTGAGCTCTGGAGTGGGGGCATATTGCAACTGAGCTCTGGATTGGTGGCATATTGCTACTGAGCTCTGGATTGGTGGCATATTGTGATTGAGCTCTGTAGTGGTGACATATTGTGATTGAGCTCTGGATTGGTGGCATATTGCGATTGGGCTCTGGAGATGAGGCATATTACGATTGAACTATGCAGTGGAGGCATATTGCAACTGAGCTCTGGAGGGGTGGCAATGATTGGGCTCTGGAGATGAGGCATATTACGATTGAACTCTGGAGTGGATGCATATTGCAACTGAGCTCTGGTGTGGGGCATATTGCAACTGAGCTCTGGAGTGGGGGCATATTGCAACTGAGCTATGGAGTGGGGGCATATTGCAACTGAGTTCTGGATTGGTGGCATATCGCGATTGAGCTCTGGATTGGTGGAATATTGTGAATGAGCTCTGCAGTAGTGGCATGTTCCGATTGTACTCTGGATTGGTTGAATATTATGATCAAACTCTGAAGTGGTGGCATATTGCGATTGAGCTCTGGATTGGTGGCATATTGTAATTGAGCTCTGCAGTGGTGGCATATTACAATGGAGCTCTGGATTGGTGGCATATTGCTACTGAGCTCTGAAGTGGGGGCATATTGCAACTGAGCTCTGGAGTGGTGGCATATTGCAAGTGGGCTCTGGAGTAGGGGCATATTGCGACTGAACTCTGGATTGGTGGCCTATTGCAAGTGAGCTCTGGAGTGGGGGCATATTGCTACTGAGCACTTGAGTGTGGGCATATTGCGACTGAGCTCTGGATTGGTGGCATATTGCAAGTGAACTCTGGAGTGGGGGCATATTGCTACTGAGCTCTGGAGTGGGGGCATATTTTGACTGCGCTCTGGATTGGTGGCATATTGCAAGTGAGCTCTGGAGTGGTGGCATATTGCTACTGAGCTCTGGAGCAGGGGCATATTGCGACTGAGCTCTGGATTGGTGGCATATTGCAAGTGAATTCTGGAGTGGGGGCATAGTGATACTGAGCTTTGGATTGGTGGCATATTGCAAGTGAGCTCTGGAGTGGGGGCATATTGCAAGTGAGGTCTGGAGTGGGGGCATATTGCTACTGAGCTCTGGAGTGGGGGCATATTGCGACTGAGCTCTGGATTGGTGGCATATTGCATGTGAGCTCTGGAGTGGGGGCATATTGCTATTGAGCTCTGGAGTGGGGGCATATTGCGACTGAGCTCTGGATTGGTGGCATATTGCAAGTGAGCTCTGGAGTTGGGGCATATTGCTACTGAGCTCTGGATTGGTGACATATTGCAAGTGAGCTCTGGAGTGGGGACATATTGCAAGTGAGCTCTGGAGTGGGGGCATATTGCTACTGAGCTCTGGCGTGGGGGCATATTGCTACTGAGCTCTGGATTGGTGGCATATTGCAAGTGAGCTCTGCAGTGGAGGCATATTGCAACTGAGCTCTGGATGGGTGGCATATTGCGATTGAGCTGTGGATTGGTGGCATATTGCGACTGAGCTCTGGATTGGTGGCATATTGCGACTGAGCTCTGGAGTGGGGGCATATTGCTACTGAGCTCTGCAGTGGTGGCATATTGCAATGGAGCTCTGGATTGGTGGCATATTGCTACTGAGCTCTGAAGTGGGGGCATATTGCGATTGAGCTCTGGATTGGTAGCATATTGCGATCGAGCTCTGGATTGGTGGCATATTCCGATTGAGCTCTGCAGTGGTGGCATATTGTGATTGAGTTCTAGATTGGTGGCATATTGCGATTGAGCTCTGGATTGGGGGCATATTGCAATTGAGCTCTGCAGTGGTGGCATATTGCGATTGAGCTCTGGATTGGTGGCATATTGCGATTGAGCTCTGCAGTGGTGGCATATTGCGATTGAACTCTGGATTGGTGGCATATTGCTACTGAGCTCTGGAGTGGGGACATATTGAAACTGAGCTGTGGATTGGTGGCATATTGCGATTGAGCTCTGCAGTGGTGGCAGATTGTGATTGAATTCTGGATTGGTGGCATATTGCAACTGAGCTCTGGATTGGTGGCATTTTGCGACTGAGCTCTGTAGGGGTGACATATTGCGATTGAGCTCTGGATTGGTGGCATATTGCGATTGAGCTCTGCAGTGGTGGCATATTGCGATTGAGCGCTAGATTAGTGGCATATTGCGATTGAGCTCTGGATTGGTGGAATATTGTGATTGAGCTCTGCAGTGGTGGCATATTGCGATTGAGCCTTGGATTAGTAGCATATTGCGATTGAGCTCTGCAGTGGTGGCATATTGCGATTGAGCTCTGGATTGGTGGCATATTGCGATTGAGCTCTGCAGTGGTGGCATATTGCGATTGAACTCTGGATTGGTGGCATATTGCTACTGAGCTCTGGAGTGGGGGCATATTGAAACTGAGCTCTGGATTGGTGGCATATTGTGATTGAGCTCTGCAGTTGTGGCAGATTGTGATTGAATTCTGGATTGGTGGCATATTGCAACTGATCTCTGGATTGGTGGCATATTGCGATTGAGCTCTGCAGTGGTGGCATATTGCGATTGAGCGCTAGATTAGTGGCATATTGCGATTGAGCTCTGGATTGGTGGAATATTGTGATTGAGCTCTGCAGTGGTGGCATATTGCGATTGAGCCTTGGATTGGATTGGTAGCATATTGCGATTGAGCTCTGCAGTGGTGGCATATTGTGATTGAGCTCTGGATTGGTGGCATATTGCGATTGAGCTCTGCAGTGGTGGCATATTGCGATTGAGCTCTGGATCGGTGGCATATTGCGATTGAGCTCTGCAATGGTGGCATATTGCGATTGAACTCTGGATTGGTGCATATTGCTACTGAGCTCTGGAGTGGGGGCATATTGTGATTAAACTCTGGATTGGTGGCATATTGCTACTGAGCTCTGGAGTGGGGGCATATTGCAAGTGAGTTCTAGAATGGGGGCATATAGCGACTGAGCTCTGCAGTGGTGGCATATTGTGATTGAGCTCTGGAGTGGGGGCATATTGCTACTGAGCTCTGGATTGGTGACATATTGCAAGTGAGCTCTGGAGTGGGGACATATTGCAAGTGAGCTTTGGAGTGGGGGCATATTGCTACTGAGCTCTGGCGTGGGGGCATATTGCTACTGAGCTCTGGATTGGTGGCATATTGCAAGTGAGCTCTGGAGTGGGGGCACATTGCTATTGAGCTCTGGAGTGGGGGCATATTGCGACTGAGCTCTGGATTGGTGGCATATTGCAAGTGAGCTCTGGAGTGGGGGCATCTTGCTACTGAGCTCTGGATTGGTGACATATTGCAAGTGAGCTCTGGAGTGGGGACATATTGCAAGTGAGCTCTGGAGTGGGGGCATATTGCTACTGAGCTCTGGCATGGGGGCATATTGCTACTGAGCTCTGGATTGGTGGCATATTGCAAGTGAGCTCTGCAGTGGAGGCATATTGCAACTGAGCTCTGGATGGGTGGCATATTGCGATTGAGCTGTGGATTGGTGGCATATTGCAAGTGAGCTCTGGAGTGGGGGCATATTGCTACTGAGCTCTGGATTGGTGACATATTGCAAGTGAGCTCTGGAGTGGGGACATATTGCAAGTGAGCTCTGGAGTGGGGGCATATTGCTACTGAGCTCTGGCGTGGGGGCATATTGCTACTGAGCTCTGGATTGGTGGCATATTGCAAGTGAGCTCTGCAGTGGAGGCATATTGCAACTGAGCTCTGGATTGGTGGCATATTGCGACTGAGCTCTGGAGTGGGGGCATATTGCTACTGAGCTCTGCTGTGGTGGCATATTGCAATGGAGCTCTGGATTGGTGGCATATTGCTACTGAGCTCTGAAGTGGGGGAATATTGCGATTGAGCTCTGGATTGGTAGCATATTGTGATCGAGCTCTGGATTGGTGGCATATTCCGATTGAGCTCTGCAGTGGTGGCATATTGTGATTGAGTTCTAGATTGGTGGCATATTGCGATTGAGCTCTGGATTGGTGGCATATTGCAATTGAGCTCTGCAGTGGTGGCATATTGCGATTGAGCTCTGGATTGGTGGCATATTGCGATTGAGCTCTGCAGTGGTGGCATATTGCGATTGAACTCTGGATTGGTGGCATATTGCTACTGAGCTCTGGAGTGGGGACATATTGAAACTGAGCTGTGGATTGGTGGCATATTGCGATTGAGCTCTGCAGTGGTGGCAGATTGTGATTGAATTCTGGATTGGTGGCTTATTGCAACTGAGCTCTGGATTGGTGGCATTTTGCGACTGAGCTCTGTAGGGGTGACATATTGCGATTGAGCTCTGGATTGGTGGCATATTGCGATTGAGCTCTGCAGTGGTGGCATATTGCGATTGAGCGCTAGATTAGTGGCATATTGCGATTGAGCTCTGGATTGGTGGAATATTGTGATTGAGCTCTGCAGTGGTGGCATATTGCGATTGAGCCTTGGATTAGTAGCATATTGCGATTGAGCTCTGCAGTGGTGGCATATTGCGATTGAGCTCTGCAGTGGTGGCATATTGCGATTGAACTCTGGATTGGTGGCATATTGCTACTGAGCTCTGGAGTGGGGGCATATTGAAACTGAGCTCTGGATTGGTGGCATATTGCGATTGAGCTCTGCAGTGGTGGCAGATTGTGATTGAATTCTGGATTGGTGGCATATTGCAACTAATCTCTGGATTGGTGGCATATTGCGATTGAGCTCTGCAGTGGTGGCATATTGCGATTGAGCGCTAGATTAGTGGCATATTGCGATTGAGCTCTGGATTGGTGGAATATTGTGATTGAGCTCTGCAGTGGTGGCATATTGCGATTGAGCCTTGGATTGAATTGGTAGCATATTGCGATTGAGCTCTGCAGTGGTGGCATATTGTGATTGAGCTCTGGATTGGTGGCATATTGCGATTGAGCTCTGCAGTGGTGGCATATTGCGATTGAGCTCTGGATCGGTGGCATATTGCGATTGAGCTCTGCAATGGTGGCATATTGCGATTGAACTCTGGATTGGTGCATATTGCTACTGAGCTCTGGAGTGGGGGCATATTGTGATTGAACTCTGGATTGGTGGCATATTGCTACTGAGCTCTGGAGTGGGGGCATATTGCAAGTGAGCTCTAGAGTGGGGGCATATACCGACTGAGCTCTGCAGTGGTGGCATATTGTGATTGAGCTCTGGATTGGTGGCATATTGCGATTGAGCTCTGCAGTGGTGGCATATTGCGATTGAGCTCTGGATCAGTGGCATATTGTGATTGAGCTCTGCAATGGTGGCATATTGCGATTGAACTCTGGATTGGTGCATATTGCTACTGAGCTCTGGAGTGGGGGCATATTGTGATTGAACTCTGGATTGGTGGCATATTGCTACTGAGCTCTGGAGTGGGGGCATATTGCAAGTGAGCTCTAGAGTGGGGGCATATAGCGACTGAGCTCACTTGCAATATCATATTGCAACTGAGCTTTGGAGTGGTGGCATATTGCAAGTGAGCTCTGGAGTGGGGGCATATTGCGACTGAGCTCTGGATTGCTGGCATATTGCTACTGAGCTCTGGAGTGGGGGCATATTGCGACTAAGCTCTGGAGTGGGGGCATATTGCGACTGAGCTCTGGATTGGTGGCATATTGCAAGTGAGCTCTGGAGTGGGGGCATATTGCTACTGAGCTCTGGAGTGGGGGCATATTGCGACTGAGCTCTGGATTGGTGGCATATTGCAAGTGAGCTCTGGAGTGGGGGCATAGTGCTACTGAGCTTTGGATTGGTGGCATATTGCAAGTGAGCTCTGGAGTGGGGGCATATTGCAAGTGAGCTCTGGAGTGGGGCATATTGCTACTGAGCTCTGGAATGGGGGCATATTGCGACTGAGCTCTGGATTGGTAGCATATTGCAAGTGAGCTCTGGAGTGGGGGCATATTGCTACTGAGCTCTGGAGTGGGGGCATATTGCAAGTGAGCTCTGGAGTGGGGGCATATTGCTACTGAGCTCTGGAGTGGGGGCATATTGCGACTGAGCTCTGGATTGGTGGCATATTGCAAGTGAGCTCTGGAGTGGGGGCATATCGCTACTGAGCTCTGGAGTGGGGGCATATTGCGACTGAGCTCTGGATTGGTGGCATATTGCGACTGAGTTCTGGAGTGGGGGCATATTGCTACTGAGCTCTGCAGTGGGGGCATATTGCGACTGAGCTCTGGATTGGTGGCATATTGCAAGTGAGCTCTGGAGTGGGGGCATATTGCTACTGAGCTCTGGATTGGTGGCATATTGCAAGTGAGCTCTGGAGTGGGGGCATATTGCTACTGAGCTCTGCAGTGGGGGCATATTGCTACTGAGCTCTGGATTGGTGGCATATTGCAAGTGAGCTCTGCAGTGGAGGCATTTTGCAACTGAGCTCTGAATGGGTGGCATATTGCGATTGAGCTCTGGATTGGTGGCATATTGCGATTGAGCTCTGGATTGGTGACATATTGCGACCGAGCTCTGCATTGGTGGCATATTGCGATTGAGCTCTGGATTGGTGGCACATTGCGATTGAGCTCTGCAGTGGTGGCATATTACGATTGAACTCTGGAGTGGGGGCATATTGCAACTGAGCTCTGGATTGGTGGCATATTGCTACTGAGCTCTGGATTGGTGGCATATTGCGATTGAGCTCTGTAGTGGTGACATATTGCGATTGAGCTCTGGATTGGTGGCATATTGCAATTGGGCTCTGGAGATGAGGCATATTACGATTGAACTATGCAGTGAAGGCATATTGTAACTGGGCTCTGGAGGGGTGGCAATGATTGGGCTCTGGAGATGAGGCATATTACGATTGAACTCTGGAGTGGATGCATATTGTGACTGAGCTCTGGTGTGGGGCATATTGCAACTGAGCTCTGGAGTGGGGGCATATTGCAACTGAGCTATGGAGTGGGGGCATATTGCAACTGAGTTCTGGATTGGTGGCATATCACGACTGAGCTCTGGATTGGTGGCATATTGTGAATTAGCTCTGCAGTAGTGGCATGTTCCGATTGAACTCTGGATTGGTTGAATATTATGATCAAACTCTGAAGTGGTGGCATATTGCGATTGAGCTCTGGATTGGTGGCATATTGTAATTGAGCTCTGCAGTGGTGGCATATTACAATGGAGCTCTGGATTGGTGGCATATTGCTACTGAGCTCTGAAGTGGGGGCATATTGCAACTGAGCTCTGGAGTGGTGGCATATTGCAAGTGGGCTCTGGAGTAGGGGCATATTGCGACTGAACTCTGGATTGGTGGCCTATTGCAAGTGAGCTCTGGAGTGGGGGCATATTGCTACTGAGCACTTGAGTGGGGGCATATTGCGACTGAGCTCTGGATTGGTGGCATATTGCAAGTGAACTCTGGAGTGGGGGCATATTGCTACTGAGCTCTGGAGTGGGGGCATATTTTGACTGCGCTCTGGATTGGTGGCATATTGCAAGTGAGCTCTGGAGTGGTGGCATATTGCTACTGAGCTCTGGAGCAGGGGCATATTGCGACTGAGCTCTGGATTGGTGGCATATTGCAAGTGAATTCTGGAGTGGGGGCATAGTGATACTGAGCTTTGGATTGGTGGCATATTGCAAGTGAGCTCTGGAGTGGGGGCATATTGCAAGTGAGGTCTGGAGTGGGGGCATATTGCTACTGAGCTCTGGAGTGGGGGCATATTGCGACTGAGCTCTGGATTGGTGGCATATTGCATGTGAGCTCTGGAGTGGGGGCATATTGCTATTGAGCTCTGGAGTGGGGGCATATTGCGACTGAGCTCTGGATTGGTGGCATATTGCAAGTGAGCTCTGGAGTTGGGGCATATTGCTACTGAGCTCTGGATTGGTGACATATTGCAAGTGAGCTCTGGAGTGGGGACATATTGCAAGTGAGCTCTGGAGTGGGGGCATATTGCTACTGAGCTCTGGCGTGGGGGCATATTGCTACTGAGCTCTGGATTGGTGGCATATTGCAAGTGAGCTCTGCAGTGGAGGCATATTGCAACTGAGCTCTGGATGGGTGGCATATTGCGATTGAGCTGTGGATTGGTGGCATATTGCGACTGAGCTCTGGATTGGTGGCATATTGCGACTGAGCTCTGGAGTGGGGGCATATTGCTACTGAGCTCTGCAGTGGTGGCATATTGCAATGGAGCTCTGGATTGGTGGCATATTGCTACTGAGCTCTGAAGTGGGGGCATATTGCGATTGAGCTCTGGATTGGTAGCATATTGCGATCGAGCTCTGGATTGGTGGCATATTCCGATTGAGCTCTGCAGTGGTGGCATATTGTGATTGAGTTCTAGATTGGTGGCATATTGCGATTGAGCTCTGGATTGGGGGCATATTGCAATTGAGCTCTGCAGTGGTGGCATATTGCGATTGAGCTCTGGATTGGTGGCATATTGCGATTGAGCTCTGCAGTGGTGGCATATTGCGATTGAACTCTGGATTGGTGGCATATTGCTACTGAGCTCTGGAGTGGGGACATATTGAAACTGAGCTGTGGATTGGTGGCATATTGCGATTGAGCTCTGCAGTGGTGGCAGATTGTGATTGAATTCTGGATTGGTGGCATATTGCAACTGAGCTCTGGATTGGTGGCATTTTGCGACTGAGCTCTGTAGGGGTGACATATTGCGATTGAGCTCTGGATTGGTGGCATATTGCGATTGAGCTCTGCAGTGGTGGCATATTGCGATTGAGCGCTAGATTAGTGGCATATTGCGATTGAGCTCTGGATTGGTGGAATATTGTGATTGAGCTCTGCAGTGGTGGCATATTGCGATTGAGCCTTGGATTAGTAGCATATTGCGATTGAGCTCTGCAGTGGTGGCATATTGCGATTGAGCTCTGGATTGGTGGCATATTGCGATTGAGCTCTGCAGTGGTGGCATATTGCGATTGAACTCTGGATTGGTGGCATATTGCTACTGAGCTCTGGAGTGGGGGCATATTGAAACTGAGCTCTGGATTGGTGGCATATTGCGATTGAGCTCTGCAGTGGTGGCAGATTGTGATTGAATTCTGGATTGGTGGCATATTGCAACTGATCTCTGGATTGGTGGCATATTGCGATTGAGCTCTGCAGTGGTGGCATATTGCGATTGAGCGCTAGATTAGTGGCATATTGCGATTGAGCTCTGGATTGGTGGAATATTGTGATTGAGCTCTGCAGTGGTGGCATATTGCGATTGAGCCTTGGATTGGATTGGTAGCATATTGCGATTGAGCTCTGCAGTGGTGGCATATTGTGATTGAGCTCTGGATTGGTGGCATATTGCGATTGAGCTCTGCAGTGGTGGCATATTGCGATTGAGCTCTGGATCGGTGGCATATTGCGATTGAGCTCTGCAATGGTGGCATATTGCGATTGAACTCTGGATTGGTGCATATTGCTACTGAGCTCTGGAGTGGGGGCATATTGTGATTAAACTCTGGATTGGTGGCATATTGCTACTGAGCTCTGGAGTGGGGGCATATTGCAAGTGAGTTCTAGAATGGGGGCATATAGCGACTGAGCTCTGCAGTGGTGGCATATTGTGATTGAGCTCTGGAGTGGGGGCATATTGCTACTGAGCTCTGGATTGGTGACATATTGCAAGTGAGCTCTGGAGTGGGGACATATTGCAAGTGAGCTTTGGAGTGGGGGCATATTGCTACTGAGCTCTGGCGTGGGGGCATATTGCTACTGAGCTCTGGATTGGTGGCATATTGCAAGTGAGCTCTGGAGTGGGGGCACATTGCTATTGAGCTCTGGAGTGGGGGCATATTGCGACTGAGCTCTGGATTGGTGGCATATTGCAAGTGAGCTCTGGAGTGGGGGCATATTGCTACTGAGCTCTGGATTGGTGACATATTGCAAGTGAGCTCTGGAGTGGGGACATATTGCAAGTGAGCTCTGGAGTGGGGGCATATTGCTACTGAGCTCTGGCATGGGGGCATATTGCTACTGAGCTCTGGATTGGTGGCATATTGCAAGTGAGCTCTGCAGTGGAGGCATATTGCAACTGAGCTCTGGATGGGTGGCATATTGCGATTGAGCTGTGGATTGGTGGCATATTGCAAGTGAGCTCTGGAGTGGGGGCATATTGCTACTGAGCTCTGGATTGGTGACATATTGCAAGTGAGCTCTGGAGTGGGGACATATTGCAAGTGAGCTCTGGAGTGGGGGCATATTGCTACTGAGCTCTGGCGTGGGGGCATATTGCTACTGAGCTCTGGATTGGTGGCATATTGCAAGTGAGCTCTGCAGTGGAGGCATATTGCAACTGAGCTCTGGATTGGTGGCATATTGCGACTGAGCTCTGGAGTGGGGGCATATTGCTACTGAGCTCTGCTGTGGTGGCATATTGCAATGGAGCTCTGGATTGGTGGCATATTGCTACTGAGCTCTGAAGTGGGGGAATATTGCGATTGAGCTCTGGATTGGTAGCATATTGTGATCGAGCTCTGGATTGGTGGCATATTCCGATTGAGCTCTGCAGTGGTGGCATATTGTGATTGAGTTCTAGATTGGTGGCATATTGCGATTGAGCTCTGGATTGGTGGCATATTGCAATTGAGCTCTGCAGTGGTGGCATATTGCGATTGAGCTCTGGATTGGTGGCATATTGCGATTGAGCTCTGCAGTGGTGGCATATTGCGATTGAACTCTGGATTGGTGGCATATTGCTACTGAGCTCTGGAGTGGGGACATATTGAAACTGAGCTGTGGATTGGTGGCATATTGCGATTGAGCTCTGCAGTGGTGGCAGATTGTGATTGAATTCTGGATTGGTGGCTTATTGCAACTGAGCTCTGGATTGGTGGCATTTTGCGACTGAGCTCTGTAGGGGTGACATATTGCGATTGAGCTCTGGATTGGTGGCATATTGCGATTGAGCTCTGCAGTGGTGGCATATTGCGATTGAGCGCTAGATTAGTGGCATATTGCGATTGAGCTCTGGATTGGTGGAATATTGTGATTGAGCTCTGCAGTGGTGGCATATTGCGATTGAGCCTTGGATTAGTAGCATATTGCGATTGAGCTCTGCAGTGGTGGCATATTGCGATTGAGCTCTGCAGTGGTGGCATATTGCGATTGAACTCTGGATTGGTGGCATATTGCTACTGAGCTCTGGAGTGGGGGCATATTGAAACTGAGCTCTGGATTGGTGGCATATTGCGATTGAGCTCTGCAGTGGTGGCAGATTGTGATTGAATTCTGGATTGGTGGCATATTGCAACTAATCTCTGGATTGGTGGCATATTGCGATTGAGCTCTGCAGTGGTGGCATATTGCGATTGAGCGCTAGATTAGTGGCATATTGCGATTGAGCTCTGGATTGGTGGAATATTGTGATTGAGCTCTGCAGTGGTGGCATATTGCGATTGAGCCTTGGATTGGATTGGTAGCATATTGCGATTGAGCTCTGCAGTGGTGGCATATTGTGATTGAGCTCTGGATTGGTGGCATATTGCGATTGAGCTCTGCAGTGGTGGCATATTGCGATTGAGCTCTGGATCGGTGGCATATTGCGATTGAGCTCTGCAATGGTGGCATATTGCGATTGAACTCTGGATTGGTGCATATTGCTACTGAGCTCTGGAGTGGGGGCATATTGTGATTGAACTCTGGATTGGTGGCATATTGCTACTGAGCTCTGGAGTGGGGGCATATTGCAAGTGAGCTCTAGAGTGGGGGCATATACCGACTGAGCTCTGCAGTGGTGGCATATTGTGATTGAGCTCTGGATTGGTGGCATATTGCGATTGAGCTCTGCAGTGGTGGCATATTGCGATTGAGCTCTGGATCAGTGGCATATTGTGATTGAGCTCTGCAATGGTGGCATATTGCGATTGAACTCTGGATTGGTGCATATTGCTACTGAGCTCTGGAGTGGGGGCATATTGTGATTGAACTCTGGATTGGTGGCATATTGCTACTGAGCTCTGGAGTGGGGGCATATTGCAAGTGAGCTCTAGAGTGGGGGCACATAGCGACTGAGCTCACTTGCAATATCATATTGCAACTGAGCTTTGGAGTGGTGGCATATTGCAAGTGAGCTCTGGAGTGGGGGCATATTGCGACTGAGCTCTGGATTGCTGGCATATTGCTACTGAGCTCTGGAGTGGGGGCATATTGCGACTAAGCTCTGGAGTGGGGGCATATTGCGACTGAGCTCTGGATTGGTGGCATATTGCAAGTGAGCTCTGGAGTGGGGGCATATTGCTACTGAGCTCTGGAGTGGGGGCATATTGCGACTGAGCTCTGGATTGGTGGCATATTGCAAGTGAGCTCTGGAGTGGGGGCATAGTGCTACTGAGCTTTGGATTGGTGGCATATTGCAAGTGAGCTCTGGAGTGGGGGCATATTGCAAGTGAGCTCTGGAGTGGGGCATATTGCTACTGAGCTCTGGAATGGGGGCATATTGCGACTGAGCTCTGGATTGGTAGCATATTGCAAGTGAGCTCTGGAGTGGGGGCATATTGCTACTGAGCTCTGGAGTGGGGGCATATTGCAAGTGAGCTCTGGAGTGGGGGCATATTGCTACTGAGCTCTGGAGTGGGGGCATATTGCGACTGAGCTCTGGATTGGTGGCATATTGCAAGTGAGCTCTGGAGTGGGGGCATATCGCTACTGAGCTCTGGAGTGGGGGCATATTGCGACTGAGCTCTGGATTGGTGGCATATTGCGACTGAGTTCTGGAGTGGGGGCATATTGCTACTGAGCTCTGCAGTGGGGGCATATTGCGACTGAGCTCTGGATTGGTGGCATATTGCAAGTGAGCTCTGGAGTGGGGGCATATTGCTACTGAGCTCTGGATTGGTGGCATATTGCAAGTGAGCTCTGGAGTGGGGGCATATTGCTACTGAGCTCTGCAGTGGGGGCATATTGCTACTGAGCTCTGGATTGGTGGCATATTGCAAGTGAGCTCTGCAGTGGAGGCATTTTGCAACTGAGCTCTGAATGGGTGGCATATTGCGATTGAGCTCTGGATTGGTGGCATATTGCGATTGAGCTCTGGATTGGTGACATATTGCGACCGAGCTCTGCATTGGTGGCATATTGCGATTGAGCTCTGGATTGGTGGCACATTGCGATTGAGCTCTGCAGTGGTGGCATATTACGATTGAACTCTGGAGTGGGGGCATATTGCAACTGAGCTCTGGATTGGTGGCATATTGCTACTGAGCTCTGGATTGGTGGCATATTGCGATTGAGCTCTGTAGTGGTGACATATTGCGATTGAGCTCTGGATTGGTGGCATATTGCAATTGGGCTCTGGAGATGAGGCATATTACGATTGAACTATGCAGTGAAGGCATATTGTAACTGGGCTCTGGAGGGGTGGCAATGATTGGGCTCTGGAGATGAGGCATATTACGATTGAACTCTGGAGTGGATGCATATTGTGACTGAGCTCTGGTGTGGGGCATATTGCAACTGAGCTCTGGAGTGGGGGCATATTGCAACTGAGCTATGGAGTGGGGGCATATTGCAACTGAGTTCTGGATTGGTGGCATATCACGACTGAGCTCTGGATTGGTGGCATATTGTGAATTAGCTCTGCAGTAGTGGC
This sequence comes from Ambystoma mexicanum, assembly GCF_040938575.1. NCBI lineage: Eukaryota > Metazoa > Chordata > Amphibia > Caudata > Ambystomatidae > Ambystoma > Ambystoma mexicanum. The sequence continues at coordinate 1,276,853,965 of NC_090926.1, read as the reverse complement.
ATGTTCCGATTGAACTCTGGATTGGGGGAATATTACGATCGAGCTCTGCAGTGGTGGCATATTGCGATTGAGCTCTGGATTGGTGGCATATTGCAATTGAGCTCTGCAGTGGTGGCATATTGCAATGGAGCTCTGGATTGGTGGCATATTGCTACTGAGCTCTGAAGTGGGGGCATATTGCGATTGAGCTCTGGATTGGTGGCATATTGCGATCGAGCTATGCAGTGGTTGCATATTGCGATTGAGTTCTAGATTGGTGGCATATTGCGATTGAGCTCTGGATTGGTGGCATATTGCAATTGAGCTCTGGATTGGTGGCATATTGCGATTGAGCTTTGGATAGGTGGAATATTGCGATTGAGCTCTGCAGTGGTGGCATATAGCGATTGAACTCTGGATTGGTGGCATATTGCTACTGAGCTCTGGAGTGGGGGCATATTGAAACTGAGCTCTGGATTGGTGGCATATTGCGATTGAGCTCTACAGTGGTGGCAGATTGTGATTGAATTCTGGATTAGTGGCATATTGCTACTGAGCACTGGAGTGGGGGCAGATTGCAAGTGAGCTCTGGAGTGGGGGCATATTGTGATTGAGCTCTGCAGTGGTGGCATATTGCAACTGAGCTCTGGATTGTTGGCATATTGCGACTGAGCTCTGTAGGGGTGACATATTGCGATTGAGCTCTGGATTGGTGGCATATTGCGATTGAGCTCTGCAGTGGTGGCATATTGCGATTGAGCACTAGATTAGTGGCATATTGCGTTTGAGCTCTGGATTGGTGGAATATTGTTATTGAGCTCTGCAGTCGTGGCATATTGCGATTGAGCCTTGGATTGGTAGCATATTGCGATTGAACTCTGGAGTGGATGCATATTGCGACTGAGCTCTGGTTTGGGGCATATTGCAACTGAGCTCTGGAATGGGGGCATATTGCAACTGAGCTATGGAGTGGGGGCATATTGCAACTGAGCTCTGGATTGGTGGCATATTGCTACTGAGCTCTGGATTGGTGGCATATTGCTACTGAGCTCTGGAGTGGGGGCATATTGCAACTGAGCTCTGGATTGGTGGCATATTGCTACTGAGCTCTGGATTGGTGGCATATTGTGATTGAGCTCTGTAGTGGTGACATATTGTGATTGAGCTCTGGATTGGTGGCATATTGCGATTGGGGTCTGGAGATGAGGCATATTACGATTGAACTATGCAGTGGAGGCATATTGCAACTGAGCTCTGGAGGGGTGGCAATGATTGGGCTCTGGAGATGAGGCATATTACGATTGAACTCTGGAGTGGATGCATATTGCGACTGAGCTCTGGTGTGGGGCATATTGCAACTGAGCTCTGGAGTGGGGGCATATTGCAACTGAGCTATGGAGTGGGGGCATATTGCAACTGAGTTCTGGATTGGTGGCATATCGCGATTGAGCTCTGGATTGGTGGAATATTGTGAATGAGCTCTGCAGTAGTGGCATGTTCCGATTGTACTCTGGATTGGTGGAATATTATGATCAAGCTCTGAAGTGGTGGCATATTGCGATTGAGCTCTGGATTGGTGGCATATTGCAATTGAGCTCTGCAGTGGTGGCATATTGCAATGGAGCTCTGGATTGGTGGCATATTGCTACTGAGCTCTGAAGTGGGGGCATATTGCAACTGAGCTCTGGAGTGGTGGCATATTGCAAGTGGGCTCTGGAGTAGGGGCATATTGCGACTGAGCTCTGGATTGGTGGCCTATTGCAAGTGAGCTCTGGAGTGGGGGCATATTGCTACTGAGCACTGGAGTGGGGGCATATTGCGACTGAGCTCTGGATTGGTGGCATATTGCAAGTGAGCTCTGGAGTGAGGGCATATTGCTACTGAGCTCTGGAGTGGGGGCATATTTTGACTGCGCTCTGGATTGGTGGCATATTGCAAGTGAGCTCTGGAGTGGTGGCATATTGCTACTGAGCTCTGGAGTGGTGGCATATTGCGACTGAGCTCTGGATTGGTGGCATATTGCAAGTGAATTCTGGAGTGGGGGCATAGTGATACTGAGCTTTGGATTTGGGCATATTGCAAGTGAGCTCTGGAGTGGGGGCATATTGCAAGTGAGGTCTGGAGTGGGGGCATATTGCTACTGAGCTCTGGAGTGGGGGCATATTGCGACTGAGCTCTGGATTGGTGGCATATTGCATGTGAGCTCTGGAGTGGGGGCATATTGCTACTGAGCTCTGGAGTGGGGGCATATTGCGACTGAGCTCTGGATTGGTGGCATATTGCAAGTGAGCTCTGGAGTGGGGGCATATTGCTACTGAGCTCTGGATTGGTGACATATTGCAAGTGAGCTCTGGAGTGGGGACATATTGCAAGTGAGCTCTGGAGTGGGGGCATATTGCTACTGAGCTCTGGCGTGGGGGCATATTGCTACTGAGCTCTGGATTGGTGGCATATTGCAAGTTGAGCTGTGGATTGCTGGCATATTGCGATTGAGCTCTGGATTGGTGACATATTGCGACCGAGCTCTGCAGTGGTGGCATGTTGCGATTGAGCTTTGGATAGGTGGCACATTGCGATTGAGCTCTGCAGTGGTGGCATATTACGATTAAACTCTGGAGTGGGGGCATATTGCAACTGAGCTCTGGATTGGTGGCATATTGCTACTGAGCTCTGGATTGGTGGCATATTGCGATTGAGCTCTGTAGTGGTGACATATTGCGATTGAGCTCTGGATTGGTGGCATATTGCGATTGGGCTCTGGAGATGAGGTATATTACGATTGAACTATGCAGTGGAGGCATATTGCAACTGAGCTCTGGAGGGGTGGGAATAATTGGGCTCTGGAGAAGAGGCATATTACGATTGAACTCTGGAGTGGATGCATATTGTGACTGAGCTCTGGTGTGGGGCATATTGCAACTGAGCTCTGGAGTGGGGGCATATTGCAACTGAGCTATGGAGTGGGGGCATATTGCAACTGAGTTCTGGATTGGTGGCATATCACGATTGAGCTCTGGATTGGTGGCATATTGTGAATGAGCTCTGCAGTAGTGGCATGTTCCGATTGAACTCTGGATTGGTGGAATATTACGATCGAGCTCTGCAGTGGTGGCATATTGCGATTGAGCTCTGGATTGGTGGCATATTGCAATTGAGCTCTGCAGTGGTGGCATATTGCAATGGAGCTCTGGATTGGTGGCATATTGCAATTGAGCTCTGCAGTGGTGGCATATTGCAATGGAGCTCTGGATTGGTGGCATATTGCTACTGAGCTCTGAAGTGGGGGCATATTGCGATTGAGCTCTGGATTGGTAGCATATTGCGATCGAGTCTGGATTGGTGGCATATTCCGATTGAGCTCTGCAGTGGTGGCATATTGTGATTGAGTTCTAGATTGGTGGCATATTGCGATTGAGCTCTGGATTGGTGGCATATTGCAACTGAGCTCTGGATTGGTGGCATTTTGAGACTGAGCTCTGTAGGGGTGACATATTGCGATTGAGCTCTGGATTGGTGGAATATTGCGATTGAGCTCTGCAGTGGTGGCATATTGCGATTGAGCGCTAGATTAGTGGCATATTGCGATTGAGCTCTGGATTGGTGGAATATTGTGATTGAGCTCTGCAGTGGTGGCATATTGCGATTGAGCCTTGGATTGGTAGCATATTGCAATTGAGCTCTGCAGTGGTGGCATATTGCGATTGAGCTCTGGATTGGTGGCATATTGCGATTGAGCTCTGCAGTGGTGGCATATTGCGATTGAACTCTGGATTGGTGGCATATTGCTACTGAGCTCTGGAGTGGGGGCATATTGAAACTGAGCTCTGGATTGGTGGCATATTGCGATTGAGCTCTGCAGTTGTGGCAGATTGTGATTGAATTCTGGATTGGTGGCATATTGCAACTGAGCTCTGGATTGGTGGCATATTGCGATTGAGCTCTACAGTGGTGGCATATTGCGATTGAGCGCTAGATTAGTGGCATATTGCGATTGAGCTCTGGATTGGTGGAATATTGTGATTGAGCTCTGCAGTGGTGGCATATTGCGATTGAGCCTTGGATTGGATTGGTAGCATATTGCGATTGAGCTCTGCAGTGGTGGCATATTGTGATTGAGCTCTGGATTGGTGGCATATTGCGATTGAGCTCTGCAGTGGTGGCATATTGCGATTGAGCTCTGGATCGGTGGCATATTGCGATTGAGCTCTGCAATGGTGGCATATTGCGATTGAACTCTGGATTGGTGCATATTGCTACTGAGCTCTGGAGTGGGGGCATATTGCGATTGAGCTCTGCAGTGGTGGCATATTGTGATTGAGCTCTGGATTGGTGGCATATTGCGATTGAGCTCTGCAGTGGTGGCATATTGCGATTGAGCTCTGGATCGGTGGCATATTGCGATTGAGCTCTGCAATGGTGGCATATTGCGATTGAACTCTGGATTGGTGCATATTGCTACTGAGCTCTGGAGTGGGGGCATATTGCAAGTGAGCTCTAGAGTGGGGGCATATAGCGACTGAGCTCACTTGCAATATCATATTGCAACTGAGCTTTGGAGTGGTGGCATATTGCAAGTGAGCTCTGGAGTGGGGGCATATTGCGACTGAGCTCTGGATTGCTGCCATATTGCTACTGAGCTCTGGAGTGGGGGCATATTGCGACTAAGCTCTGGAGTGGGGGCATATTGCGACTGAGCTCTGGATTGGTGGCATATTGCAAGTGAGCTCTGGAGTGGGGGCATATTGCTACTGAGCTCTGGAGTGGGGGCATATTGCGACTGAGCTCTGGATTGGTGGCATATTGCAAGTGAGCTCTGGAGTGGGGGCATAGTGCTACTGAGCTTTGGATTGGTGGCATATTGCAAGTGAGCTCTGGAGTGGGGGCATATTGCAAGTGAGCTCTGGAGTGGGGGCATATTGCGACTGAGCTCTGGATTGCTGGCATATTGCTACTGAGCTCTGGAGTGGGGGCATATTGCGACTAAGCTCTGGAGTGGGGGCATATTGCGACTGAGCTCTGGATTGGTGGCATATTGCAAGTGAGCTCTGGAGTGGGGGCATATTGCTACTGAGCTCTGGAGTGGGGGCATATTGCGACTGAGCTCTGGATTGGTGGCATATTGCAAGTGAGCTCTGGAGTGGGGGCATAGTGCTACTGAGCTTTGGATTGGTGGCATATTGCAAGTGAGCTCTGGAGTGGGGGCATATTGCAAGTGAGCTCTGGAGTGGGGCATATTGCTACTGAGCTCTGGAATGGGGGCATATTGCGACTGAGCTCTGGATTGGTAGCATATTGCAAGTGAGCTCTGGAGTGGGGGCATATTGCTACTGAGCTCTGGAGTGGGGGCATATTGCAAGTGAGCTCTGGAGTGGGGGCATATTGCTACTGAGCTCTGGAGTGGGGGCATATTGCGACTGAGCTCTGGATTGGTGGCATATTGCAAGTGAGCTCTGGAGTGGGGGCATATCGCTACTGAGCTCTGGAGTGGGGGCATATTGCGACTGAGCTCTGGATTGGTGGCATATTGCGACTGAGTTCTGGAGTGGGGGCATATTGCTACTGAGCTCTGCAGTGGGGGCATATTGCGACTGAGCTCTGGATTGGTGGCATATTGCAAGTGAGCTCTGGAGTGGGGGCATATTGCTACTGAGCTCTGGATTGGTGGCATATTGCAAGTGAGCTCTGGAGTGGGGGCATATTGCTACTGAGCTCTGCAGTGGGGGCATATTGCTACTGAGCTCTGGATTGGTGGCATATTGCAAGTGAGCTCTGCAGTGGAGGCATTTTGCAACTGAGCTCTGAATGGGTGGCATATTGTGATTGAGCTCTGGATTGGTGGCATATTGCGATTGAGCTCTGGATTGGTGACATATTGCGACCGAGCTCTGCATTGGTGGCATATTGCGATTGAGCTCTGGATTGGTGGCATATTGCTACTGAGCTCTGGATTGGTGGCATATTGCGATTGAGCTCTGTAGTGGTGACATATTGCGATTGAGCTCTGGATTGGTGGCATATTGCAATTGGGCTCTGGAGATGAGGCATATTACGATTGAACTATGCAGTGAAGGCATATTGTAACTGGGCTCTGGAGGGGTGGCAATGATTGGGCTCTGGAGATGAGGCATATTACGATTGAACTCTGGAGTGGATGCATATTGTGACTGAGCTCTGGTGTGGGGCATATTGCAACTGAGCTCTGGAGTGGGGGCATATTGCAACTGAGCTATGGAGTGGGGGCATATTGCAACTGAGTTCTGGATTGGTGGCATATCACGACTGAGCTCTGGATTGGTGGCATATTGTGAATTAGCTCTGCAGTAGTGGCATGTTCCGATTGAACTCTGGATTGGGGGAATATTACGATCGAGCTCTGCAGTGGTGGCATATTGCGATTGAGCTCTGGATTGGTGGCATATTGCAATTGAGCTCTGCAGTGGTGGCATATTGCAATGGAGCTCTGGATTGGTGGCATATTGCTACTGAGCTCTGAAGTGGGGGCATATTGCGATTGAGCTCCGGATTGGTGGCATATTGCGATCGAGCTCTGCAGTGGTTGCATATTGCGATTGAGTTCTAGATTGGTGGCATATTGCGATTGAGCTCTGGATTGGTGGCATATTGCAATTGAGCTCTGGATTGGTGGCATATTGCGATTGAGCTTTGGATAGGTGGAATATTGCGATTGAGCTCTGCAGTGGTGGCATATTGCGATTGAACTCTGGATTGGTGGCATATTGCTACTGAGCTCTGGAGTGGGGGCATATTGAAACTGAGCTCTGGATTGGTGGCATATTGCGATTGAGCTCTACAGTGGTGGCAGATTGTGATTGAATTCTGGATTAGTGGCATATTGCTACTGAGCACTGGAGTGGGGGCAGATTGCAAGTGAGCTCTGGAGTGGGGGCATATTGTGATTGAGCTCTGCAGTGGTGGCATATTGCAACTGAGCTCTGGATTGTTGGCATATTGCGACTGAGCTCTGTAGGGGTGACATATTGCGATTGAGCTCTGGATTGGTGGCATATTGCGATTGAGCTCTGCAGTGGTGGCATATTGCGATTGAGCACTAGATTAGTGGCATATTGCGTTTGAGCTCTGGATTGGTGGAATATTGTTATTGAGCTCTGCAGTCGTGGCATATTGCGATTGAGCCTTGGATTGGTAGCATATTGCGATTGAACTCTGGAGTGGATGCATATTGCGACTGAGCTCTGGTTTGGGGCATATTGCAACTGAGCTCTGGAATGGGGGCATATTGCAACTGAGCTATGGAGTGGGGGCATATTGCAACTGAGCTCTGGATTGGTGGCATATTGCTACTGAGCTCTGGATTGGTGGCATATTGCTACTGAGCTCTGGAGTGGGGGCATATTGCAACTGAGCTCTGGATTGGTGGCATATTGCTACTGAGCTCTGGATTGGTGGCATATTGTGATTGAGCTCTGTAGTGGTGACATATTGTGATTGAGCTCTGGATTGGTGGCATATTGCGATTGGGGTCTGGAGATGAGGCATATTACGATTGAACTATGCAGTGGAGGCATATTGCAACTGAGCTCTGGAGGGGTGGCAATGATTGGGCTCTGGAGATGAGGCATATTACGATTGAACTCTGGAGTGGATGCATATTGCGACTGAGCTCTGATGTGGGGCATATTGCAACTGAGCTCTGGAGTGGGGGCATATTGCAACTGAGCTATGGAGTGGGGGCATATTGCAACTGAGTTCTGGATTGGTGGCATATCGCGATTGAGCTCTGGATTGGTGGAATATTGTGAATGAGCTCTGCAGTAGTGGCATGTTCCGATTGTACTCTGGATTGGTGGAATATTATGATCAAGCTCTGAAGTGGTGGCATATTGCGATTGAGCTCTGGATTGGTGGCATATTGCAATTGAGCTCTGCAGTGGTGGCATATTGCAATGGAGCTCTGGATTGGTGGCATATTGCTACTGAGCTCTGAAGTGGGGGCATATTGCAACTGAGCTCTGGAGTGGTGGCATATTGCAAGTGGGCTCTGGAGTAGGGGCATATTGCGACTGAGCTCTGGATTGGTGGCCTATTGCAAGTGAGCTCTGGAGTGGGGGCATATTGCTACTGAGCACTGGAGTGGGGGCATATTGCGACTGAGCTCTGGATTGGTGGCATATTGCAAGTGAGCTCTGGAGTGAGGGCATATTGCTACTGAGCTCTGGAGTGGGGGCATATTTTGACTGCGCTCTGGATTGGTGGCATATTGCAAGTGAGCTCTGGAGTGGTGGCATATTGCTACTGAGCTCTGGAGTGGGGGCATATTGCGACTGAGCTCTGGATTGGTGGCATATTGCAAGTGAATTCTGGAGTGGGGGCATAGTGATACTGAGCTTTGGATTTGGGCATATTGCAAGTGAGCTCTGGAGTGGGGGCATATTGCAAGTGAGGTCTGGAGTGGGGGCATATTGCTACTGAGCTCTGGAGTGGGGGCATATTGCGACTGAGCTCTGGATTGGTGGCATATTGCATGTGAGCTCTGGAGTGGGGGCATATTGCTACTGAGCTCTGGAGTGGGGGCATATTGCGACTGAGCTCTGGATTGGTGGCATATTGCAAGTGAGCTCTGGAGTGGGGGCATATTGCTACTGAGCTCTGGATTGGTGACATATTGCAAGTGAGCTCTGGAGTGGGGACATATTGCAAGTGAGCTCTGGAGTGGGGGCATATTGCTACTGAGCTCTGGCGTGGGGGCATATTGCTACTGAGCTCTGGATTGGTGGCATATTGCAAGTTGAGCTGTGGATTGCTGGCATATTGCGATTGAGCTCTGGATTGGTGACATATTGCGACCGAGCTCTGCAGTGGTGGCATGTTGCGATTGAGCTTTGGATAGGTGGCACATTGCGATTGAGCTCTGCAGTGGTGGCATATTACGATTAAACTCTGGAGTGGGGGCATATTGCAACTGAGCTCTGGATTGGTGGCATATTGCTACTGAGCTCTGGATTGGTGGCATATGGCGATTGAGCTCTGTAGTGGTGACATATTGCGATTGAGCTCTGGATTGGTGGCATATTGCGATTGGGCTCTGGAGATGAGGTATATTACGATTGAACTATGCAGTGGAGGCATATTGCAACTGAGCTCTGGAGGGGTGGGAATAATTGGGCTCTGGAGAAGAGGCATATTACGATTGAACTCTGGAGTGGATGCATATTGTGACTGAGCTCTGGTGTGGGGCATATTGCAACTGAGCTCTGGAGTGGGGGCATATTGCAACTGAGCTATGGAGTGGGGGCATATTGCAACTGAGTTCTGGATTGGTGGCATATCACGATTGAGCTCTGGATTGGTGGCATATTGTGAATGAGCTCTGCAGTAGTGGCATGTTCCGATTGAACTCTGGATTGGTGGAATATTACGATCGAGCTCTGCAGTGGTGGCATATTGCGATTGAGCTCTGGATTGGTGGCATATTGCAATTGAGCTCTGCAGTGGTGGCATATTGCAATGGAGCTCTGGATTGGTGGCATATTGCAATTGAGCTCTGCAGTGGTGGCATATTGCAATGGAGCTCTGGATTGGTGGCATATTGCTACTGAGCTCTGAAGTGGGGGCATATTGCGATTGAGCTCTGGATTGGTAGCATATTGCGATCGAGTCTGGATTGGTGGCATATTCCGATTGAGCTCTGCAGTGGTGGCATATTGTGATTGAGTTCTAGATTGGTGGCATATTGCGATTGAGCTCTGGATTGGTGGCATATTGCAACTGAGCTCTGGATTGGTGGCATTTTGAGACTGAGCTCTGTAGGGGTGACATATTGCGATTGAGCTCTGGATTGGTGGAATATTGCGATTGAGCTCTGCAGTGGTGGCATATTGCGATTGAGCGCTAGATTAGTGGCATATTGCGATTGAGCTCTGGATTGGTGGAATATTGTGATTGAGCTCTGCAGTGGTGGCATATTGCGATTGAGCCTTGGATTGGTAGCATATTGCGATTGAGCTCTGCAGTGGTGGCATATTGCGATTGAGCTCTGGATTGGTGGCATATTGCGATTGAGCTCTGCAGTGGTGGCATATTGCGATTGAACTCTGGATTGGTGGCATATTGCTACTGAGCTCTGGAGTGGGGGCATATTGAAACTGAGCTCTGGATTGGTGGCATATTGCGATTGAGCTCTGCAGTTGTGGCAGATTGTGATTGAATTCTGGATTGGTGGCATATTGCAACTGAGCTCTGGATTGGTAGCATATTGCGATTGAGCTCTACAGTGGTGGCATATTGCGATTGAGCGCTAGATTAGTGGCATATTGCGATTGAGCTCTGGATTGGTGGAATATTGTGATTGAGCTCTGCAGTGGTGGCATATTGCGATTGAGCCTTGGATTGGATTGGTAGCATATTGCGATTTAGCTCTGCAGTGGTGGCATATTGTGATTGAGCTCTGGATTGGTGGCATATTGCGATTGAGCTCTGCAGTGGTGGCATATTGCGATTGAGCTCTGGATCGGTGGCATATTGCGATTGAGCTCTGCAATGGTGGCATATTGCGATTGAACTCTGGATTGGTGCATATTGCTACTGAGCTCTGGAGTGGGGGCATATTGCGATTGAGCTCTGCAGTGGTGGCATATTGTGATTGAGCTCTGGATTGGTGGCATATTGCGATTGAGCTCTGCAGTGGTGGCATATTGCGATTGAGCTCTGGATCGGTGGCATATTGCGATTGAGCTCTGCAATGGTGGCATATTGCGATTGAACTCTGGATTGGTGCATATTGCTACTGAGCTCTGGAGTGGGGGCATATTGCAAGTGAGCTCTAGAGTGGGGGCATATAGCGACTGAGCTCACTTGCAATATCATATTGCAACTGAGCTTTGGAGTGGTGGCATATTGCAAGTGAGCTCTGGAGTGGGGGCATATTGCGACTGAGCTCTGGATTGCTGCCATATTGCTACTGAGCTCTGGAGTGGGGGCATATTGCGACTAAGCTCTGGAGTGGGGGCATATTGCGACTGAGCTCTGGATTGGTGGCATATTGCAAGTGAGCTCTGGAGTGGGGGCATATTGCTACTGAGCTCTGGAGTGGGGGCATATTGCGACTGAGCTCTGGATTGGTGGCATATTGCAAGTGAGCTCTGGAGTGGGGGCATAGTGCTACTGAGCTTTGGATTGGTGGCATATTGCAAGTGAGCTCTGGAGTGGGGGCATATTGCAAGTGAGCTCTGGAGTGGGGCATATTGCTACTGAGCTCTGGAATGGGGGCATATTGCGACTGAGCTCTGGATTGGTAGCATATTGCAAGTGAGCTCTGGAGTGGGGGCATATTGCTACTGAGCTCTGGAGTGGGGGCATATTGCAAGTGAGCTCTGGAGTGGGGGCATATTGCTACTGAGCTCTGGAGTGGGGGCATATTGCGACTGAGCTCTGGATTGGTGGCATATTGCAAGTGAGCTCTGGAGTGGGTGCATATCGCTACTGAGCTCTGGAGTGGGGGCATATTGCGACTGAGCTCTGGATTGGTGGCATATTGCGACTGAGCTCTGGAGTGGGGGCATATTGCTACTGAGCTCTGCAGTGGGGGCATATTGCGACTGAGCTCTGGATTGGTGACATATTGCAAGTGAGCTCTGGAGTGGGGGCATATTGCTACTGAGCTCTGGATTGGTGGCATATTGCAAGTGAGCTCTGGAGTGGGGGCATATTGCTACTGAGCTCTGCAGTGGGGGCATATTGCTACTGAGCTCTGGATTGGTGGCATATTGCAAGTGAGCTCTGGAGTGGGGGCACATTGCAAGTGAGCTCTGGAGTGGGGGCATATTGCGACTGAGCTCTGGATTGGTGGCATATTGCAAGTGAGCTCTGGTGTGGTGGCATATTGCAAGTGAGCTCTGGAGTGGGGGCATATTGCTACTGAGCTCTGGAGTGGGGGCATATTGCAAGTGAGCTCTGGAGTGGGGGCATATTGCTACTGAGCTCTGGAGTGGGGGCATATTGCGACTGAGCTCTGGATTGGTGGCATATTGCAAGTGAGCTCTGGAGTGGGGGCATATCGCTACTGAGCTCTGGAGTGGGGGCATATTGCGACTGAGCTCTGGATTGGTGGCATATTGCAAGTGAGCTCTGGAGTGGGGGCATATTGCTTCTGAGCTCTGGAGTGGGGGCATATTGCGACTGAGCTCTGGATTGGTGGCATATTGCAAGTGAGCTCTGGAGTGGGGGCATATTGCTACTGAGCTCTGGATTGGTGGCATATTGCAAGTGAGCTCTGGAGTGGGGGCATATTGCTACTGAGCTCTGGAGTGGGGGCATATTGCTACTGAGCTCTGGATTGGTGGCATATTGCAAGTGAGCTCTGGAGTGGGGGCGCATTGCAAGTGAGCTCTGGAGTGGGGGCATATTGCTACTGAGCTCTGGATTGGTGGCATATTGCAAGTGAGCTCTGGAGTGGGGGCATATTGCTACTGAGCTCTGGATTGGTGGCATATTGCAAGTGAGCTCTGGAGTGGGGGCACATTGCAAGTGAGCTCTGGAGTGGGGGCATATTGCGACTGAGCTCTGGATTGGTGGCATATTGCAAGTGAGCTCTGGTGTGGTGACATATTGCAAGTGAGCTCTGGAGTGGGGGCATATTGCTACTGAGCTCTGGAGTGGGGGCATATTGCAAGTGAGCTCTGGAGTGGGGGCATATTGCTACTGAGCTCTGGAGTGGGGGCATATTGCGACTGAGCTCTGGATTGGTGGCATATTGCAAGTGAGCTCTGGAGTGGGGGCATATCGCTACTGAGCTCTGGAGTGGGGGCATATTGCGACTGAGCTCTGGATTGGTGGCATATTGCAAGTGAGCTCTGGAGTGGGGGCATATTGCTTCTGAGCTCTGGAGTGGGGGCATATTGCGACTGAGCTCTGGATTGGTGGCATATTGCAAGTGAGCTCTGGAGTGGGGGCATATTGCTACTGAGCTCTGGATTGGTGGCATATTGCAAGTGAGCTCTGGAGTGGGGGCATATTGCTACTGAGCTCTGGAGTGGGGGCATATTGCTACTGAGCTCTGGATTGGTGGCATATTGCAAGTGAGCTCTGGAGTGGGGGCGCATTGCAAGTGAGCTCTGGAGTGGGGGCATATTGCTACTGAGCTCTGGATTGGTGGCATATTGCAAGTGAGCTCTGGAGTGGGGGCATATTGCTACTGAGCTCTGCAGTGGGGGCATATTGCTACTGAGCTCTGGATTGGTGGCATATTGCAAGTGAGCTCTGGAGTGGGGGCATATTGCTAATGAGCTCTAGAGTGGTGGCATATTGCAAGTGAGCTCTGGAGTGGGGGCATATTGCAAGTGAGCTCTGGAGTGGGGGCACATTGCAAGTGAGCTCTGGAGTGGGGGCATATTGCGACTGAGCTCTGAAGTGGTGGTCAGGATTGGGCTCTGGAGATGCAGCATATTATGATTGAACTGTGGAGTGGAGGCACATTGCAATTGACCCCTGGATTGGAGATATATTACGATTTAGCTCTTGAGTGAGGCATATTTCAACTCACCTGAACTGACTAGCTGTGTTTTCAGGTTCTACATTTTGCTTCTAGCGGCATATTAGGCTCTGTGAATTTTTGGTATCTAGCTGTGTTTCAGGCACCGCCACCTGCCCTTTCCAAATCTCAGTAGTCAGAATTGCCAGCCTCCATGAATCCCGCCCATTCCTAGACACGCCTCCATCATGCCTAACAGTTCCAAGGTCAAAGGTGCTCTCTGGCGTACCAGAAATGACTACCACTCCTCCTGGCCACCCTCCTCTTCTCCACCCCTGCACAAAAAACATCAGCCAGTCCCAACCTCCCCCTGCTGTGACACCACCTCAAGCCCCCTGAGAACACCCCCCTCCTGTCCGATCCCCATACCCCCATTCACCCTCCAGCTCGATCCCCAAACCGCCCCACCACCCACTCCCCACACAACTTTCACATCACTAAGCGCAGCAAGTGCAGCCCTGGCTACGACTCCCCACTCAGCAACCCCTCCCACCCTCACCCACCCTCACCTCTGGCACCTCACTTCACTCTAGACCCAGAAGCCCTCTACTGATAGACCCACTTCACCTCACACCTCCCCCTCCCTCCACAATCCCATCCCGTTCCCTCCTTCCTACACTCCCTCACCTCTACCTCCAAACCCCATCCACACTCTCCTCAACTCTCCCGGTAACTCCCCTAACCCCTCGCACCCCCACTCTCCCACCAAACTGCAAACCCCCTTACTCTTCTCTCAAACACTTTCTCCCCCTAACCCTCCCCATCACCACTTCCCACTCCCCCCAGTTTAGATTTTAGGCCCGCCTTCTTTGGAACTCCCTTCCGTCCCCCTATCCTCTTCTCTGCATTCCCTCACAAAATACCAACCCTCTTCTCAAGAACCCACTCCTGCGGCCAGTGCCCACTGCACCCCCCCATGTATACTCATCAACGCCAGATCTGTCACCAGAAACCAGCGCATGATATTAAACTTAAACTTTGACTAAAACTCGGACATCCTCTTCATCACGGTCACCTGGTTCTCTGGTGACTTCCTTCCCACTGTACACGCGGCCTCCCCTTGCCCCCCCCCCCAAGCTACTCCCTGATTGTGCACAACAGATCCAGCAGAGCAGGGGGGATAGCCATCCTCCACAAACCTCACCTCACAGCCCTACACTCCGAGAAACAACCCTGCAGTGATGACTGCAGACCCTGCTAGCCAAACTCCAACTCTCACCCACTCCGTCCTCCTCCTGTACAGACCCCCGGGCTACAACAGAAATTTTGCAGATTCTCTTAGTGACTCTGTAGCTGCCATCATGTTCTCTCACCCAGCGCTTACCCTTCTAGGTGATCTCAACGTCTGGTTCAACTCCCCCTCCAACCCCATGACCTGTCATCTCATTGACACTTGGAAGCCCTCAACATGACCCAAATGATATCGGGCCCACCCACGTAGCGGGTCACACCCTGGATACAGTTTTCAGCTCCACCAATCTGACATCCCCCCCCATCCCCCACCCCATACTTTGGACTGAACACTCCGCCATTGTTTTCTCACTTTTGACAGTCTCACCCCCCACCCCTACCCCACCTCTCCCTCCCCACCTCCTCCTCCCATAATCCCCTTAAGAACAAGTTAATTATCTACCCGGACGTATGGCCTTCCCTACTCTCCTCCCTTATCCTCACTCCCTATTCAAGGAGGAACCCCCCACCCCCAACCGCTGGCTCTCCAATGCCCTCACCCCCCACACTCCCACCAGATCCACCACCCACCGGTTCTTATCCAAGGTGGTTTAGCCCTTCCCTCAAAACCCTCAACCACTGCCGGGAATGCTAAGGGCGGGCCATCCCTTCCCTCCAGAACCAAGCCACCCTTGCTAGACAGATCAGGACCTACAGGTTAGAAATCAGGAAAGCCAACAAATAATTCCATAGCACCCGCATCTCCAACGCCAACAACCCATGTAGGGAACTCCACAAGATTGTGACAGAATTCAAGACTCCCTCAGCTCATTACCCTCTTCCCTCGTCTCCCAATCACTCTGCAGTGCCCTGTCAGACCACTACTACAACGTAGCCATTGAAAGAAACCTCACCGGAAACACTAAACTAGCAACCTTCCCCCTACTTGCATTCCCCCTCTCCCTCACCGCCCCGACACGCACCCTGTTCTGCTCCTTCTCTGCCATCTCCCACCCTGAATTCCTAAAGCTTCTCTCCAGTTGCCGCACCTCAGGTTCCCCTGGAGACTCTTGCCCCCCTGCACTCCTTAAGAACATTTTCTCTTCCACCAGCGCAGGCAGACCTATAATCAACCACTCACTAACGTCAGGCATTTTCCCAGAAGCATACACAACCTCTCACGTCAATCCTTTACTCAAACAGCCCTTGACCCCCTCCTCCTCTCCAATGACCGCCCAATCTCTAACTATCGCTTCATAGCCAAACTTATTCTCGACCCTGCCCAGTCAGGTGTCAGACCCATCCATGGAACTGGAACCTCCCTTGTCTCAATCTGGGACGACATGAAAAGAACGTCAGATTCCGACGGCCGTGCCACCCACACTCATCCTTTACCTCTTGGCAGCATTCAACATGGTCAGCCACAACACTCTGCCTAGGCATCAGGGACTCTGCCCTTAGATGGATCTCCTCCGACCACTCCCAAATCACCATCCTCCGCCCTTTTTCCTGCCCCTGACCACCCTCTGCTCTTCAAAGTCTACCTATCCCCCCTCCCTGCTCTCATCCGCTCCCACGCTCCAACCTCAGCTGCTGCGGCAGCAACGCTGACAACACGCAGATCATTTTCCAGATCCCCAACTTCCCAACCTCACCCCTCCCAGGCCTTGCCTTCTGCCTTACAGACATAGATCGCTGGATGATGGCCAACCACCTCCTCCTCAATCCTGGTAAAACCGAAATCCTAATCTGCAGCAAAACAGCTCTCCTTCCCCAACCAGCCCCTTGACCGCCTTCCTTAGGACGCCCACCAGCAGCATCATCCTCAGTCAGAAACCTGGGATGCCCCCTATGCTCAGACCTGACCTTCTCTCGCCACATCGATGCCGTCTCCAGATCATGCCTCTTCCAGCTGCGCTTTCTCGAGCAGAGCTGCCCTTATCTCTCACACCCTCATAGAATCTCTGCAATCATGGCCATCATCCTTGTGCGCCTAGACTACGCCAATTCCCTCCATCTAGGCACCCTGCCTTTCAACTCAGAAAGCTTGAACGGATCCAAAACTCTGCAGCAAGGCTCTCCTTGCCCCTCCACTAGAGAGCATATCTCCCCTACACTCAGGGTGCCCCACTGGCTGCACATGAGCCGGTGGGTCACTTTCAAAGCCATCTGCATTACCCACCATGCCCTCCACAAGAAAGGCCCTGAATTCCTCCAAAACAAGCACACACTCTACCACCCCAACTGAATCCTCAGATCAGGCTCAGCACACCTCCTGGTGGGCCCCCCCTTTCAAGTTCTCCCGACTAGAAGGCTTGTCCTTCTCTGTCTAACACCTACCATCTGGAACTCCCTCCCCCTCCGTCTCATAGAGGACTAGCTCACGTTCAGGAAGGCCAATAGAACCTGACTCTTCCCTGCTGCAACCTGAACCCCCATATGAAACCCCCACTCAATGACTACCAGGAAAGCACACTGGCCAGTGGTAAGTCACCACCACAGACTCCCAGCTCTTGCCTTTATTTAGTTACTTTTTCTGCGCTCCTTTATTTTATCTGCCTGGCTCTGCTCCCGCACATTTACTTAATCACTCCCTCCCCCACCTCACACAGGGAAGAACTCTGAGGGTGGGCTAGGTATTGCACTTAGATGGATTTTAGGGTGAGCAATGTATTGCACTTAGATGCATTCTGAGGGTGGGCAATGTTTTGCACTTAGATGGATTTGGAGGGTGGACAATGTATTGCACTTAGATGCATTCTGAGGGTGGGCAATGTATTGCACTTAGATGTATTCTGAGGGTGGGCAATGTTTTGCACTTAGATGGATTTTGAGGGAGGGCAATGTATTGAACTTAGATGGATATTGAGGGTGTCCAATATATTGCACTTAGATGGATATTGAGGGTGAGCAATGTTCTGCACTTATATGGAGCTCAGGGGGTGGGCAATATTTACAGCATAGCTAACACATGTATTCCTCTCACACTCCATGCCCTCGGATCTAGCCGATGGCACGGCCTCACTTTCGTACGCATCTGCTTTCACACATAACTCAAATGACACTTTGCACAACACCCCTGACATAAGAATGCAGACACATTTTGCGACAAACATTTGAACTGTAGCTACACACATACTGACTATCTTCTTGCACGCACACTGCACCCCCTTCTAGTGTATCTCGCTCCACCCAGCCACGTGCCAATAGACATGGGTGGCTAGCCAGGACTTAGCCACACCTCGTAAACTTTAATGGCTATATGTACACACGCATATTTGCACCTCCTATTTTCTCATATTCTGGACCTGGGCCCTTCCAAGGGTTTTCAACCTACCGCGCTTTGGGACCAAACCTATGGTGAAAGGGCTTTGGAAATTATGAAAATGAATGAATGAATGAGTGACCGACGTCTGGAGGCGAGGCATTGATTGGGCTCTGGAGTTAAGACATACTGCAAGTGAGCTCTGGAGTGGAGGCATATTATGAGTGACCTCAGAGGTGGGTCCATGTTGCGACTGAGCTCTGGAGTGGAGGCATATTATGAGTGAGCTCAGAGGTGGGTCCATGTTGCGATTGAGCTCTGGAGTGGAGGCATATTATGAGTGAGCTCAGAGGTGGGTCCATGTTGCGACTGAGCTCTGGAGTGCAGGCATATTATGAGTGACCTCAGAGGTGGGTCCATGTTGCGACTGAGCTCTGGAGTGGAGGCATATTATGAGTGAGCTCAGAGGTGGGTCCATGTTGCGATTGAGGTCTGGAGTGGAGGCACATCATGAGTGAGCTCAGAGGTGGGTCCATGTTGCGATTGAGGTCTGGAGTGGAGGCACATCATGAGTGAGCTCAGAGGTGGGTCCATGTTGCGATTGAGCTCTGGAGTGGAGGCATATTATGTGTGAGCTCAGAGGTGGGTCCATGTTGCGATTGAGCTCTGGAGTGGAGGCATATTATGAGTGAGCTCAGAGGTGGGTCCATGTTGCGATTGAGCTCTGGAGTGGAGGCATATTATGAGTGAGCTCAGAGGTGGGTCCATGTTGCGATTCAGCTCTGGGGTGGAGGCATAATGTACATATGTATGTATGAGCTCTTTAAAGCACAACTCTAGCTGGGAAGCAACAGAACATTGTACAGGTGGTTACAAGTAGGGTACATGGGTGCGGACATTGGTAGAGGTTGCAGCGGAGGACTCCATGGGGAAGAACAAGGCTCAGTGGAGCGATCAGCGATTGGCAAGATGTTCTTTGAGGAGTAAGGGTCTTCAGGGGGGACATTGGATTTAGACAGTGTTTGATTACACGCTTGTCTTGACCTGCACAGAGGAAAGTTTGAACTAGAGTTGTGGGCAGTGGGCTTGGGTAGAGTTGTGGTAGTACTAGTACATTCTCTGGCAATTTATCATCCAGGAGAGTCATTGAACTAGAGTTGTGGGCAGTGGGCTTGGGTAGAGTTGTGGTAGTACTAGTACATTCTCTGGCAATTTATCATCCAGGAGAGTCAATGAACTAGAGTTGTAGGCAGTAGGCTTGGGTAGAGTTGGGTTAATACTAGTACATTCTCTGGCAAGTTCCCATCCAGGAGAGTCATTGAACTAGAGTTGTGGGCAGTGGGCTTGGGTAGAGTTGTGGTAATACTAGTACATTCGCTGGCAATTTATCATCCAGGAGAGTCATTGAACTAGAGTTGTGGGCAGTAGGCTTGGGTAGAGTTGTGTTAATACTAGTACATTCTCTGGCAAGTTCCCATCCAGGAGAGTCATTGAACTAGAGTTGTGGGCAGTGGGCTTGGGTAGAGTTGTGGTAATACTAGTACATTCTCTGGCAAGTTCCCATCCAGGAGAGTCACTGAACTAGAGTTGTGGGTAGTGGGCTTGGGTAGAGTTGTGGTAATACTAGTACATTCTCTGGCAAGTTCCCATCCAGGAGAGTCATTGAACTAGAGTTGTGGGCAGTGGGCTTGGGTAGAGTTGTGGTAATACTCGTACATTCTCTGGCAAGTTCCCATCCAGGAGAGTCATTGAACTAGAGTTGTGGGTAGTGGGCTTGCGTAGAGTTGTGGTAATACTAGTACATTCTCTGGCAAGTGCCCATCCAGGAGAGTCATTGAACTAGATTTGCGGGTAGTGGGCTTGGGTAGAGTTGTGGTAATACTAGTACATTATCTGGCAAGTTCCCATCCAGGAGAGTCATTGAATTAGAGTTATGGGCAGTGGACTTGGGTAGAGTTGTGGTAATACCAGTACATTCTCTGGCAATTTAACACCCAGGAAAGTAATTGAACTAGAGTTGTGGGCAGTGGGCTTGGGTAGAGTTGTGGTAATACTAGTACATTCTGTGGCAATTTATCATCCAGGAGAAACATTGAACTAGAGTTGTGGGAAGTGGGCGTGGGTAGAGTTGTGGTAATACTAGTACATTCTCTGGCAATTTATCATCCAGGAGAGTCATTGAACTAGAGTTATGGGCAGTGGGCGTGGGTAGCGTTGTGGTGATACTAGTACATTTTCTGGCAAGTTCCCACCCAGAATAGTCTTTGAACTAGAGTGGGGGGAAGTGGCTTTGGAAAGGATTAGGGTTAAACGTGTAAACTGATGGGTCTGTTTTTACCCAGAGGTGTCTATAAACTAGAGTTGGAGATAATTTTTTTTGGAGAGGGTTGACGCTATACTCATACAGTGTCAGGTGACTTATATCTGGAAGAGTCTTTGAACTAGGTTTGGGGACAGTGGGTTTGAAAAGGTTTAGGATTATACTAGTACAGTCTCAAGTTGTTTTCTACATTCTTCCAGAATTTTCTTTCAACTAAAGTTGGGTACAGTAGGTTTGGATGGAGTTAACTGTACCGTGTTAGCCTAGTCTCATACCAGTTTTGACTTTTTACCCAGAAGTGTCTTTGTACTAGAGTTGGGGGCAGTGGATTTGGAACGAGTTAGGATTCTTCTCATGCAGTCTCTGCCCAGCACCTTCCTGGAAGAGTCTTTGAACTAGAGTTGGAAGCAGGGGGTTTGGTTAGGGTAAAGGTTATACTCATAAGGTGCTGAGCAGGTTCCTGCGGAAACAGTCTTTAAATTAAAGTTGGAGGCAGTGGGTTTGGAAAGCATTGGGGTTGTACCGTACAGCCTCTGGACAGATACCACTTCAGAAAGTCCATGAACTAGAGTCAGGGCAGAGATAAGGTTATACTCATGCAGTCGCTGGCCGGTTCCTTCCTTTTCTAGTCTATGAACTGGTGTCAGGGCAGAGATAAGGTAATACTCATGCAGTATCTGTCCGGTTCCTTCCTGGAAGAGTCCTTGAGCTAAAGTGAGGGGAGTAGCTTTTGCAGCATTAGTGTTGCACTCTACAGCCTCTGGCCAGTTACCACTTCAGAAAGTCAATGAACTAGAGTCAGGGCAGAGATAAAGTTATACGCATGCAGTCTCTGGTTGGTTCCTTCTTTTTCAAGTTTATGGGCCTCATTACACGGAATGCGGTAAGGGTTTACCGGTACCGGTAAGGGCACCGGTACCGGTAAACCCTTAGCGCCTTACTACGAGGTCCTTTTGCGGGACCCGACCTCAACGGCTGGTTTTACCAGCCGTTAAGGAACGGGGACCTTGGTGCTAATTACGGTACCGCAATTTGTGGTACCGTAATTAGCTCCTTCCCCATTCCCATTGAGCCCTATGGGGGCAAAAATGGGATTGGGGAAGTGCCTTGGTGAATGGGGAATTACCACCCCCACTCACCTTGGAGTAGGGCGGTAATTCCGCCATCCACCAAGGCTGACACAGTAAAATACCGACAGCAACCATGGCCCTAATAGCGTGTAATGAGGCCCATGAACTAGAGGCAAGGCATAGATAAAGTTATACTTATGCAGTCAATGGCTGGGTCCTTCCTTTTCTAGTATATGAACTAGAGTCAGGGCAGTGAAATGGTTATCCTTATGCAGTCTCTGGCTGGTTCCTTCCTTTTCTAGTCTATGAACTAGAGTCAGGGCAGAGATAAGGTTATGCTCATGCAGTCTCTGGCCGGTTCCTTCCTTTTCTAGTCTATGAACTAGCGTCAAGGCATAGATAAGGTTATGCTCATGCAGTCTCTGGCCGGTTCCTTCCTTTTCTAGTCTATGAACTAGCGTCAAGGCAGAGATAAGGTTATGCTCATGCAGTCTCTGGCCGGTTCCTTCCTTTTCTAGTCTATGAACTAGCGTCAAGGCAGAGATAAGGTTATGCTCATGCAGTCTCTGGCCGGTTCCTTCCTTTTCTAGTCTATGAACTAGCGTCGGGGCAGAGATAAGGTTATGCTCATGCAGTCTCTGGCCGGTTCCTTCCTTTTCTAGTCTATGAACTAGCGTCAAGGCAGAGATAAGGTTATGCTCATGCAGTCTCTGGCCGGTTCCTTCCTTTTCTAGTCTATGAACTAGCGTCAAGGCAGAGATAAGGTTATGCTCATGCAGTCTCTGGCCGGTTCCTTCCTTTTCTAGTCTATGAACTAGCGTCGGGGCAGAGATAAGGTTATGCTCATGCAGTCTCTGGCCGGTTCCTTCCTTTTCTAGTCTATGAACTAGCGTCGGGGCAGAGATAAGGTTATGCTCATGCAGTCTGTGGCCGGTTCCTTCCTTTTCTAGTCAATGAACTAGAGTCAGGGCAGAGATAAGGTTATGCTCATGCAGTCTGTGGCCGGTTCCTTCCTTTTCTAGTCTATGAACTAGAGTCAGGGCAGAGATAAGGTTATGCTCATGCAGTCAATGGCTGGGTCCTTCCTTTTCTAGTCTATGAACTAGCGTCAGGGCAGAGATAAGGTTATGCTCATGCAGTCAATGGCTGGGTCCTTCCTTTTCTAGTCTATGAACTAGCGTCAGGGCAGAGATAAGGTTATGCTCATGCAGTCAGTGGCCGGTTCCTTCCTTTTCTAGTCCATGAACTAGAGTCAGGGCAGAGATAAGGTTATGCTCATGCAGTCTCTGGCCGGTTCCTTCCTTTTCTAGTCTATGAACTAGAGTCAGGGCAGAGATAAGGTTATGCTCATGCAGTCAGTGGCCGGTTCCTTCCTTTTCTAGTCTATGAACTAGCGTCAGGGCAGAGATAAGGTTATGCTCATGCAGTCAGTGGCCGGTTCCTTCCTTTTCTAGTCTATGAACTAGAGTCAGGGCAGAGATAAGGTTATGCTCATGCAGTCAGTCGCCGGTTCCTTCCTTTTCTAGTCCATGAACTAGCGTCAGGGCAGAGATAAAGTTATGCTCATGCAGTCAGTGGCCGGTTCCTTCCTTTTCTAGTCTATGAACTAGAGTCAGGGCAGAGAGAAGGTTATGCTCATGCAGTCTGTGGCCGGTTCCTTCATGTTCAAGTCTATGAACTAGCGTCAGGGCAGAGATAAGGTTATGCTCATGCAGTCAGTGGCCGGTTCCTTCCTTTTCTAGTCTATGAACTAGAGTCAGGGCAGAGATAAGGTTATGCTCATGCAGTCAGTGGCCGGTTCCTTCCTTTTCTAGTCCATGAACTAGCGTCAGGGCAGAGATAAGGTTATGCTCATGCAGTCAGTGGCCGGTTCCTTCCTTTTCTAGTCTATGAACTAGAGTCAGGGCACAGATAAAGTTATACTTATGCAGTCAATGGCTGGGTCCTTCTTTTCTAGTCTATGAACTAGCGTCAGGGCAGAGATAAGGTTATGCTCATGCAGTCTCTGGCCGGTTCCTTCCTTTTCTAGTCTATGAACTAGAGTCAGGGCAGAGAGAAGGTTATGCTCATGCAGTCTGTGGCCGGTTCCTTCATGTTCAAGTCTATGAACTAGCGTCAGGGCAGAGATAAGGTTATGCTCATGCAGTCAGTGGCCGGTTCCTTCCTTTTCTAGTCTATGAACTAGAGTCAGGGCAGAGATAAGGTTATGCTCATGCAGTCAGTGGCCGGTTCCTTCCTTTTCTAGTCCATGAACTAGCGTCAGGGCAGAGATAAGGTTATGCTCATGCAGTCAGTGGCCGGTTCCTTCCTTTTCTAGTCTATGAACTAGAGTCAGGGCAGAGAGAAGGTTATGCTCATGCAGTCTGTGGCCGGTTCCTTCATGTTCAAGTCTATGAACTAGCGTCAGGGCAGAGATAAGGTTATGCTCATGCAGTCAGTGGCCGGTTCCTTCCTTTTCTAGTCTATGAACTAGAGTCAGGGCAGAGATAAGGTTATGCTCATGCAGTCAGTGGCCGGTTCCTTCCTTTTCTAGTCCATGAACTAGCGTCAGGGCAGAGATAAGGTTATGCTCATGCAGTCAGTGGCCGGTTCCTTCCTTTTCTAGTCTATGAACTAGAGTCAGGGCAGAGATAAGGTTATGCTCATGCAGTCTCTGGCTGGTTCCTTCCTTTTCTAGTCTATGAACTAGAGTCAGGGCAGAGATAAGGTTATGCTCATGCAGTCTGTGGCCGGTTCCTTCCTTTTCTAGTCTATGAACTAGAGTCAGGGCAGAGAGAGGGTTATGCTCATGCAGTCTGTGGCCGGTTCCTTCCTGTTCTAGTCTATGAACTAGAGTCAGGGCAGAGATAAGGTTATGCTCATGCAGTCTGTGGCCGGTTCTTTCCTGTTCTAGTCTATGAACTAGAGTCAGGGCAGAGATAAGGTTATGCTCATGCAGTCTCTGGCCGGTTCCTTCCTTTTCTAGTCCATGAACTAGCGTCAGGGCAGAGATAAGGTTATGCTCATGCAGTCAGTGGCCGGTTCCTTCCTTTTCTAGTCCATAAACTAGAGTCAGGGCAGAGATAAGGTTATGCTCATGCAGTCTCTGGCCGGTTCCTTCATTTTCTACTCTATGATCTAGAGTCAGGACAGAGATAAGGTTATGCTCATGCAGTCTCTGGCCGGTTCCTTCCTTTTCTAGTCCATGAACTAGCGTCAGGGCAGAGATAAGGTTATGCTCATGCAGTCAGTGGCCGGTTCCTTCCTTTTCTAGTCCATGAACTAGAGTCAGGGCAGAGATAAGGTTATGCTCATGCAGTCTCTGGCCGGTTCCTTCATTTTCTACTCTATGATCTAGAGTCAGGACAGAGATAAGGTTATGCTCATGCAGTCTCTGGCCGGTTCCTTCCTTTTCTAGTCTATGAACTAGAGTCAGGGCAGAGATAAGGTTATGCTCATGCAGTCTCTGGCCGGTTCCTTCATTTTCTAGTCCATGAACTAGCATCAGGGCAGAGATAAGGTTATGATCATGCAGTCTGTGGCCGGTTCCTTCCTTTTCTAGTCTATGAACTAGAGTCAGGGCAGAGATAAGGTTATGCTCATGCAGTCACTGTCGGTGCCTTCCTTTTCTAGTCTATGAACTAGAGTCAGGGCAGAGATAAGGTTATGCTCATGCAGTCTGTGGCCGGTTCCTTCATTTTCTACTCTATGATCTAGAGTCAGGACAGAGATAAGGTTATGCTCATGCAGCTCTGGCCGGTTCCTTCCTTTTCTAGTCTATGAACTAGAGTCAGGGCAGAGATAAGGTTATGCTCATGCAGTCTCTGGCCGGTTCCTTCATTTTCTAGTCCATGAACTAGCATCAGGGCAGAGATAAGGTTATGATCATGCAGTCTGTGGCCGGTTCCTTCCTTTTCTAGTCTATGAACTAGAGTCAGGGCAGAGATAAGGTTATGCTCATGCAGTCACTGTCGGTGCCTTCCTTTTCTAGTCTATGAACTAGAGTCAGGGCAGAGATAAGGTTATGCTCATGCAGTCTGTGGCCGGTTCCTTCCTTTTCATGTGTTTGAACTAGAGTTGGCAGTAGTGAGTTTCTTCCCTTTCAGCTGTTCAGTGGTTCACATCATTTTTGTCATATTAACATTACATCCCCTAAAATCCTGCAATGCACACATTTAGGAGCTGAATAGTAAAAAATAGGCTTGTTCCATCAAACGCTTCGAATAAAGGGCTGAGTTCCATGCAAGTTCCCACCTAAATTTGATACTGAGTTTCCAACTTTTGAAATAAAGTGAAGCTCATTTGCTGGAACATCTAATTATCTGCACTAAGAAATATGCAGGGTGGAGAAGATGTGTCTTAAATTTACTATTTTTGCAAGAAAAGCTTTTGCAGACATCATGTTGAGATTAAGAAAAACAGCAAACATGTGTGTGGCTTCTGCATGAAGAGCAGAAAAAAGATTATTTTAAAATCAGTCGCTTTAAATGCATAATTTATTTGCCTTAAACATCACCTAGGACTGTGAAGACAAATCCTGCTGCAGTTATTCTGCCCTGAAGAAGGCTATTTATGAAATGTTTTGAAAGCCGAAACATGTAACATTTTAGCTGCTATATGAATGACCTCCCATGCATCAATGCATTGCATTTGAGACTGAATAGTATATTGCTGACTATTCAGTGGCATAGGGTGTGTTTGTCTTGATCTTATGATTGATGCGTGCATGTGGGGAAGAATTGTTATACTGGGGAACATCTTTGTAGTACAATATAAAGAGATATTTATTACCATCACTATCCTGATAAATCTCAGTTCCATAAAACCACTCTGGTGTTGATGGGTGCAGTATAAAAACTTGCATGAACCTGATCCTTCAATTGGATATCCTTCAATTATTACTCGCTGCAATACGGGCTCGGTCTGCTGTGTCCACGGTTTATGGGGTGCTGCGGTTCCGGCGACACACAGCCGCTGACCCACTGGGGACAGCTATACATAGAGTTCACAGCACGCTCTAGGTGAGGGAACCTCCTTAGCGATCCCCATGCTTTGGAGACACTGACTCGCTGGAGAACTTTCCTGGCTGAAGGAAATGAGAGAGTGATAGTTTGCACGCACAATTCCTGTGTCCTTTATTTTCTGGTTGAATTGTACACATGAGTGGCTTTCGTTGAGACATCTTGCCCAACACGACGACCTGCATAGCTGATCCGAGTAGATATGTGAAAGTTGGCACTCAGGGGACAAGAGACAAAAGCACTCTTTTTTTTTAGAGAGGCAGGTGGGAAAGGTCCATAATTACACCAATGTCATGGACTCTGGAAGAGAAGGGTCCACATGAAGAGTGAGGTCTGAAGTGTTCAGTCACCTGTTAGGCCTGTGAAGACTGTCTCAAAAGATCCCACACCACAAGTTACAGAAACACCGAATCTGGTGTGACCTTAAACCATAAAGCCCCCAAAGTACGACCTGCTTTCACCTGTGACCCTCACCAGTTCCTTCTTATCGACATTGACGTAGACCTGCTCCTCCTCTTCCAGCTGGAAGATGCCTCCAAGAAAGCTACTGTCCCACCACTGCTCCGTCCTGGCTTCGCAGGACTGCTTCACGCCCTCCATCAGCGTTATCTCTCCTTGATATCTGGGCGTCCTCTTGCAGATCCGGTGAATGATTCTTCGTGGCCCAGGGTCCTGGCAGCTTAGCACTCCCAGTTGGACCTTGGAATACAGGAAGTAGTTCCCCGTCCTGTTGAAGACCAAGGATCCTGTGGCGTGCGCGTATCCTACCTCATGCAGGAAGGCTTCCCCAAGCTCTGGCTCCCACAGCAGGGGCCCCTCTCCAGACACAGTGTTTTGGGCACCTGTGAGAGTCAAATCCATAAATTAGAACAAGAGCAATGTGCATGTTACTTCTATTGTCTTTCCTTCCCTAACTTGACTACTTCCACCATTCCACACATTCACATGCATGCCAACACCTTATCTGCTGCACACTGGCGCCTTACAGAGTGCCACCCGGGTGGTTTCAGGAAGCAATGCCATTCTCTTCTAGAAGACAATGATTGACTTCCAGCAGTATGTTATTTCTAACCTTGGTCGCAGTCCTCAGTAAATAACTCCACTGCTCTAGGCCTGACTCTCGGCCTCGGTGAAACTCCACAGCTCATGTGGGATTGATGGCAATTCACATGGGAGACCATTGGAAGAATGGGATTGACACTAGCTCCCAGGTCCCAAGTCCACCGGCAGTACGGGATCCCCGCTAGGCTCCAATAAGCATTTTGGGTGGTGTGTGACTGATTACCTTACGGGTTTTAGTGACCGTCCTTTGGCAGTCTACATTGCTACAGTGAAGTTGCCACTGTAACAAATTGGGGGCAGTATAGGAGGTTCTCATTTTATAGGTACAGTAACAGTCCATGGACAGTGTGGAGAAGCCTGATCTCAGGCCACCAATGAAGTAGAGGGACCTCTGACCTCCTGACCTCAAACCCAACCTATGGGCAGAATATACGGTATCAGTGGAAGTCCAGGGCCAGCATACAGGGCTCTGATTTCCAGACCACAGTGACTGCCCATGGCAGCATAGCTGGGGGTGCTATGACAGTCCATGGGCAGGACATGGGGATTTTGTTTCTGGGCCTCTATAATAATTCCTGGAAGCATTGCAGTGTCTCTTGTTCAAGCCTCATTGATGGTTCATGGGCAGTGTATCCATATCTAATTTACAGCTTTTAGTGACAGTCCATGGGCAGTATGTGGGATTTAGTGTCCAGGTCTCAGCAACTGTGAGATCTAGTGTCCAGGCTTCAGTGGCAGCCCTCGGGAGCATGTGGGATCTAGTGTTCAGGCCCCAGTGACATTCCATGGGCAGTATGTGGGATCTAGTGTCCAGGTCTCAGCAACTGTGAGATCTAGTGTCCAGGCTTCAGTGGCAGCCCTCGGGAGCATGTGGGATCTAGTGTCCAGGCCTCAGTGACATTCCATGGGCAGTATGTGGGATCTAGTGTCCAGTTCTCAGTGACAGTCCATGGGCAGTATGTGGGATTTAGTGCCCAGGTCTCAGCAACTGTGAGATCTAGTGTCCAGGCTTCAGTGGCAGCCCTCGGGAGCATGTGGGATCTAGTGTTCAGGCCTCAGTGACATTCCATGGGCAGTATGTGGGATCTAGTGTCCAGGTCTGAGCAACTGTGAGATCTAGTGTCCAGGCTTCAGTGGCAGCCCTCGGGAGCATGTGGGATCTAGTGTTCAGGCCTCAGTGACATTCCATGGGCAGTATGTGGGATCTAGTGTCCAGGTCTCAGCAACTGTGAGATCTAGTGTCCAGGCTTCAGTGGCAGCCCTCGGGAGTATGTGGGATCTAGTGTTCAGGCCTCAGTGACATTCCATGGGCAGTATGTGGGATCTAGTGTCCAGTTCTCAGTGACAGTCCATGGGCAGTATGTGGGATTTATTATGCCCAGGTCTCGGCAACTGTGAGATCTAGTGTCCAGGCTTCAGTGGCAGCCATCGGGAGCATGTGGGATCTAGTGTTCAGGCCTCAGTGACATTCCATGGGCAGTATGTGGGATCTAGTGTCCAGGTCTCAGCAACTGTGAGATCTAGTGTCCAGGCTTCAGTGGCAGCCCTCGGGAGCATGTGGGATCTAGTGTTCAGGCCTCAGTGACATTCCATGGGCAGTATGTGGGATCTAGCGTCCAGTTCTCAGTGACAGTCCATGGGCAGTATGTGGGATTTAGTGCCCAGGTCTCAGCAACTGTGACATCTAGTGTCCAGCAGCCCTCGGGAGCATGTGGGATCTAGTGTTCAGGCCTCAGTGACATTCCATGGGCAGTATGTGGGATCTAGTGTCCAGTTCTCAGTGACAGTCCATGGGCAGTATGTGGGTTTTAGTGCCCAGATCTCAGCAACTGTGAGATCTAGTGTCTAGGCGTCAGTGGCAGCCCTCGGGAGCATGTGGGATCTAGTGTTCAGGCCTCAGTGACATTCCATGGGCAGTATGTGGGATCTAGTGTCCAGGTCTCAGCAACTGTGGGATCTAGTGTTCAGGTCTCAGTGACATTCCATGGGCAGTATGTGGGATCTAGTGTCCAGCTCTCAGTCACAGTCCATGGGCAGTATGTGGGATTTAGTGCCCAGGTCTCAGCAACTGTGAGATCTAGTGTCCAGGCTTCAGTGGCAGCCCTCAGGAGCATGTGGGATCTAGTGTTCAGGCCTCAGTGACATTCCATGACCAGTATGTGGGATCTAGTGTCCAGGTCTCAGCAACTGTGAGATCTAGTGTCCAGGCTTCAGTGGCAGCCCTCGGGAGCATGTGGGATCTAGTGTTCAGGCCTCAGTGACATTCCATGGGCAGTATGTGGGATCTAGTGTCCAGGTCTCAGCAACTGTGAGATCTAGTGTCCAGGCTCCAGTGGCAGCCCTCGGGAGCATGTGGGATCTAGTGTTCAGGCCTCAGTGACATTCCATGGGCAGTATGTGGGATCTAGTGTCCAGTTCTCAGTGACAGTCTATGGGCAGTTTGTGGTATTTAGTGCCCAGGTCTCAGCAACAGTGGGATCTAGTGTCCAGGCTTCTGTGGAAGTCCATGGGGAGGATGTGGGTTCTAGTGTCCAGGCCTCAGTGGCAGTTCATGTGCAGTATGCTGGATCTAGTGCCCAGGCATCGGTAACAGGGCGATCTAGTGCCCAGGCATCAGTGGCAGTTCATGGGCAGTATGTGGGATCTAGTGTCCAGACTACAGTGACAGTCCATGGGGGGTATGTGGGATCTAGTGCCCAGTCCTCAGTAGCAGTGGGATCTAGTGACCAGGCCTCAGTGGCAGTGCATGGGCAGTATGTGGGATCTAGTGTCCAGGCCTCAGTGCCTGTCCAGGGGCTATGTGGGCTCTTGTGTCCAGGCTAGGGAATGCTTTCTGGGTTGGGATTACCCAGACGTCTGGAAGAACATAGGGTGAAGTTTTCACATATGGTTTCTCTTAATTGGGTACGAATTTAACAATTGTCAGTATTCCAATACAAACATTCACACTAAGCAATGATATCTGTAGTCTTCAATTCGTTGGTCATAAAAAATTAAGCTTGAATTATTTTTCAGACATAGGCATTTTCATGGTGTCCAATGCATTTCGGTCGTCTAGGCCATCTTCAGGGACCAATTTCTAAGAAAAATAACCAAATTAATTTCCCCAGTGTCTGAGTTTGGCGTATACATATCACTCAGAGGGTGCTATCTGTACATTGGGAGATAACCTGCCTTAGCTTCTGTCACTCCTGTATTTGCTTCATCTGCTTTGCCTGGTGCTGTTCGACTATTAGCTGGTCTGTGGTCCACACCGGTGCTGGTCTCCAGTGACCTATAGTATAACTGGAAACTTTGCTGCTATATCTTATTACGGGACAGTCCATAACATAGTGTTTGGCTTGGGGAACCCTTCACTCAGCCACTCTAACGGGACAGTCCATAACATAGTGTTTGGCTTGGGAACCCTTCACTCAGCCACTCTAAAGAGACAGTCCATAACATAGTGTTTGGCTTGGGGAGCCTTCACTCAACCACTCCAACGGGACAGTCCATAACATACTGTTTGGCTTGGGAAGCCTTCACTCAGGCACTCTAACGGGACAGTCCATAACATAGTGTTTGGCTTGGGAAGCCTTCACTCAGGCACTCTAACGGGACAGTCCATAACATAGTGTTTGGCTTGGGGAACCCTTCACTCAGCCACTCTAATGGGACAGTCCATAACATATTGTTTGGCTTGGGAAGCCTTCACTCAGGCACTCTAACGGGACAGTCCATAACATAGTGTCTGGCTTGGGGAAGCCTTCACTCAGCTACTCTAATGGGACAGTCCATAACATAGTGTTTGGCTTGGGGAAGCCTTCACTCAGCTACTCTAATGGGACAGTCCATAACATAGTGTTTGGATTGGGGAGCCTTCACTCAGCCACTCTAACGGGAAAGTCCATAACATAGTGTTTGGCTCGGGAACCCTTCACACAGCCACTCTAATGGGACAGTCAATAACATAGTGTTTGGCTTGGGAAGCCTTCACTCAGGCACTCTAACAGGACAGTCCATAACATAGTGTTTGGCTCGGGAACCCTTCACTCAGCCACTCTAATGGGACAGTCCATAACATAGTGTTTGGCTTGGGAAGCCTTCACTCAGGCACTCTAACGGGACAGTCCATAACATAGTGTTTGGCTTGGGAAGCCTTCACTCAGGCACTCTAATGGGACAGTCCATAACATAGTGTTTGGCTTGGGGAAGCCTTCACTCAGCCACTCTAATGGGACAGTCCATAACATAGTGTTTGGATTGAGGGGTTTTCACTCAGCTACTCTAATGGGACAGTCCATAACATAGTGTTTAGCTCGGGAACCCTTCACTCAGCCACTCTAACGGGACAATCCATAACATAGTGTTTGGCTTGGGGAGCCTTCACTCAGCCACTCTAATGGGAAAGTCCATAACATAGTGTTTGGCTTGGGGAGCCTTCACTCAGCCACTCTTATGGGGCAGTCCATAACATAGTGTTTGGCTCGGGAACCCTTCACTCAGCCACTCTAATGGGACAGTCCATAACATAGTGTTTGTATTGAGGAGTTTTCACTCAGCTACTCTAATGGGACAGTCCATAACATAGTGTTTGGCTCGGGAACCCTTCACTCAGCCACTCTAACGGGACAGTCCATAACATAGTGTTTGGCTTGGGAAGCCTTCACTCAGCCACTCCAATGGGACAGTCCATAACATAGTGTTTGGCTCGGGAGCCCTTCACTCAGCCACTCTTATGGGGCAGTCCATAACATAGTGTTTGGCTCGGGAACCCTTCACTCAGCCACTCTTATGGGACAGTCCATAACATAGTGTTTGGCTTGGGGACCCTTCACTCAACCACTCTAACGGGACAGTCCATAACATACTGTTTGGCTTGGGAAGCCTTCACTCAGCCACTATAACGGGACAGTCCATAACATAGTGTTTGGCTTGGGGAACCTTCACTCAGCCACTCCAATGGGACAGTCCATAACATAGTGTTTGGCTCGGGAACCCTTCACTCAGCCACTCTAATGGGACAATCCATAACATAGTGTTTGGCTTGGGGAGCCTTCACTCAGCCACTCTAATGGTACAGTCCATAACATAGTGTTTGGCTCGGGAACCCTTCACTCAGCCACTCTAACGGGACAGTCCATAACATAGTGTTGGGCTTGGGAAGACTTCACTCAGCCACTCTTATGGGACAGTCCATAACATAGTGTTTGGCTTGGGAACCCTTCACTTAGCCACTCTAACGGGACAGTCCATAACATAGTGATTGGCTTGGGGAGCCTTCACTCAACCACTCTAACGGGACAGTCCATAACATACTGTTTGGCTTGGGAAGCCTTCACTCAGCCAATCTAACAGGACAGTCCATAACATAGTGTTTGGCTTGGGAAGCCTTCACTCAGCCACTCAAACGGGAAAGTCCATAACATAGTGTTTGGCTCGGGAACCCTTCACTCAGCCACTCTAATCGGACAGTCCATAGCATAGTGTTTGGCTTGGGGAGCCTTCACTCAGCCACTCTAACGGGACAGTCCATAACATAGTGTTTGGCTTGGGAAGCCTTCACTCAGCCACTAACGGCACAGTCCATAACATAGTGTTTGTCTTGGGAAGCCTTCACTCAGCCACTAACGGCACAGTCCATAACATAGTGTGTGTCTTGGGGAGCCTGCACAGGCGCCTTGAGTACTCTTCCTCTATGATCTTTCCCTTGTACCTTGCAGGGAGTGGATGAAGCATGTCACCATATATTCTGATACTATATATATATAAACATACGATTGGATTTTCTCTGCACACTGCAAGTATGTCAGCGGACACCCGGTGCCTATGCAATGTGAGGTGAAGCTCTCTAGTCCACACGCAAGCAACAGGTGAGTAATGCAACAGTCCCCCAAAGAGGGACAGGTAAGACTTACCTGTCACGTGTGCTGCAGGATTCCCACTCTTCGATTTCTGTTCTGAAAGACAATTCAACAACCTGAGTACAACAGGTCTAGAAAAGGGAGTTCATTCAGACACACTGCTGCCAGTGCAGGTCTCAGATACAGACACACTGCTGCCAGTGCAGGTCACAGACTCAGGCACAATGCTGTCAGTGCAGGTCTCAGATACAGACACACTGCTGCCAGTGCAGGTCTCAGATACAGACACACTGCTGCCAGTGCAGGTCTCAGATACAGACACAATGCTGCCAGGGCAGGTCTCAGATACAGACACACTGCTGCCAGTGCAGGTCTCAGATACAGGCACAATGCTGCCAGTGCAGGTCTCAGATACAGACACAATGCTGCCAGTGCAGGTCTCAGATACAGGCACAATGCTGCCAGTGCTGGTCTCAGATACAGGCACAATGCTGCCAGTGCAGGTCTCAGAAACAGACACACTGCTGCCAGTGCAGGTCTCAGATACAGACACACTGCTGCCAGTGCAGGTCTCAGATACAGACACAATGCTGCCAGTGCATGTCTCAGATACAGGCACACTGCTGCCAGTGCAGGTCTCAGATACAGACACAATGCCGCCAGTGCAGGTCTCAGATACAGACACACTGCTGCCAGTGCAGGTCTCAGATACAGACACACTGCCGCCAGTGCAGGTCTCAGATACAGGCACAATGCTTCCAGTGCAGGTCTCAGATACAGACAGGATGCTGCCAGCGCAGGTCCCAGAAACAGACACACTGCTGCCAGTGCAGGTCTCAGATACAGACACACTGCTGCCAGCGCAGGTCTCAGATACAGACACACTGCTGACAGTACAGGTCTCAGATACAGACACAATGCTGCCAATGCAGGTCTCAGATACAGACACAATGCTGCCAGTGCAGTTCTCAGATACAGACACACTGCTGCCAGTACAGGTCTCAGATACAGACACACTGCTGCCAGTGCAGGTCTCAGATACAGACACACTGCTGCCAGTGCAGGTCTCAGATACAAGCACAATGCTTCCAGTGCAGGTCTCAGATACAGACAGGATGCTGCCAGCGCAGGTCTCAGATACAGACACAATGCTGCCAGTGCAGGTCTCAGATACAGACACAATACTGCCAGCGCAGGTCTCAGATACAGACACACTGCTGCCAGTGCAGGTCTCAGATACAGGCACAATACTATCAGCGCAGGTCTCAGATACAGACACACTGCTGCCAGTGCAGGTCTCCGATACAGGCACAATACTGTCAGTGCAGGTCTCATATACAGACACACTGCTGCCAGTGCAGGTCTCAGATACAGGCACAATTCTGCCAGTGCAGATCTCAGATACAGACACACTGCTGCCAGTGCAGGTCTCAGATACAGGCACAATGCTGTCAGTGCAGGTCTCAGATACGGGCACAATGCTGCCAGTGCAGGTCTCAGATACAGACACAACGCTGTCAGTGCAGGTCTCAGATACAGGCACAATGCTGCCAGTGCAGGTCTCAGATACAGACACAACACTGTCAATGCAGGCCTCAGATACAGACACAATACTGCCAGTGCAGGTCTCAGATACAGGCACACTCCTGTCAGTGCAGGTCTCAGATACAGGCACAATACTGTCAGTGTAGGCCTCAGATACAGACACAATGCTGCCAGTGCAGGTCTCAGATACAGGCACAATTCTGCCAGTGCAGGTCTCAGATACAGACACACTGCTGCCAGTGCAGGTCTCAGATACAGACACAATGCTGCCAGTGCAGGTCTCAGATACAGGCACAATGCTGCCAGTGCAGGCCTCAGATACAGACACAATGCTGCCAGTGCAGGTCTCAGATACAGGCCCACTGCTGTCAGTGCAGGTCTCAGATACAGGCACAATGCTGCCAGTGCAGGTATTAGATACAGACACAATGCTGCAAGTGCAGGTCTCAGATCCAGGCACACTGCTGCCAGTGCAGGTCTCTGATACAGACACAATACTGCCAGTGTGCCATTGCAGGTCTCAGATACAGACACACTGCTGCCAATGCAGGTCTCAGATACAGGCACAATGCTTCCAGTGCAGGTCTCAGATACAGACAGGATGCTGCCAGCGCAGGTCTCAGATACAGACACACTGCTGCCAGTGCAGGTCTCAGATACAGACACGATGCTGCCAGTGCAGGTCTCAGATACAGACACACTGCTGACAGTACAGGTCTCAGATACAGACACAATGCTGCCAATGCAGGTCTCAGATCCAGGCACACTGCTGCCAGTGCAGGTCTCTGATACAGACACAATACTGCCAGTGTGCCAGTGCAGGTCTCAGATACAGACACACTGCTGCCAGTGCAGGTCTCAGATACAGGCACAATGCTTCCAGTGCAGGTCTCAGATACAGACAGGATGCTGCCAGTGCAGGTCTCAGATACAGACACAATACTGTCAGTGCAGGTCTCAGATACAGACACACTGCTGCCAGTGCAGGTCTCAGATACAGGCACAATTCTGCCAGTGCAGGCGCCAGATACAGACACAATGCTGCCAGTGCAGGTCTCAGATACAGGCACAATGCTGTCAGTGCAGGTCTCAGATACAGGCACAATGCTGTCAGTGCAGGACTCAGATACAGACACAATGCTGCCAGTGCAGGTCTCAGATACAGGCACACTGCTGTCAATGCAGGTCTCAGATACAGACACAATACTGCCAGTGCAGGTCTCAGATACAGGCACACTGCTGTCAGTGCAGGTCTCAGATACAGGCACAAAACTGTCAGTGCAGGCCTCGGATACAGACACAATGCTGCCAGTGCAGGTCTCAGATACAGGCACAATGCTGCCAGTGCAGGTCTCAGATACAGACACACTGCTGCCAGTGCAGGTCTCAGATACAGGCACAATTCTGCCAGTGCAGGCATCAGATACAGACACAATGCTGCCAGTGCAGGTCTCAGATACAGGCACATTGCTGCCAGTGCACGCCTCAGATACAAACACAATGCTGCCAGTGCAGGTCTCAGATACAGGCACACTGCTGTCAGTGCAGGTCTCAGATACAGGCACAATGCTGTCAGTGCAGGCCTCAGATACAGACACAATGCTGCCAGTGCAGGTCTCAGATACAGGCACAATGCTGCCAGTGCAGGTCTCAGATACAGACACAATGCTGCCAGTGCAGGTCTCAGATAGTGACACAATGCTGCCAGTGCAGGTCTCAGATACAGGCACAATGCTGCCAGTGCAGGTCTCAGATACAGACACAATGCTGCCAGTGCAGGTCTCCGATACAGGCACAATACTGTCAGTGCAGGTCTCATATACAGACACACTGCTGCCAGTGCAGGTCTCAGATAGAGACACAACGCTGTCAGTGCAGGTCTCAGATACAGGCAAAATGCTGCCAGTGCAGGTCTCAGATACAGACACAACACTGCCAGTGCAGGTCTCAGATACAGGCACACTGCTGTCAATGCAGGTCTCAGATACAGACACAATACTGCCAGTGCAGGTCTCAGATACAGGCACACTCCTGTCAGTGCAGGTCTCAGATACAGGCACAATACTGTCAGTGTAGGCCTCAGATACAGACACAATGCTGCCAGTGCAGGTCTCAGATACAGGCACACTGCTGTCAGTGCAGGTCTCAGATACAGGCACAAACTGTCAGTGCAGGCCTCGGATACAGACACAATGCTGCCAGTGCAGGTCTCAGATACAGGCACAATGCTGCCAGTGCAGGTCTCAGATACAGACACACTGCTGCCAGTGCAGGTCTCAGATACAGGCACAATTCTGCCAGTGCAGGCGTCAGATACAGACACAATGCTGCCAGTGCAGGTCTCAGATACAGGCACATTGCTGCCAGTGCACGCCTCAGATACAAACACAATGCTGCCAGTGCAGGTCTCAGATACAGGCACACTGCTGTCAGTGCAGGTCTCAGATACAGGCACAATGCTGTCAGTGCAGGCCTCAGATACAGACACAATGCTGCCAGTGCAGGTCTCAGATACAGGCACAATGCTGCCAGTGCAGGTCTCAGATACAGACACAATGCTGCCAGTGCAGGTCTCAGATAGAGACACAATGCTGCCAGTGCAGGTCTCAGATACAGGCACAATGCTGCCAGTGCAGGTCTCAGATACAGACACAATGCTGCCAGTGCAGGTCTCAGATACAGACACAATGCTGCCAGTGCAGGTCTCAGATACAGGCACAATGCTGTCAGTGCAGGTCTCAGATACAGACACAATGCTGTCAGTGCAGGTCTCAGATACAGACACAATGCTGCCAATGCAGGTTTCAGATACAGACACAATGCTGTCAGTGCAGGTCTCAGATACAGACACAATGCTGTCAGTGCAGGTCTCAGATACAGACACAATGCTGCCAATGCAGGTCTCCGATACAGACACATTGCTGCCAATGTAGGTCTCAGATACAGACACAATGCTGACAGTGCAGGTCTCAGATGCAGGCAATATGCTGCAAGTGTAGGCCTCAGATACAGACACAATGCTGCCAGTGCAGGTCTCAGATGCAGGCACACTGCTGTCAGTGCAGGTCTCAGATACAGGCACAATGCTGCCAGTGCAGGTCTCAGATACAGACACAATGCTGTCAGTGCAGGTCTCAGATACAGGCACAATGCTGCCAGTGCAGGTATTAGATACAGACACAATGCTGCCAGTGCAGGTCTCAGATACAGACACAATACTGCCAGTGCAGGTCTCAGATCCAGGAACACTGCTGCCAGTGCAGGTCTCTGATACAGACACAATACTGCCAGTGCAGGTCTCAGATACAGGCACACTTCTGCCAGTGCAGGTCTCAGATACAGACACAATGCTGTCAGTGAAGGTCTTAGATACAGGCACAATGCTGCAAGTGCATGTCTCAGATACAGGCACAATGCTGCCAGTGCAAGTATCAGATACAGACACAATGCTGACAGTGCAGGTCTCAGATACAGGCACCATGCTGCCAGTGCAGGCCTCAGATACAGATACAATGTTGCCAGTGCAGGTATTAGATACAGACACAATGCTGCCAGTGCAGGTCTCAGATACAGACACAATACTGCCAGTGCAGGTCTCAGATCCAGGCACACTGCTGTCAGTGCAGGTCTCAGATACAGACACAATGCTGCCAGTGCAGGTCTCAGATACAGACACACTGCTGCCAATGCATGCCTCAGATACAGACACAATGCTGCCAGTGCAGGTCTCAGATACAGGCACAATGCTGCCAGTGCAGGTCTCAGATACAGGCTCAATGCTGCCAGTGCAGGTCTCAGATACAGACACAATGCTGCCATTGCAGGTCTCAGATACAGGCACAATTCTGCCAGTGCAGGCGTCAGATACAGACACAATGCTGCCAGTGCAGGTCTCAGATACAGGCACAATGCTGCCAGTGCAGGCCTCAGATACAGACACAATGCTGCCAGTGCAGGTCTCAGATACAGGCACAATGCTGTCGGTGCAGGTCTCAGATACAGGCACAATGCTGTCAGTGCAGGTCTCAGATACAGACACAATGCTGCCAGTGCAGGTCTCAGATAGAGGCACAATGCTGCTAGTGCAGGTCTCAGATACAGACACAATGCTGCCAGTGCAGGTCTTAGATACAGACACAATGCTGCCAGTGCAGGTCTCAGATACAGACACAATGCTGCCAGTGCAGGTCTCAGATACAGGCACAATGCTGCCAGTGCAGGTTTCAGATACAGACACAATGCTGTCAGTGCAGGTCTCAGATACAGGCACAATGCTGTCAGTGCAGGTCTCAGATACAGACACAATGCTGTCAGTGCAGGTCTCAGATACAGGCACAATGCTGCCAATGCAGGTCTCAGATACAGACACAATGCTGCCAGTGCAGGTCTCAGATACAGACACAATGCTGCCAGTGCAGGTCTCAGATACAGACACAATGCTGACAGTGCAGGTCTCAGATACAGGCACAATGCTGCCAGTGCAGGCCTCAGATACAGACACAATGCTGCCAGTGCAGGTCTCAGATGCAGGCACACTGCTGTCAGTGCAGGTCTCAGATGCAGACACAATGCTGCCAGTGCAGGTTTCAGATACAGATACAATGCTGCCAGTGCAGGTCTCAGATACAGACACAATGCTGTCAGCGCAGGTCTCTGATACAGACACAATGCTGCCAGCGCAGGTCTCAGATACAGACACAATGCTGCCAGAGCAGTTCTCAGATACGGACAAAATGCTGTCAGCGCAGGTCTCTGATACAGACACAATGCTGTCAGCGCAGGTCTCTGATACGGACACAATGCTGCCAGAGCAGTTCTCAGATACGGACACAATGCTGTCAGCGCAAGTCTCTGATACAGGCACAATGCTGCCACTACGGGTCTCAGATACAAGCACAATGCCACCTGTGCAGGTCTTAGATGCAGGCACAATGCTGCCAGTGCAGGGCTGAGATACAGACACAATGCTGCCAGTGCAGGTCTCAGATACAGACACAATGCTGCCAGTGCAGGTCTCAGATACAGGAACAATGCTGCCAGAGCAGGTCTCAGATACGGACACAATCCTGTCAGCGCAAGTCTCTGATACAGGCACAATTCTGCCTGTACGGGTCTCAGATACAGGCACACTGCTGCCAATGCAGGTCTCAGATACAGACACAATGCTGCCAGTGCAGATATCAGATACAGGCACAATTCTGCCAGTGCAGGTCTCAGATACAGGCACAATGCTGCCAATACAGGTCTCAGATACAGACACAATGCTGCCAGTGCAGGTCTCAGATACAGACACACTGCTGCCAGTGCAGGTATCAGATACAGACACAATGCTGCCAGTGCAGGTCTCGGATACAGACACAATGCTGTCAGTGCAGGTCTCAGATACAGACAAAATGCTGTCAGTGCAGGTTTCAGATGCAGACACAATGCTCCCAGTGCAGGTCTCAGATACAGGCACAATGCTGCCAGTGCAGGTCTCGGATACAGACACAATGCTGTCAGTGCAGGTCTCAGATACAGGCACGATGCTGTCAGTGCAGGCCTCAGATACAGACACAATGCTGCCAGTGCAGGTCTCAGATACAGGCACCACAATGCTGCCAGTGCAGGTCTCAGATACAGACACAATGCTGCCAGTGCAGGTCTCAGATACAGACAGGATGCTGCCAGCGCAGGTCTCAGATACAGACACACTGCTGCCAGTGCAGGTTCCAGATACAGACACACTGCTGCCAATGCAGGTCTCAGATACAGGCACAATGCTTCCAGTGCAGGTCTCAGATACAGACAGGATGCTGCCAGCGCAGGTCTCAGATACAGACACACTGCTGCCAGTGCAGGTCTCAGATACAGACACGATGCTGCCAGTGCAGGTCTCAGATACAGACACACTGCTGACAGTACAGGTCTCAGATACAGACACAATGCTGCCAATGCAGGTCTCAGATCCAGGCACACTGCTGCCAGTGCAGGTCTCTGATACAGACACAATACTGCCAGTGTGCCAGTGCAGGTCTCAGATACAGACACACTGCTGCCAGTGCAGGTCTCAGATACAGGCACAATGCTTCCAGTGCAGGTCTCAGATACAGACAGGATGCTGCCAGTGCAGGTCTCAGATACAGACACAATACTGTCAGTGCAGGTCTCAGATACAGACACACTGCTGCCAGTGCAGGTCTCAGATACAGGCACAATTCTGCCAGTGCAGGCGCCAGATACAGACACAATGCTGCCAGTGCAGGTCTCAGATACAGGCACAATGCTGTCAGTGCAGGTCTCAGATACAGACACAATGCTGTCAGTGCAGGACTCAGATACAGACACAATGCTGCCAGTGCAGGTCTCAGATACAGGCACACTGCTGTCAATGCAGGTCTCAGATACAGACACAATACTGCCAGTGCAGGTCTCAGATACAGGCACACTGCTGTCAGTGCAGGTCTCAGATACAGGCACAAAACTGTCAGTGCAGGCCTCGGATACAGACACAATGCTGCCAGTGCAGGTCTCAGATACAGGCACAATGCTGCCAGTGCAGGTCTCAGATACAGACACACTGCTGCCAGTGCAGGTCTCAGATACAGGCACAATTCTGCCAGTGCAGGCGTCAGATACAGACACAATGCTGCCAGTGCAGGTCTCAGATACAGGCACATTGCTGCCAGTGCACGCCTCAGATACAAACACAATGCTGCCAGTGCAGGTCTCAGATACAGGCACACTGCTGTCAGTGCAGGTCTCAGATACAGGCACAATGCTGTCAGTGCAGGCCTCAGATACAGACACAATGCTGCCAGTGCAGGTCTCAGATACAGGCACAATGCTGCCAGTGCAGGTCTCAGATACAGACACAATGCTGCCAGTGCAGGTCTCAGATAGAGACACAATGCTGCCAGTGCAGGTCTCAGATACAGGCACAATGCTGCCAGTGCAGGTCTCAGATACAGACACAATGCTGCCAGTGCAGGTCTCAGATACAGACACAATGCTGCCAGTGCAGGTCTCAGATACAGGCACAATGCTGTCAGTGCAGGTCTCAGATACAGACACAATGCTGTCAGTGCAGGTCTCAGATACAGACACAATGCTGCCAATGCAGGTTTCAGATACAGACACAATGCTGTCAGTGCAAGTCTCAGATACAGACACAATGCTGTCAGTGCAGGTCTCAGATACAGACACAATGCTGCCAATGCAGGTCTCAGATACAGACACATTGCTGCCAATGTAGGTCTCAGATACAGACACAATGCTGACAGTGCAGGTCTCAGATGCAGGCAATATGCTGCAAGTGTAGGCCTCAGATACAGACACAATGCTGCCAGTGCAGGTCTCAGATGCAGGCACACTGCTGTCAGTGCAGGTCTCAGATACAGGCACAATGCTGCCAGTGCAGGTCTCAGATACAGACACAATGCTGTCAGTGCAGGTCTCAGATACAGGCACAATTCTGCCAGTGCAGGTATTAGATACAGACACAATGCTGCCAGTGCAGGTCTCAGATACAGACACAATACTGCCAGTGCAGGTCTCAGATCCAGGAACACTGCTGCCAGTGCAGGTCTCTGATACAGACACAATACTGCCAGTGCAGGTCTCAGATACAGGCACACTGCTGCCAGTGCAGGTCTCAGATACAGACACAATGCTGTCAGTGAAGGTCTTAGATACAGGCACAATGCTGCAAGTGCATGTCTCAGATACAGGCACAATGCTGCCAGTGCAAGTATCAGATACAGACACAATGCTGACAGTGCAGGTCTTAGATACAGGCACCATGCTGCCAGTGCAGGCCTCAGATACAGATACAATGTTGCCAGTGCAGGTATTAGATACAGACACAATGCTGCCAGTGCAGGTCTCAGATACAGACACAATACTGCCAGTGCAGGTCTCAGATCCAGGCACACTGCTGTCAGTGCAGGTCTCAGATACAGACACAATGCTGCCAGTGCAGGTCTCAGATACAGACACAATGCTGTCAGTGCAGGTCTCAGATGCAGACACAATGCTCCCAGTGCAGGTCTCAGATACAGGCACAATGCTGCCAGTGCAGGCCTCAGATACAGACACAATGCTGTCAGCGCAGGTCTCAGATACAGACACAATACTGTCAGCGCAGGTCGCTGATACAGACACAATGCTGTCAGCGCAGGTCTCTGATACAGACACAATGCTGCCAGTGCAGATCTAAGATACAGGCACAATGCTGCCAATGCAGGTCTCAGATACAGACACAATGCTGCCAGTGCAGGTCTCAGATACAGATACACTGCTGCCAGTGCAGGTCTCAAATACAGACACAATGCTGTCAGTGCAGGTCTCAGAAACAGACACAATGCTGTCAGCGCAGGTCTCTGATACAGACACAATGCTGTCAGTACAGGTCTGTGAAACAGACACAATGCTGTCAGCGCAGGTCTCTGACACAGGCACAATGCTGCCAGTGCAGGTCTCAGATACAGACAAAATGTTGCCAGAGCAGGTCTCAGATACAGACACTATGCTGTCAGTGCAGGTCTCTGATACAGGCACA
Source organism: Ambystoma mexicanum (assembly GCF_040938575.1). Lineage (NCBI taxonomy): Eukaryota > Metazoa > Chordata > Amphibia > Caudata > Ambystomatidae > Ambystoma > Ambystoma mexicanum. The sequence continues at coordinate 1,276,810,665 of NC_090926.1, read as the reverse complement.
ATACTGCCAGTACGGCTCTCAGATACAGGCACAATTCTGCCTGTGCAGGTCTCTGATAAAGCACAATGCTGTCAGCACAGGTCTCTGATACAGGCACAATGCTGTCAATGCAGATCTCAGATACAGACACAACACTGCCAGTGCAGGTCTCAGATACAGACACAATGCTGCCAGTGCAGGTCTCGGATACAGACACAATGCTGCCAGTGCAGGTCTCAGATACAGACACAATGCTGTCAGTGCAGGTCTCAGATACAGACACAATGCTGTCAGTGCAGGTCTCAGATACAGACAAAATGCTGTCAGTGCAGGTCTCAGATGCAGACACAATGCTGCCAGTGCAGGTCTCAGATACAGACACACTGCTGACAGTACAGGTCTCAGATACAGACACAATGCTGCCAATGCAGGTCTCAGATCCAGGCACACTGCTGCCAGTGCAGGTCTCTGATACAGACACAATACTGTCAGTGCAGGTCTCAGATACAGACACACTGCTGCCAGTGAAGGTCTCAGATACAGGCAGAATGCTGCCATTGCAGGTCTCAGATACAGACACAATGCTCCCAGTGCAGGTCTCAGATACAGGCACAATGCTGCCAGTGCAGGTCTCGGATACAGACACAATGCTGTCAGTGCAGGTCTCAGATACAGACACACTGCTGCCAGTGAAGGTCTCAGATACAGGCAGAATGCTGCCATTGCAGGTCTCAGATACAGACACAATGCTGCCAGTGCAGGTCTCAGATACAGACACAATGCTGCCAGTGCAGGTCTCAGATACAGACAGGATGCTGCCAGCGCAGGTCTCAGATACAGACACACTGCTGCCAGTGCAGGTTCCAGATACAGACACACTGCTGCCAATGCAGGTCTCAGATACAGGCACAATGCTTCCAGTGCAGGTCTCAGATACAGACAGGATGCTGCCAGCGCAGGTCTCAGATACAGACACACTGCTGCCAGTGCAGGTCTCAGATACAGACACGATGCTGCCAGTGCAGGTCTCAGATACAGACACACTGCTGACAGTACAGGTCTCAGATACAGACACAATGCTGCCAATGCAGGTCTCAGATCCAGGCACACTGCTGCCAGTGCAGGTCTCTGATACAGACACAATACTGCCAGTGTGCCAGTGCAGGTCTCAGATACAGACACACTGCTGCCAGTGCAGGTCTCAGATACAGGCACAATGCTTCCAGTGCAGGTCTCAGATACAGACAGGATGCTGCCAGTGCAGGTCTCAGATACAGACACAATACTGTCAGTGCAGGTCTCAGATACAGACACACTGCTGCCAGTGCAGGTCTCAGATACAGGCACAATTCTGCCAGTGCAGGCGCCAGATACAGACACGATGCTGCCAGTGCAGGTCTCAGATACAGGCACAATGCTGTCAGTGCAGGTCTCAGATACAGGCACAATGCTGTCAGTGCAGGACTCAGATACAGACACAATGCTGCCAGTGCAGGTCTCAGATACAGGCACACTGCTGTCAATGCAGGTCTCAGATACAGACACAATACTGCCAGTGCAGGTCTCAGATACAGGCACACTGCTGTCAGTGCAGGTCTCAGATACAGGCACAAAACTGTCAGTGCAGGCCTCGGATACAGACACAATGCTGCCAGTGCAGGTCTCAGATACAGGCACAATGCTGCCAGTGCAGGTCTCAGATACAGACACACTGCTGCCAGTGCAGGTCTCAGATACAGGCACAATTCTGCCAGTGCAGGCGTCAGATACAGACACAATGCTGCCAGTGCAGGTCTCAGATACAGGCACATTGCTGCCAGTGCACGCCTCAGATACAAACACAATGCTGCCAGTGCAGGTCTCAGATACAGGCACACTGCTGTCAGTGCAGGTCTCAGATACAGGCACAATGCTGTCAGTGCAGGCCTCAGATACAGACACAATGCTGCCAGTGCAGGTCTCAGATACAGGCACAATGCTGCCAGTGCAGGTCTCAGATACAGACACAATGCTGCCAGTGCAGGTCTCAGATAGAGACACAATGCTGCCAGTGCAGGTCTCAGATACAGGCACAATGCTGCCAGTGCAGGTCTCAGATACAGACACAATGCTGCCAGTGCAGGTCTCAGATACAGACACAATGCTGCCAGTGCAGGTCTCAGATACAGGCACAATGCTGTCAGTGCAGGTCTCAGATACAGACACAATGCTGTCAGTGCAGGTCTCAGATACAGACACAATGCTGCCAATGCAGGTTTCAGATACAGACACAATGCTGTCAGTGCAGGTCTCAGATACAGACACAATGCTGTCAGTGCAGGTCTCAGATACAGACACAATGCTGCCAATGCAGGTCTCAGATACAGACACATTGCTGCCAATGTAGGTCTCAGATACAGACACAATGCTGACAGTGCAGGTCTCAGATGCAGGCAATATGCTGCAAGTGTAGGCCTCAGATACAGACACAATGCTGCCAGTGCAGGTCTCAGATGCAGGCACACTGCTGTCAGTGCAGGTCTCAGATACAGGCACAATGCTGCCAGTGCAGGTCTCAGATACAGACACAATGCTGTCAGTGCAGGTCTCAGATACAGGCACAATGCTGCCAGTGCAGGTATTAGATACAGACACAATGCTGCCAGTGCAGGTCTCAGATACAGACACAATACTGCCAGTGCAGGTCTCAGATCCAGGAACACTGCTGCCAGTGCAGGTCTCTGATACAGACACAATACTGCCAGTGCAGGTCTCAGATACAGGCACACTGCTGCCAGTGCAGGTCTCAGATACAGACACAATGCTGTCAGTGAAGGTCTTAGATACAGGCACAATGCTGCAAGTGCATGTCTCAGATACAGGCACAATGCTGCCAGTGCAAGTATCAGATACAGACACAATGCTGACAGTGCAGGTCTCAGATACAGGCACCATGCTGCCAGTGCAGGCCTCAGATACAGATACAATGTTGCCAGTGCAGGTATTAGATACAGACACAATGCTGCCAGTGCAGGTCTCAGATACAGACACAATACTGCCAGTGCAGGTCTCAGATCCAGGCACACTGCTGTCAGTGCAGGTCTCAGATACAGACACAATGCTGCCAGTGCAGGTCTCAGATACAGACACAATGCTGTCAGTGCAGGTCTCAGATGCAGACACAATGCTCCCAGTGCAGGTCTCAGATACAGGCACAATGCTGCCAGTGCAGGCCTCAGATACAGACACAATGCTGTCGGCGCAGGTCTCAGATACAGACACAATACTGTCAGCGCAGGTCGATGATACAGACACAATGCTGTCAGCGCAGGTCTCTGATACAGACACAATGCTGCCAGTGCAGATCTCAGATACAGGCACAATGCTGCCAATGCAGGTCTCAGATACAGACACAATGCTGCCAGTGCAGGTCTCAGATACAGATACACTGCTGCCAGTGCAGGTCTCAAATACAGACACAATGCTGTCAGTGCAGGTCTCAGAAACAGACACAATGCTGTCAGCGCAGGTCTCTGATACAGACACAATGCTGTCAGTACAGGTCTGTGAAACAGACACAATGCTGTCAGCGCAGGTCTCTGACACAGGCACAATGCTGCCAGTGCAGGTCTCAGATACAGACAAAATGTTGCCAGAGCAGGTCTCAGATACAGACACTATGCTGTCAGTGCAGGTCTATGATACAGGCACAATACTGCCAGTACGGCTCTCAGATACAGGCACAATTCTGCCTGTGCAGGTCTCTGATACAGCACAATGCTGTCAGCACAGGTCTCTGATACAGGCACAATGCTGTCAATGCAGATCTCAGATACAGACACAACACTGCCAGTGCAGGTCTCAGATACAGACACAACACTGTCAGTGCAGGTCTCAGATGCAGACACAATGCTGTCAGTGCAGGTCTCAGATACAGACACAGTGCTCCCAGTGCAGCTCTCAGATACAGACACACTGCTGCCAGTGCAGGTCTCAGATACAGGCACAATGCTTCCAGTGCAGGTCTCAGATACAGACAGGATGCTGCCAGTGCAGGTCTCAGATACAGACACAATACTGTCAGTGCAGGTCTCAGATACAGACACACTGCTGCCAGTGCAGGTCTCAGATACAGGCACAATTCTGCCAGTGCAGGCGCCAGATACAGACACAATGCTGCCAGTGCAGGTCTCAGATACAGGCACAATGCTGTCAGTGCAGGTCTCAGATACAGGCACAATGCTGTCAGTGCAGGACTCACATACAGACACAATGCTGCCAGTGCAGGTCTCAGATACAGGCACACTGCTGTCAATGCAGGTCTCAGATACAGACACAATACTGCCAGTGCAGGTCTCAGATACAGGCACACTGCTGTCAGTGCAGGTCTCAGATACAGGCACAAAACTGTCAGTGCAGGCCTCGGATACAGACACAATGCTGCCAGTGCAGGTCTCAGATACAGGCACAATGCTGCCAGTGCAGGTCTCAGATACAGACACACTGCTGCCAGTGCAGGTCTCAGATACAGGCACAATTCTGCCAGTGCAGGCGTCAGATACAGACACAATGCTGCCAGTGCAGGTCTCAGATACAGGCACATTGCTGCCAGTGCACGCCTCAGATACAAACACAATGCTGCCAGTGCAGGTCTCAGATACAGGCACACTGCTGTCAGTGCAGGTCTCAGATACAGGCACAATGCTGTCAGTGCAGGCCTCAGATACAGACACAATGCTGCCAGTGCAGGTCTCAGATACAGGCACAATGCTGCCAGTGCAGGTCTCAGATACAGACACAATGCTGCCAGTGCAGGTCTCAGATAGAGACACAATGCTGCCAGTGCAGGTCTCAGATACAGGCACAATGCTGCCAGTGCAGGTCTCAGATACAGACACAATGCTGCCAGTGCAGGTCTCAGATACAGACACAATGCTGCCAGTGCAGGTCTCAGATACAGGCACAATGCTGTCAGTGCAGGTCTCAGATACAGACACAATGCTGTCAGTGCAGGTCTCAGATACAGACACAATGCTGCCAATGCAGGTTTCAGATACAGACACAATGCTGTCAGTGCAGGTCTCAGATACAGACACAATGCTGTCAGTGCAGGTCTCAGATACAGACACAATGCTGCCAATGCAGGTCTCAGATACAGACACATTGCTGCCAATGTAGGTCTCAGATACAGACACAATGCTGACAGTGCAGGTCTCAGATGCAGGCAATATGCTGCAAGTGTAGGCCTCAGATACAGACACAATGCTGCCAGTGCAGGTCTCAGATGCAGGCACACTGCTGTCAGTGCAGGTCTCAGATACAGGCACAATGCTGCCAGTGCAGGTCTCAGATACAGACACAATGCTGTCAGTGCAGGTCTCAGATACAGGCACAATGCTGCCAGTGCAGGTATTAGATACAGACACAATGCTGCCAGTGCAGGTCTCAGATACAGACACAATACTGCCAGTGCAGGTCTCAGATCCAGGAACACTGCTGCCAGTGCAGGTCTCTGATACAGACACAATACTAGCAGTGCAGGTCTCAGATACAGGCACACTGCTGCCAGTGCAGGTCTCAGATACAGACACAATGCTGTCAGTGAAGGTCTTAGATACAGGCACAATGCTGCAAGTGCATGTCTCAGATACAGGCACAATGCTGCCAGTGCAAGTATCAGATACAGACACAATGCTGACAGTGCAGGTCTCAGATACAGGCACCATGCTGCAGTGCAGGCCTCAGATACAGATACAATGTTGCCAGTGCAGGTATTAGATACAGACACAATGCTGCCAGTGCAGGTCTCAGATACAGACACAATACTGCCAGTGCAGGTCTCAGATCCAGGCACACTGCTGTCAGTGCAGGTCTCAGATACAGACACAATGCTGCCAGTGCAGGTCTCAGATACAGACACAATGCTGTCAGTGCAGGTCTCAGATGCAGACACAATGCTCCCAGTGCAGGTCTCAGATACAGGCACAATGCTGCCAGTGCAGGCCTCAGATACAGACACAATGCTGTCAGCGCAGGTCTCAGATACAGACACAATACTGTCAGCGCAGGTCGCTGATACAGACACAATGCTGTCAGCGCAGGTCTCTGATACAGACACAATGCTGCCAGTGCAGATCTCAGATACAGGCACAATGCTGCCAATGCAGGTCTCAGATACAGACACAATGCTGCCAGTGCAGGTCTCAGATACAGATACACTGCTGCCAGTGCAGGTCTCAAATACAGACACAATGCTGTCAGTGCAGGTCTCAGAAACAGACACAATGCTGTCAGCGCAGGTCTCTGATACAGACACAATGCTGTCAGTACAGGTCTGTGAAACAGACACAATGCTGTCAGCGCAGGTCTTTGACACAGGCACAATGCTGCCAGTGCAGGTCTCAGATACAGACAAAATGTTGCCAGAGCAGGTCTCAGATACAGACACTATGCTGTCAGTGCAGGTCTCTGATACAGGCACAATACTGCCAGTACGGCTCTCAGATACAGGCACAATTCTGCCTGTGCAGGTCTCTGATACAGCACAATGCTGTCAGCACAGGTCTCTGATACAGGCACAATGCTGTCAATGCAGATCTCAGATACAGACACAACACTGCCAGTGCAGGTCTCAGATACAGACACAACACTGTCAGTGCAGGTCTCAGATGCAGACACAATGCTGTCAGTGCAGGTCTCAGATACAGACACAGTGCTCCCAGTGCAGCTCTCAGATACAGACAAAATGCTGCCAGTGCAGGTCTCAGATGCAGACACAATGCTGTCAGTGCAGGTCTCAGATACAGACAAAATGCTGTCAGTGCAGGTCTCAGATGCAGACACAATGCTCCCAGTGCAGGTCTCAGATACAGGCACAATGCTGCCAGTGCAGGTCTCGGATACATACACAATGCTGCCAGTGCAGGTCTCAGATACAGACACAATGCTGTCAGTGCAGGTCTCAGATACAGACACAATGCTGTCAGTGCAGGTCTCAGATACAGACAAAATGCTGTCAGTGCAGGTCTCAGATGCAGACACAATGCTCCCAGTGCAGCTCTCAGATACAGACACAATGCTGCCAGTGCAGCTCTCAGATACAGACACAATGCTGCCAGTGCAGGTCTCAGATACAGACACAATGCTGTCAGTGCAGGTCTCAGATACAGACAAAATGCTGTCAGTGCAGGTCTCAGATGCAGACACAATGCTCCCAGTGCAGCTCTCAGATACAGGCACAATGCTGCCAGTGCATGTCTCAGATACAGACACAATGCTGCCAGTGCAGGTCTCAGATACAGACACACTGCTGCCAGTGAAGGTCTCAGATACAGGCAGAATGCTGCCATTGCAGGTCTCAGATACAGACACAATGCTGCCAGTGCAGGTCTCAGATACAGCAACAATGCTGCCAGTGCAGGTCTCAGATCCAGGAACACTGCTGCCAGTGCAGGTCTCTGATACAGACACAATACTGCCAGTGCAGGTCTCAGATACAGACACAATGCTGTCAGTGCAGGTCTTAGATACAGGCACAATGCTGCCAGTGCGTGTCTCAGATACAGGCACAATGCTGCCAGTGCAAGTATCAGATACAGACACAATGCTGACAGTGCAGGTCTCAGATACAGGCACCATGCTGCCATTGCAGGTCTCAGATACAGACACAATGCTGCCAGTGCAGGTCTCAGATACAGCAACAATGCTGCCAGTGCAGGTCTCAGATCCAGGAACACTGCTGCCAGTGCAGGTCTCTGATACAGACACAATACTGCCAGTGCAGGTCTCAGATACAGACACAATGCTGTCAGTGCAGGTCTTAGATACAGGCACAATGCTGCCAGTGCATGTCTCAGATACAGGCACAATGCTGCCAGTGCAAGTATCAGATACAGACACAATGCTGTCAGTGCAGGTCTTAGATACAGGCACAATGCTGCCAGTGCATGTCTCAGATACAGGCACAATGCTGCCAGTGCAAGTATCAGATACAGACACAATGCTGACAGTGCAGGTCTCAGATACAGGCACCATGCTGCCAGTGCAGGCCTCAGATACAGATACAATGTTGCCAGTGCAGGTATTAGATACAGACACAATGCTGCCAGTGCAGGTCTCAGATACAGACACAATACTGCCAGTGCAGGTCTCAGATCCAGGCACACTGCTGTCAGTGCAGGTCTCAGATACAGACACAATGCTGCCAGTGCAGGTCTCAGATACAGACACACTGCCGCCAGTGCATGCCTCAGATACAGACACAATGCTCCCAGTGCAGGTCTCAGATACAGGCACAATGCTGCCAGTGCAGGCCTCAGATACAGACACAATGCTGTCAGCGCAGGTCTCAGATACAGACACAATACTGTCAGCGCAGGTCGCTGATACAGACACAATGCTGTCAGCGCAGGTCTCTGATACAGACACAATGCTGCCAGTGCAGATCTCAGATACAGGCACAATGCTGCCAATGCAGGTCTCAGATACAGACACAATGCTGCCAGTGCAGGTCTCAGATACAGATACACTGCTGCCAGTGCAGGTCTCAAATACAGACACAATGCTGTCAGTGCAGGTCTCAGAAACAGACACAATGCTGTCAGCGCAGGTCTCTGATACAGACACAATGCTGTCAGTACAGGTCTGTGAAACAGACACAATGCTGTCAGCGCAGGTCTCTGACACAGGCACAATGCTGCCAGTGCAGGTCTCAGATACAGACAAAATGTTGCCAGAGCAGGTCTCAGATACAGACACTATGCTGTCAGTGCAGGTCTCTGATACAGGCACAATACTGCCAGTACGGCTCTCAGATACAGGCACAATTCTGCCTGTGCAGGTCTCTGATACAGCACAATGCTGTCAGCACAGGTCTCTGATACAGGCACAATGCTGTCAATGCAGATCTCAGATACAGACACAACACTGCCAGTGCAGGTCTCAGATACAGACACAACACTGTCAGTGCAGGTCTCAGATGCAGACACAATGCTGTCAGTGCAGGTCTCAGATACAGACACAGTGCTCCCAGTGCAGCTCTCAGATACAGACAAAATGCTGCCAGTGCAGGTCTCAGATGCAGACACAATGCTGTCAGTGCAGGTCTCAGATACAGACAAAATGCTGTCAGTGCAGGTCTCAGATGCAGACACAATGCTCCCAGTGCAGGTCTCAGATACAGGCACAATGCTGCCAGTGCAGGTCTCGGATACATACACAATGCTGCCAGTGCAGGTCTCAGATACAGACACAATGCTGTCAGTGCAGGTCTCAGATACAGACACAATGCTGTCAGTGCAGGTCTCAGATACAGACAAAATGCTGTCAGTGCAGGTCTCAGATGCAGACACAATGCTCCCAGTGCAGCTCTCAGATACAGACACAATGCTGCCAGTGCAGCTCTCAGATACAGACACAATGCTGCCAGTGCAGGTCTCAGATACAGACACAATGCTGTCAGTGCAGGTCTCAGATACAGACAAAATGCTGTCAGTGCAGGTCTCAGATGCAGACACAATGCTCCCAGTGCAGCTCTCAGATACAGGCACAATGCTGCCAGTGCATGTCTCAGATACAGACACAATGCTGCCAGTGCAGGTCTCAGATACAGACACACTGCTGCCAGTGAAGGTCTCAGATACAGGCAGAATGCTGCCATTGCAGGTCTCAGATACAGACACAATGCTGCCAGTGCAGGTCTCAGATACAGCAACAATGCTGCCAGTGCAGGTCTCAGATCCAGGAACACTGCTGCCAGTGCAGGTCTCTGATACAGACACAATACTGCCAGTGCAGGTCTCAGATACAGACACAATGCTGTCAGTGCAGGTCTTAGATACAGGTACAATGCTGCCAGTGCATGTCTCAGATACAGGCACAATGCTGCCAGTGCAAGTATCAGATACAGACACAATGCTGACAGTGCAGGTCTCAGATACAGGCACCATGCTGCCAGTGCAGGCCTCAGATACAGATACAATGTTGCCAGTGCAGGTATTAGATACAGACACAATGCTGCCAGTGCAGGTCTCAGATACAGACACAATACTGCCAGTGCAGGTCTCAGATCCAGGCACACTGCTGTCAGTGCAGGTCTCAGATACAGACACAATGCTGCCAGTGCAGGTCTCAGATACAGACACACTGCCGCCAGTGCATGCCTCAGATACAGACACAATGCTGCCAGTGCAGGTCTCAGATACAGGCACAATGCTGCCAGTGCAGGTCTCAGATACGGGCACAATGCTGCCAGTGCAGGTCTCAGATACAGACACAATGCTGCCATTGCAGGTCTCAGATACGGGCACAATTCTGCCAGTGCAGGCGTCAGATACAGACACAATGCTGCCAGTGCAGGTCTCAGATACAGGCACAATGCTGCCAGTGCAGGCCTCAGATACAGACACAATGCTGCCAGTGCAGGTCTCAGATACAGGCACAATGCTGTCAGTGCAGGTCTCAGATACAGGCACAATGCTGTCAGTGCAGGTCTCAGATACAGGCACAATGCTGCCAGTGCAGGTCTCAGATACAGACACAATGCTGCCAGTGCAGGTCTCAGATACAGACACAATGCTGACAGTGCAGGTCTCAGATACAGGCACAATGCTGCCAGTGCAGGTCTCAGATACAGACACAATGCTGACAGTGCAGGTCTCAGATACAGGCACAGATGCAGACACAATGCTGCCAGTGCAGGTTTCAGATACAGACACACTGCTGTCAGTGCAGGTCTCAGATACAGACACAATGCTGTCAGCGCAGGTCTCTGATACAGACACAATACTGTCAGCGCAGGTCTCTGATACGGACACAATGCTGCCAGCGCAGGTCTCAGATACAGACACAATGCTGCCAGAGCAGTTCTCAGATACGGACACAATGCTGTCAGCGCAGGTCTCTGATACAGGCACAATGCTGCCACTACGGGTCTCAGATACAGGCACAATGCTGCCTGTGCAGGTCTTAGATGCAGGCACAATGCTGCCAGTGCAGGGCTGATATACAGACACAATGCTGCCAGTGCAGGTCTCAGATACAGACACAATGCTGCCAGTGCAGGTCTCAGATACAGGAACAATGCTGCCAGAGCAGGTCTCAGATACCGACACAATCCTGTCAGCGCAAGTCTCTGATACAGGCACAATTCTGCCTGTACGGGTCTCAGATACAGGCACACTGCTGCCAATGCAGGTCTCAGATACAGACACAATGCTGCCAGTGCAGATATCAGATACAGCCACAATTCTGCCAGTGCAGGTCTCAGATACAGGCACAATGCTGCCAATACAGGTCTCAGATACAGACACAATGCTGCCAGTGCAGGTCTCAGATACAGACACACTGCTGCCAGTGCAGGTATCAGATACAGACACAATGCTGCCAGTGCAGGTCTCAGATACAGACACAATGCTGTCAGTGCAGGTCTCAGATACAGACAAAATGCTGTCAGTGCAGGTCTCAGATGCAGACACAATGCTCCCAGTGCAGGTCTCAGATACAGGCACAATGCTGCCAGTGCAGGTCTCGGATACAGACACAATGCTGTCAGTGCAGGTCTCAGATACAGGCACAATGCTGTCAGTGCAGGCCTCAGATACAGACACAATGCTGCCAGTGCAGGTCTCAGATACAGGCACCACAATGCTGCCAGTGCAGGTCTCAGATACAGACACAATGCTGCCAGTGCAGGTCTCAGATACAGACACAATGCTGCCAGTGCAGGTCTCAGATACAGCCACAATGCTGCCAGTGCAGGTCTCAGATACAGGCACAATGCTGCCAGTGCAGGTCTCAGATACAGACACAATGCTGCCAGTGCAGGTCTCAGATACAGACACAATGCTGCCAGTGCAGGTCTCAGATACAGGCACAATGCCGCCAGTGCAGGTCTCAGATACAGACACAATGCTGTCAGTGCAGGTCTCAGATACAGGCACAATGCTGTCAGTGCAGGTCTCAGATACAGACACAATGCTGTCAGTGCAGGTCTCAGATACAGACACAATGCTGTCAGTGCAGGTCTCAGATCCAGGCACAATGCTGCCAATGCAGGTCTCAGATACAGACACAATGCTGTCAGTGCAGGTCTCAGATACAGACACAATGCTGCCAATGCATGTCTCAGATACAGACACATTGCTGCCAATGCAGGTCTCAGATACAGACACAATGCTGACAGTGCAGGTCTCAGATACAGGCACAATGCTGCCAGTGCAGGCCTCAGAAACAGACACAATGCTGCCAGTCCAGGTCTCATATGCAGGCACACTGCTGTCAGTGCAGGTCTCAGATACAGGCACAATGCTGCCAGTGCAGGTCTCAGATACAGACACAATGCTGTCAGTGCAGGTCTCAGATACGGGCACAATGCTGCCAGTGCAGGTCTCAGATCCAGGCACACTGCTGCCAGTGCAGGTCTCAGATACAGATACAACACTGCCAGCGCAGGTCTCAGATCCAGGCACACTGCTGCCAGTGCAGGTCTCACATACAGACACAACACTGCCAGTGCAGGTCTCAGATACAGGCACAATGCTGCCAGTGTATGTCTCAGATACAGGCACAATGCTGACAGTGCAGGTCTCAGATACAGGCACAATGCTGCCAGTGCAGGCCTCAGATACGGATACAATGTTGCCAGTGCAGGTATTAGATACAGACACAATGCTGCCAGTGCAGGTCTCAGATACAGACACAATACTGCCAGTGCAGGTCTCAGATCCAGGCACACTGCTGTCAGTGCAGGTCTCAGATACAGACACAATGCTGCCAGTGCTGGTCTCAGATACAGACACACTGCTGCCAGTGCAGGTCTCAGATACAGACACAATGCTGCCAGTGCATGCCTCAGATACAGACACAATGCTGCCAGTGCAGGTCTCAGATACAGGCACAATACTGCCAGAGCAGGTCTCAGATACAGACACAATGCTGCCAGTGCAGGTCTCAGATACAGGCACAATGCTGCCAGTGCAGGTCTCAGATACAGACACAATGCTGCCATTGCAGGTCTCAGAAAATGACACAATGCTGCCAGTGCAGGTCTCAGATACAGAAAGAATGCTGTCAATGCAGGTCTCAGATACAGAAACAATGCTGCCATTGCAGGTCTCAGTAAATGACACAATGCTGCCAGTGCAGGTCTCAGATACAGACACAATGCTGCCAGTGCAGGTCTAAGATACAGAAACAATGCTGTCAGTGCAGGTCTCAGATACAGACACAATGCTGCCAGTGCAGGTCTCAGATACAGACACACTGCTGCCAATGCAGGTCTCAGATACAGGCACACTGCCGCCAGTGCAGGTCTCAGATACAACTATAATGCTGCCAGTGCAGGTCTCAGATACAGACACAATGCTTCCAGTGCAGGTCTCAGATACAGACACAAAGCTGCCAGTGTAGTTCTCAGATACAGACACAATGCTGCCAGTGCAGGTCTCAGATACAGACACAATGCTGCCAGTGCAGGTCTCAGATACAGGCACAATGCTGTCAGTGCAGGTCTCAGATACAGAAACAATGCTGCCAGTGCAGGTCTCAGATACGGATACAATGCTGCCAGTGCAGGTCTCAGATACAGACACAACGCTGCCAGTGCAGGTCTCAGATACAGACACACTGCTGCCAATGCAGGTCTCAGATACAGGCACACGGCCGCCAGTGCAGGTCTCAGATACAGGCACAATGCTGCCAGTGCAGGTCTCAGATACAGACACACTGCTGCCAATGCAGCTCTCAGATACAGACACACTGCTGCCAGTGCAGGTCTCAGATACAGGCACACTGCTGTCAATACAGGTCTCAGATACAGACACACTGCTGCCAATGCAGGTCTCAGATACAGACACAATCCTGCCAGTGCAGGTCTCAGATACAGACACACTGCTGTGAGTGCAGGTCTCAGATACAGACACAATGCTGCAAGTGCAGGTCTCAGATACAGGCACAATACTGCCAGTGCAGGTCTCAGATACAGACACAAGGCTGCGGTGCAGGTCTCAGATACAGACATAGTGCTGCCAGTGCAGGTCTCAGATACAGACACACTGCTGCCAATGCAGCTCTCAGATACAGACACACTGCTGCCAGTGTAGGTCTCAGATACAGGCACACTGCTGCCAATGCAGGTCTCAGATACAGACACAATGCTGCCAGTGCAGGTCTCAGATACAGACACACTGCTGCCAGTGCAGGGCTCAGATACAGGCACACTGCTGCCAATGCAGGTCTCAGATACAGACACACTGCTGCCAATGCAGGCCTCATATACAGACACAATGCTACCAGTGCAGGTCTCAGATACAGACACACTGCTGCCAGTGCAGGTCTCAGATACAGACACAATGCTGCGAGTGCAGGTCTCAGATACAGGCAAAATGCTGCCAGTGCAGGTCTCAGATACAGACACAATGCTGCAATGCAGGTCTCAGATACAGACATAATTCTGCCAGTGCAAGTCTCAGATACAGACACAATGCTGCCAATGAGGTCTCAGATACAGACACAATGCTGTCAATGCAGGTCTCAGATACAGACACAATGCCGTAAGTGCAGGTCTCAGATGCAGACACAATGCTCCCAGTACAGGTCTCAGATACAGGCACAATGCTACCAGTGCAGGTCTCAGATACAGACACACTGCTGCCAGTGCAGGTCTCAGATGCAGACACAATGCTGTCAGCGCAGGTCTCAGATGCAGACACAATGCTGCCAGTGCATGTCTCAGATACAGACACAATGCTGTCAGTGCAGGTCTCACATGCAGACACAATGCTCCCAGTGCAAGTCTCAGACACAGGCACAATGCTGCCAGTGCAGGTTTCAGATGCAGACACAATGCTGCCAGTGCAGGTCTCAGATACAGACACAATGCTGTCAGCGCAGGTCTCAGATACAGACACAATGCTGTCAGCGCAGGTCTCTGATACAGACACAATGCTGTCAGCGCAGGTCTCTGATACGGACACAATGCTGCCAGTGCAGGTCTCAGATACAGACACAATGCTGCCAGAGCAGTTCTCAGATACGGACACAATGCTGTCAGCGCAGGTCTCTGATACAGGCACAATGCTGCCACTATGGGTCTCAGATAAAGGCACAATGCTGCCTGTGCAGGTCTTAGATGCAGGCACAATGCTGCCAGTGCAGGGCTCAGAAACAGACACAATGCTGCCAGTGCAGGTCTCAGATACAGGCACAATTCTGCCAGTACGGGTCTCAGATACAGGCACACTGCTGCCAATGCAGGTCTCAGATACAGACACAATGCTGCCAGTGCAGATATCAGATACAGGCACAATGCTGCCAATACAGGTCTCAGATACAGGCACAATGCTGCCAATACAGGTCTCAGATACAGACACAATGCTGCCAGTGCAGGTCTCAGATACAGACACACTGCTGCCAGTGCAGGTATCAGATACAGACACAATGCTGCCAGTGCAGGTCTCAGATACAGACACAATGCTGTCAGTGCAGGTCTCAGATGCAGACACAATGCTCCCAGTGCAGGTCTCAGATGCAGACACAATGCTCCCAGTGCAGGTCTCAGATACAGGCACAATGCTGCCAGTGCAGGTCTCGGATACAGACACAATGCTGCCAGTGCAGGTCTCAGATACAGACACAATGCTGTCAGCGCAGGTCTCAGATACAGACACAATGCTCCCAGTGCAGGTCTCAGATACAGGCACAATGCTGCCAGTGCAGGCCTCAGATACAGACACAATGCTGTCAGCGCAGGTCTCAGATACAGACACAATGCTGTCAGCGCAGGTCGCTGATACAGACACAATGCTGCCAGTGCAGATCTCAGATACAGGCACAATGCTGCCAATGCAGGTCTCAGATACAGACACAATGCTGCCAGTGCAGGTCTCAGATACAGACACAATGCTGCCAGTGCAGGTCTCAGATACAGATACACTGCTGCCAGTGCAGGTCTCAGATACAGACACAATGCTGTCAGTGCAGGTCTCAGAAACAGACACAATGCTGTCAGCGCAGGTCTCTGATACAGACACAATGCTGTCAGTACAGGTCTGTGAAAAAGGCACAATGCTGTCAGCGCAGGTCTCTGATACAGGCACAATGCTGCCAGTGCAGGTCTCAGATACAGACAAAATGCTGCCAGAGCAGGTCTCAGATACAGACACTATGCTGTCAGTGCAGGTCTCTGATACAGGCACAATGCTGCCAGTACAGCTCTCAGATACAGGCACCATTCTGCCTGTGCAGGTCTCTGATACAGACACAATGCTGTCAGCACAGGTCTCTGATACAGGCACAATGCTGTCAATGCAGGTCTCAGATACAGACACAACACTGTCAGTGCAGGTCTCAGATACAGACACAACACTGTCAGTGCAGGTCTCAGATGCAGACACAATGCTGTCAGTGCAGGTCTCAGATACAGACACAGTGCTCCCAGTGCAGGACTCAGATACAGACACAATGCTGCCAGTGCAGGTCTCAGATACAGACACAATGCTGTCAGTGCAGGTCTCAGATACAGACACAATGCTGTCAGTGCAGGTCTCAGATACAGACACAATGCTGCCAGTGCAGGTCTCAGATACAGACACAATGCTGTCAGTGCAGGTCTCAGATACAGACACAATGCTGTCAATGCAGGTCTCAGATACAGAAACAACGCTGCCATTGCAGGTCTCAGATACAGACACAACACTGTCAGTGCAGGTCTCAGATGCAGGCACAATGCTGTCAGTGCAGGTCTCAGATACAAACACAGTGCTGCCAGTGCAGCTCTCAGATACAGACACAATGCTGCCAGTGCAGGTCTCAGATGCAGACACAATGCTGTCAGTGCAGGTCTCAGATACAGACACAATGCTGTCAATGCAGGTCTCAGATACAGGCACAATGCTGCCAGTGCAGGTCTCAGATACAGACACACTGCTGCCAGTGCAGCTCTCAGATGCAGGCACACTGCTGCCAGTGCAGGTCTCAGATACAGACACAATGTTGGAAATGCAGTTCTCAGATACAGGCCCACTGCTGCCAGTGCAGGTCTCAGATACAGACACAATGCTGCCAGTGCAGGTCTCAGATACAGGCACAATGCTGCCAGTACAGGTCTCAGATACAAACACAATGCTGCCAGTGCAGGTCTCAGATACAGGCACAATGCTGCCAGTGCAGGTCTCAGATACAGCCACAATGCTGTCAGCACAGGTCTCAGATAGAGACACACTGCTGCCAGTGCAGGTCTCTCATACAAGCACAATGCTGTCAATGCAGGTCTCAGATACAGACATAATGCTGTCAATGCAGGTCTCAGATACAGACACACTGCTGCGAATGCAGGTCTCAGATACAGGCACAATGCTGTCAGTGCAGATCTCAGATACAGGCACACTGCTGTCAGTGCAGGTCTCAGATACAGACGCAATGCTGTCAGTGCAGGTCTCAGATACAGACACAATGCTGTCAGTGCAGGTCTCAGATACAGGCACAATGCTGTCAGCGCAGGTCTCAGATACAGTCACAATGCTGTCAATGCAGGAATCAGATACAGACACAATGCTGTCAGTGCAGGTCTCAGATACAGACACAATGCTGTCAATGCAGGAATCAGATGCAGACACAATGCTGTCAGTGCACGTCTCAGATACAGACACAATGCTGTCAATGCAGGAATCAGATACAGACACAATGCTGTCAATGCAGGAATCAGATACATACACAATGCTGCCAGTGCAGGTCTCAGATACAGACACACTGCTGTCAGCCCAGGTCTCAGATACAGACACAATGCTGTCAATGCAGGAATCAGATACAGACACAATGCTGCCAGTGCAGGTCTCAGATACAGGCACACTGCCGCCAGTGCAGGAATCAGATACAGACACAATGCTCCCAGTGCAAGTCTCAGATACAGGCACACTGCCGCCAGTGCAGGAATCAGATACAGACACAATGCTGCCAGTGCAGGTCTCAGATACAGACACAATGCTACCAGTGCAGGTCTCAGATACAGACACAATGCTGCAAGTGCATTTCTCAGATACAGACACAATGCTGCCAGTGCAGGTCTCAGATACAGACGCAATGCTGCCAGTGCATTTCTCAGATACAGACACAATGCTGCCAGTGGAGGTCTCAGATACAGACACACTGCTGCCAGTGCAGGCCTCAGATACAGACACAATGCTGCCAGTGCACAATGCTGCCAGTGGAGGTCTCAGATACAGACACACTGCTGCCAGTGCAGGCCTCAGATACAGACACAATGCTGCCAGTGCATTTCTCAAATACAGACACAATGCTGCCAGTGCATTTCTCAGATACAGACACAATGCTGCCAGTGGAGGTCTCAGATACAGACACAATGCTGCCAGTGCAGGTCTCAGATAGTGACACAAAGCTGCCATTGCAGGTCTCAAATAGAGACACAATGCTGCCAGTGCAGGTGTCAGATAGTGACACTATGCCGAAAATGTATGTATACGTTGTATTCCTGGACCTAAAGACTGCATTCGACTTGACTTAACATCTACATCCAAGTGATAATATACGCATTCGCAAGGGGTTGCCCGGACTGTCCAAAGATGGCTGGTGATGGGAATCATGGCCTTATTTTACATGGATGATGCAGTCCTGATCCCTACAATACCACAAGGTTTGGTGAATCTTTATCTATTTTTTTTGTTTTTTTGGTCAAATGTGATGAGTTGCACCAAAATCTAAATATTAATATTGCCAAATCCAAGGCAATGGTGATTAAACCTGAGTCTAGCAACTACTGCTCTACATCGCTGAAAGTAAGAGGCTTCCCTATTGGACAGTGTTAGGGAGAATTCTCATTCTATGGCTAATTTCCCTCACCTAGTGAGTCCTTCAGTAGCTTTGCTGGATTTCTGGAGTTTACTTTTTCCACTTGGTAAGAGTGTGAGCTTTTCCCCCACTCTTACCTGTGTTTTGCCATGTGTATTTCATCTGTTTTTGTGATTGTGGACTCTGAAGGACACCACTTCAGTAGCCCCACTCTTGTGTGTTACACAGCACCTTCAGTGCAGTAACACAGGGTTGTCTTTTAGACTTCCCACCAACTCCATTTCTGGGGCTGACTGCTGTCCCCCAGAAAAGGGTAAAGTTGCCATTAACTTTTAACCACAGCTCCAGTAGACCCCATTTTACATGGAGTTTTGGAAAGGGTTAATTCTTAACTCTTTTTATCTGTACCTCCTGGAGCATTGTTTCGCTCCCTTAACATTAAGACTTGGCTGGTGGCAGTGGTATCTACCCTAATTTTCCTACCGTGATTATATTACATACTGTGGTATTGTTTTAGGCTATTTTAGTAGCCTCGAACTTTAAACCCGCTAGCCCAAAATATTTTTATTTCGGTCCGGTTGGGTTTAATCGCCATTTCTTTTTGTTAACATCCTTCTTGGGTCTTTCTTTGCGCAGCAAACCAGGTTTGCCTCCTTTGTTCGCCGACCTTTGGCGGGCTTCTGACCAGAAGCCCTCCTTTGGCATCTGGTTGTCTAGGTGGGCTAAATGTGAGGGAGGGGTGTAGTCACCCCCTGCACAGTTTCTCCTTGGAGACCCAAGTCGCACTTGATTGGCTGAGGTGGTTGTCCGGGCTGGACAACCCCCCTGCTGAGTGATTGACAACCAGGCTGTGTGCATGGGGGATTTTGGCATAAAAGGCAGGACTCTGGGGCTACAAGTCAGAGTCGCCACTGGAACTGCAAGGAACCGAAGAGAAGCAGAGAAGAGGACAGCTGCTGCAACCCTGAGTCCCGGTGAAGCCATGCTGCAGTCCTGAGCTATCTACCCTTCAACGACAAGAGAAGATCCAGTCCTGAGTCTTCTTTCCTTGAGCCTGGTGGGATCAACCAGCTCGTCTTTTCTTCAGTCAGAGAATCCTCTCCTGGGTCGAAATCACTGCTGTGCTGTAGTGGTCTGGATAGCCATCAGAAGAGCCCACTCCTGATTTAAAGGAGCGCACCTTTTATTCATTGTTGTTCTTTTCGCTGCTGCTGGCCTCATCCCTGGGTAGTGCAGATCGCTCCAGATGTCCTCCTTCTTGTCCCCACGACTGAAGCCGCAGGACCCGTGAGTCTGCAGGAACTACCAGGAACAACTGCCGTGGCACCAGCTTTTCTTCAACGGGATAAGGTACTGTGCACACTTGGTCATTCTCTCTATGTGACCAGTCGGAATCGGGGTGAACCCTTTTCCTCCACGAAGATTTGTTCTTTCTTCCCTCCTTCTTATAACTTTTCCTTCCATTTGACAATTTTACGAACTCTTGGTATCTCGAACTGTTCAAAGTGTGATCCTCGGCAACTGAGCATCTGCTCCATTGACACTGGCGCAGGCCTAATGACTTTAATCTGTATCGTTGAACACGTCCTCAAGTCTCCTTGCCTTGAAAAAGTATTGCCTTTGATTTTTATTCACTTTTCCCTTGTTTGAAATTCTTAAGTACAAAGTGTGTTTTAACTTCGTGAGCATTTCTATCCGCGGGTATGCGTTAGTATCACAACACCGGTCTGTCAAATCCTATTGTACTTACCTTGAATTTACTGGCACAAGTGGAATTGGTTGTGTGTAGTGTATTTTACGTGTGGTTTCGAATTTTTAGAAGTGAAGTGTTTTATAACAGATGGTTTAAAAATAAATGTACTTATATTTTTTACCTGAAACCTTGAGTCATTGTTTGTTTGAGTCACAGTAATTGTGGTCCTTTGTGTAATCTCTACTACTGCTCATTTACTCTTGAGATAAGTCTGGCTGCTCCGCTACTGCTATCACTTTAACAGTGTAGTACAGGCTTGTACCAAAGGTGAACTTGTATTGCCACCTGTAGTCTTAATTGTCTGTAGTGGTCCCTAAGGGCACTGCACAGGATTCTGCCTAACACTGGTGTACAGCGGTGAGGATTTGAAAGTAGAGTGATTACACTTAGAGTGCTGCTATTTTTTTTTAATTGAATTTAGCTGAGAAACTCAACTTTCATCAAATTTAACATTTCATTCATAATTTCAAATACACAGTAAAATTAACAATCTTGTGTAAGAGAGAAAAAAACAAAAAAGAAACACAACAATTAGGCTCTTAACCAACAAAACAACACACTCAATCGAAATAAAATCAATAGATTTAATCATAATCAGATCTAAAAAGAAGAAAAGGAAAAAGTGCTGCTATTGCTTTGGGTCAACTAACCACAAGGCTAAACACCACAAATTATATTAACTGAGAAATCATGTCAAATATGGAAAGCTACACTGAAGAGAGTCTCTCAAACTACACTGCTGAGGTTCTGAGAACCATGTGTAGGGAGAGGAGTCTCTCTGGTAAAGGAAATAAATCTGAACTGGTTGCTAAGTTATTGGGAAAACAAAGTCTGGGGAGTGGGTCAGAAGGGCCTACCCCTCCAGCCAATGTGGATACTGATGTTTCTGATTCTGAGAGTGTTGAAGAAGAAGTAGATGAGTCCTTGTTAGGAAACCTTACAACTCCCTTGCCTGCTCAGAAAGCACAACCTCTGTCCACAGGGACACCCACAGGTCCTACACTCACTCCTGAGTTTATTGCACTAGAGAAAATGAGACTTGAATTAGAAGTGAAACGTATTGATGCACAAACTGCCATGAAACATCAAGAGTTAAGGCTCAGAGAAATGGAGCTGAACCATGAACTAGAAATGAAGAAACTGTCTCTAGAAAATGCTTCTCTCCCAGAGTCCTCTAGGTCTTCAAGCCCTACGAGACCCCATATGCCAAAGGAAATGATTGGTATGTATGAGACTAAACTTGATGTTTTGGATTGGTTAGCAATGTTTGAGTACAATCATGGGATTCAAGGTATCTCAGGGAATCAGTTGATTCCTTGGCTTTTCTATAGGCTCCCCCCTGTTGCAAGTGATGCTGTAATGGAGTTGGGGGAGGAGGATAAACAGGATTATGAGTGTGTGAAGCTAGCATGAATAGCTTGGTTTGGGAAGACCCCTTACCAGTATCTTAAGAGGTTTAGAACCCTCAAAAAGCATGATGGTACCCCTTGGGCTAGCTGGGTGTGTGAATGTTTGAAAAACTTAGATGGTTGGGTTAATGGTTACAAAGTGAACCCTTATGAAGCTTTGATGAATCTTGTAATGTTGGAGTCTATTTTTGAGGTCTGCTCCCCTGAGCTTAGACAGCACTTGGTTGATTCAAAGGAGATAGATCCTAAGAAGTTAGCTAAGGCTGCTGACTTGTGGGTTGCCAACAGGGCTACTCACACAGATTCTGGGGCAACTCAGAAAAAGGATGAGGGACAGCAGCCAAAGAAAGACAACAAAGAGAATTCCAATTTGAGACTTTTGAAAAAATAAAACATGGGTGGATTTCCAGAAAACCTGTGTAAGGAGCATTGGCAAGGACCTTAAAGCCTGGTTTTGCAAATGTGCCTGTGTATTATTTTTTGGCAAGTGTCGTAATGTAGGTATAAAAAGTAGTGATATACCTTTGGTGACTGAGGTATAACCTGTGGCCATGGGCAGTGGCCAGATTGTCTGGGTCATGGGATGATGTCATGACCTGGACAATCTGGCTACTGGCCATGAATGCAAGAGACCAAAAATGGGGTTAAAGTGGCCATGTCCACATTGGACCGGCTATGTGGTAAAGTTATTCGGAAGTGGGATAGATTTGAAAGGGAAAAAAAATGTGCTACAGTAGTTTGCTTGAAATCCATCCATGTTTTATTTTTTCAAAAGTGTCAAAATGTATTTACATACAATAGTCATATAACTTAGCCCCTAAATGACAAAATCCATTCAGTCTTTACACAAACATTGAAGGTTGGGTCTATAATCTTTCTGAAAACTTTTGTCCACATTCATCAAACGGCAACAAAGTTATAAGCCATCTTAAAATGTTGAAATCTCCCCATCTAATTTAGCCCCCTCTGAAGAAAGTCCCACCAAACTTTACAAAACTTTGATATCTAGATTTAAAAGAGTTTTACAAACATGTGTGCAGACTCGTCAAATGGCACCACATTTATAAGCCTTTACAATATTTTGGGACCCCCCCTCTAATTTTACCCCCTCTTGACAGAACCCCATCAAACTTTGCAGTAGCTTTCAGAGTCAGATCTAGAATAGAATTCCCAAATTTCATGCACTTTCATTGAGTGGCGCCAAACTTATAAGCCATTCAAGAACTGCTTTTCACTGACCCTGTAATGCAGAAATAGGCACAGATGGCCACGAACACCTGGGGTGTCCGCAAACATCACAGGACGGCCCTCGAATATTCGCAGTGTTCGCAGACTTTTCAGAGGCAAAAAACGATTTTTTTTTTGGCTTCTTATGGTCATATCCCATCCCATCCTCAACACCCCTTAAATCCCCAGAGATTGTTTGATAAGTTTGCCAAGTGTAATATTGTTTTTTATATGCTTTTACTGCAAAGTCTGGGGACAATGGCGGATGTCCGCGAATCCAGCATGGCAAGCGTTTCCAAAAATCTGATGCACTTCACGCTTTTCACCATCCAATCAGCAGGCGCGTCTGATGTCTGCGGATATCACATCACCTTCTAGGCCAATCAGATGCTGTCCACGGACCGAACAGGGAAATGGGTCTGTGAGCGGAGCAGATATAACTAAATTTTTGGACCTACATTTTGCCCATTTAAAAACACTACTGAACAGATTTTCACCCAATTTACAAAAGCACCCTTTCGGGACCAAGCCATGGCTCCTGCTGCAAATTTGGTGAAAATCCGTCCAGCGGTGTGAGCTGTAGGCGTGAGCAACGTTTTTTTCCATTCAATCTATGGACAAAGATGATTTGGACCCCCTATAACTTTGCCCCCCTTGACGAAACCTCACCAAACATACCAAAGAAATTCAGAGTGCGCTCTATACTTTTTTTTGCAAAGTTTGGTGAAGATTCATCCCGGAGGAGCAAAGTTATAAGCCACCCAAAAAGTGTTTTTCCTATGAGATGAGCAACTTAACCTTAACTACACGGCCGCTACTGCAGGCCGTGTAATATATATGTAAATATGTATATATTTCAAATTTGCCCTAATTTCGAACTTTTACCATTGCTCTTATAGAGACTATACATTTGGGTTTTAACATCTGTGTAAATATGTTATTCTACTTTATCTGCATTGTGCATTTTATGGCAGAGACCCCCTCACCGTCAATGATACCATCAATGTGGATTTTATCTTTTCACTACTTCATTGTGGGTGTGATTATAAATCCCAGAATTTTCAGGTATAAGCACTAAGCACCATGTACAACGTACATTTTAAATAATTAAGCTTTGTGGTTTCACACAATCAGACGTATTAAAATGGCAGACAGATTTTGCAGCAAGTGATGTACTATATTGTGAGTTGAACCACATTAGCAAAACTAAAGAAGGACTATAAATGTGCACAAGGAGCCATACCGTTTAATATAAAAGATGGGGCAGTTTATTTAAATGTTTCTATGTGATCAAGTGGCGTGTGAGTCGCGAAACGCGTCTTTCCGCTACTTTTGGGTTTTGTCATTAGCTTTGCATTGGGATTAGAAAATAAAGTGACTTTGTTATTTGTAGACCTTGTCCACTTGGTCTTTGCTTGCTGCCGAATTTTGGAGTGCAATTCACAGTACATATATATAGGCCCCTTCAAGCTATCATACCCATTTAAAATTTCATTCATGCATCCTTCTTCACAATCTTGTATTCATTCTTCTAGCACCATACCCTCACCCATGCATCTGTCCTCATAATCATTCATTCACACTATCTCCCTCACTCTCATTCATTCAGTCATTCATTCATCAATCAGCGACTATTGATGACCACACAACCTTCCAAGGACCAGTAATGACCAAAGTGGCCTCATCAAATGACCAGTGATATCCACCGTGACCCCCCCCCACTCAAAGACGAGTATTGACTATAGTGACCCAATTCAAAGGCCAGTGATAAAGATAGTCACCCCATCCAAGAACCAGTTAGGAACATTGGGAACCACGCCCAAGGACCATTAATGACGATAGTGACCCCTTCCAATGGCATGTGATGACAATAGTGACACCATGCCCGTGAGCTTCCGGCACGTTATAAACATATAAATAAATAACTAGAAAATAAAATAAATGTAAGGACCATTGGTGTCCTCAGTGAGCAGTGCAACAACACTGAGGACCATAGCGACATCATCCAAGAGCCACTAATCACCACAGTGTCTCAGTCCACGGAACTGTGAAAACCGCAATCACCACAATGAAGTACCAGGGATGACAATAGTGACCACCAGCTCTTGTATGTAGTCTCTGTGGTGCTCACTGGTTCCCGGGTGTGGTCGCTATGGTCATCAATGCTCCCTTCTGTGAGGTCCCTGGTCACCACATCTTCCTTTGATGGTGATCCCACTGGTCCTCACTGTTCCTAAAATGAGGTCAGTAGGATGATCACTGGTCCTTGGTTAGGGGTTTTATGGTTATCATCGGTCTGTGCATGGGGTCACTGCGGTCATCACTGGTCTTTCGATGGGTCACTCTGGTCATCACTGGTCTTTGGATGGGTCCCTCTGGTCATCACTTGTCTTTGAATGGGTCACTGTGGTCATCACTGGTCTTTGGATGGGTCACTGCGGTCATCACTGGTCTTTGGATGGGTCACTGTGGTCATCACTGGTCTTTGGATGCGTCACTGCGGTCATCACTTGTCTTTGGATGGGTCACTGTGGTCATCACTGGTCTTTGGATGGGTCACTGTGGTCATCACTGGTCTTTGGATGGGTCACTCTGGTCATCACTAGTCTTTGGATGGGTCACGGTGGTCATCACTGGTCTTTGGACCGGGACTTGCTGGTCCTGCCTGGTCCTTGGATGTGGTGGGGGCAGTTTGGCTCACACTAGCCCATCAATAGGGACACTGTTGCCCTCCTTTTTCCCTAATTTGAGGTCGCTGGTCACCACTGACCCTTTCAAAGGGTCTCTATGGTCCTCAATGTTCCTTTGATGTGGTCACTATGGTCCACACCCATCCTTACATGTCACTGTGTCATGACTGGTCCTTGCATGGGGTCTCTGTGGTCATGACTGGTCCTTGGATGGGGAGACTCTGGTCCTCACCCATCCTTACATGTCACTGTGTCATGACTGGTCCTTGCATGGGGTCTCTGTGGTCATGACTGGTCCTTGGATGGGGAGACTCTGGTACTCACAGGCCATTGGATGGCAACATAGTGGCCCTCCGTCGTCCTTAGACGTGGAGGAGACAGTGTTGCCCTCATCGGCCCCTGGAAGTGATCTCTATGGTCACGCCGGGTCTTTGGATGGTGTCACGGCGGCCGTCACCGTTCCTGCAAGGGGGTCACGTGGTTACTAATTTACCCTTGCACTAAGCAATCAGAAGAAGCTCATGCTACTTTTGAAAATTAAAACATCTTACCTTGGATCACTTTCTCAAAGCTGACGTTCACACGTTTCTGAAAAAAAGGAGAACAAGTGTGTAAGTACATGTGGCTCAGGCTAGGACTGGCCTATAGGCAATAGGGCGGTGCCCGAACCAAAAACGCAAAACGCTGGGTCAAAGTGAGCTACTGTTACGCTGGGTCCCTGGCCAGGAATGACACTGACATCATTGCAGGAGCAATCAACTTCATTACTGTGCTCCAGGTACATAATACTTGGTACATCAGGTCAGGTAAGTACACAGGGACAGAATCATCCACCGGCATCCTCTCTCAGTCACCCCATCATATCAACTGACATTCATGGAACCACTCGTAACATAACATTCCCTCACTCAGCATTCCACGCCACTCACTCACAGCATTCCATGCATACTAAGCAGAGTGCAGGTAAAGCGAGTCACAACAGCCACCTTTCTGGCCAATGTGGGCCAGATCATGAGTAACTTTACTATGCAGCTAGTAGTTATTACCAGTCTTGCCGAATTTGTCTTTAAAATGCACAATTTGCATCATATGTTATCAAACACCCCCCCCCGCACCCACCTCCTTTGGGCGCTATTCAAAGTCTGTCACAAAAGGAATGACTAGCCACTTGTACATGTGGGCCACTTCTGCACTGGTGCCCGAGACAATGTTATGCCCCAGTCCGATCCTGATGTGGCTGATGGTGTTGCACTATTACCTCCACTCCCACATGTGCATGGAGGCTCTAACCAACCCTCCCACAAGCTCACCAGGACTGCAACCAGCTCTCCCACATGCGCAGGAGGGCCCTAACCAACACTGCCAGAAGCTCACCAGGACCTCAACCAGCTCTCCCACATGCGCATGGAAGCTCTACCCAACACTCCCACATGCTCATCAAGACTGTAACAAGCTCTCCAACAAGCTCACTAGGACTGCAACCAGCTCCCCCACATGCGCATGGAGGCACCAACCATCCCTCCCACAAGCTCACCAGAACTGCAACCAGGTCTCCCACATGCGCATGGAGGCCCTAACCAACACTCCCACAAGCTCACCAGGACTGCAACCAGCTCTACCACATGCGCATGGAGGCTCTAACCAACCCTCCCACAAGCTCACCAGGACTGCAACCAGCTCTCCCACATGCGCAGGAGGGCCCTAACCAACACTGCCAGAAGCTCACCAGGACCTCAACCAGCTCTCCCACATGCGCATGGAAGCTCTACCCAACACTCCCACATGCTCATCAAGACTGTAACAAGCTCTCCAACAAGCTCACTAGGACTGCAACCAGCTCCCCCACATGCGCATGGAGGCACCAACCATCCCTCCCACAAGCTCACCAGAACTGCAACCAGGTCTCCCACATGCGCATGGAGGCCCTAACCAACACTCCCACAAGCTCACCAGGACTGCAACCAGCTCTACCACATGCGCATGGAGGCTCTAACCAACCCTCCCACAAGCTCACGAGGACTGTAACCAGCTCTCCCACATGTTCATGGAGACTCTAACCAACCCTCCCACAAGCTCAACATGACTGCAACCAGCTCTCCCACATGCGCATGGGGGCCCTAACCAACCTTCCCACAAGCTCACCAGGACTGCAACCAGCTCTCCCACATGCGCGTGGGGGCCCTAACCAACCCTCCCACAAACTCATCAGGACTGCCACCAGCTCTCCCACATGTCCATGGAGACTCTAACCAACCCTCCTACAAAGTCACCAGGACTGCAACTCGCTCTCCCACATGTGCATGGAGACTCTAACCAACCCTCCCACAAGCTCACCAGGACTGCAACCAGCTCCCCCACATGCGCATGGAGGCACCAACCATCCCTCCCACAAGCTCACCAGAACTGCAACCAGGTCTCCCACATGCGCATGGAGGCCCTAACCAACACTCCCACAAGCTCACCAGGACTGCAACCAGCTCTACCACATGCGCATGGAGGCTCTAACCAACCCTCCCACAAGCTCACGAGGACTGTAACCAGCTCTCCCACATGTGCATGGAGACTCTAACCAACCCTCCCACAAGCTCACCAGGACTGCAACCAGCTCTCCCACATGCGCAGGAGGGCCCTAACCAACACTGCCAGAAGCTCACCAGGACCTCAACCAGCTCTCCCACATGCGCATGGAAGCTCTACCCAACACTCCCACATGCTCATCAAGACTGTAACAAGCTCTCCAACAAGCTCACTAGGACTGCAACCAGCTCCCCCACATGCGCATGGAGGCACCAACCATCCCTCCCACAAGCTCACCAGAACTGCAACCAGGTCTCCCACATGCGCATGGAGGCCCTAACCAACACTCCCACAAGCTCACCAGGACTGCAACCAGCTCTACCACATGCGCATGGAGGCTCTAACCAACCCTCCCACAAGCTCACGAGGACTGTAACCAGCTCTCCCACATGTTCATGGAGACTCTAACCAACCCTCCCACAAGCTCAACATGACTGCAACCAGCTCTCCCACATGCGCATGGGGGCCCTAACCAACCTTCCCACAAGCTCACCAGGACTGCAACCAGCTCTCCCACATGCGCGTGGGGGCCCTAACCAACCCTCCCACAAACTCATCAGGACTGCCACCAGCTCTCCCACATGTCCATGGAGACTCTAACCAACCCTCCTACAAAGTCACCAGGACTGCAACTCGCTCTCCCACATGTGCATGGAGACTCTAACCAACCCTCCCACAAGCTCACCAGGACTGCAACCAGCTCCCCCACATGCGCATGGAGGCACCAACCATCCCTCCCACAAGCTCACCAGAACTGCAACCAGGTCTCCCACATGCGCATGGAGGCCCTAACCAACACTCCCACAAGCTCACCAGGACTGCAACCAGCTCTACCACATGCGCATGGAGGCTCTAACCAACCCTCCCACAAGCTCACGAGGACTGTAACCAGCTCTCCCACATGTGCATGGAGACTCTAACCAACCCTCCCACAAGCTCACCAGGACTGCAACCAGCTCTCCCACATGCGCAGGAGGGCCCTAACCAACACTGCCAGAAGCTCACCAGGACCTCAACCAGCTCTCCCACATGCGCATGGAAGCTCTACCCAACACTCCCACATGCTCATCAAGACTGTAACAAGCTCTCCAACAAGCTCACTAGGACTGCAACCAGCTCCCCCACATGCGCATGGAGGCACCAACCATCCCTCCCACAAGCTCACCAGAACTGCAACCAGGTCTCCCACATGCGCATGGAGGCCCTAACCAACACTCCCACAAGCTCACCAGGACTGCAACCAGCTCTACCACATGCGCATGGAGGCTCTAACCAACCCTCCCACAAGCTCACGAGGACTGTAACCAGCTCTCCCACATGTGCATGGAGACTCTAACCAACCCTCCCACAAGCTCAACATGACTGCAACCAGCTCTCCCACATGCGCATGGGGGCCCTAACCAACCTTCCCACAAGCTCACCAGGACTGCAACCAGCTCTCCCACATGCGCGTGGGTGCCCTAACCAACCCTCCCACAAACTCATCAGGACTGCCACCAGCTCTCCCACATGTCCATGGAGACTCTAACCAACCCTCCTACAAAGTCACCAGGACTGCAACTCGCTCTCCCACATGTGCATGGAGACTCTAACCAACCCTCCCACAAGCTCATCAGGAGTGCAACCAACCCTCCCACAAGCTGACCAGGACTGCCACTAGCTCTCCCACATGTGCATGGAGACTCTAACCAACACTTGCACAAGCTCACCAGGAGTGCAACCAACCCTCCCACAAGCTCATCAGGACTGTAACCAGCTCTCCCATTTGTGCATGGAGGCTCTAACCAAACCTCTCATGAGCTCACCAGGACTGCAACCAGCTCTTCCAGATGTGCAAGGAGGCGCTAAACAACCCTCCCACAAGCCCACAAGGACTGTAACCAGCGCTCCCACATGCTCATAAAGGCTCTAACCAACCCTCCCACAAGCCCACCAGGACTGCAACCATAACCCACACATGTGCATGGAGAGTCTAAGCAAACCTTCCACAAACACACCGAGACTGCAACCAGCTCTCCCACATGGGCATGGAGGCCCTAACCAACCCTCCCACAAACTCATCAGGACTGCCACCAGCTCTCCCACATGTCCATGGAGACTCTAACCAACCCTCCTACAAAATCACCAGGACTGCAACTCGCTCTCCCACATGCGCATGGAGACTCTAACCAACCCTCCCACAAGCTCACCAGGAGTGCAACCAACCCTCCCACAAGCTGACCAGGACTGCCACTAGCTCTCCCACATGTGCATGGAGACTCTAACCAACACTTGCACAAGCTCACCAGGAGTGCAACCAACCCTCCCACAAGCTCATCAGGACTGTAACCAGCTCTCCCATTTGTGCATGGAGGCTCTAACCAAACCTCTCATGAGCTCACCAGGACTGCAACCAGCTCTTCCAGATGTGCAAGGAGGCGCTAAACAACCCTCCCACAAGCTCACAAGGACTGTAACCAGCGCTCCCACATGCTCATAAAGGCTCTAACCAACCCTCCCACAAGCCCACCAGGACTGCAACCATAACCCACACATGTGCATGGAGAGTCTAAGCAAACCTTCCACAAACACACCGAGACTGCAACCAGCTCTCCCACATGGGCATGGAGGCCCCAACCAACCCTCCCACAAGCTCACCAGGACTACAACCAGCTCTCCCACATGTGCATGGAGGCCCTAACCAACCCTCCCACATGCTCAAGATTGTAACCAGCTCTCCCACAAGCTCACCAGGACTGCAACCAGCTCTCCCACTTGTGCATGGGGCCCTAACCAGCCCTCCCACAAACTCACCAGGACTGCCACCAGCTCTCCCACATGTGCATGGAGACTCTAACCAACTCTTGCACAAGCTCACCAGAACTGCAACCCGTTTTTCGACATGTGCATGGAGACTCTAACCAACCCTCCCACAAGCTCACCAGGAGTGCAACCAACCCTCACACAAGCTCATCAGGACTGTAACCAGCTCTCCCATTTGTGCATGGAGGCTCTAACCAAACCTCTCATGAGCTCACCAGGACTGCAACCAGCTCTTCCACATGCGCAAGGAGGCACTAAACAACCCTCCCACAAGCTCACAAGGAATGTAACCAGCGCTCCCACATGCTCATAAAGGCTCTAACCAACCCTCCCACAAGCCCACCAGGACTGCAACCATAACGCACACATGTGCATGGAGAGTCTAACCAACCCTCCCACAAACACACCAGGACTGCAACCAGCTCTCCCACATGGGCATGGAGGCCCCAACCAACCCTCCCACAAGCTCACCAGGATTACAACCAGCTCTCCCACATGTGCATGGAGGCCCTAAGCAACCCTCCCACATGCTCAAGATTGTAACCAGCTCTCCCACAAACTCGCCAAGACTGCAACCAGCTCACCCACATGTGCATGGAGACCCTAACGATCCCTCCCACAAGCTCACCAGAACTGCAACCAGGTCTCCAACATGCGCATGGAGGCCCTAACCAACACCCCCACAAGCTCATCAGAACTGCAACCAGCTCTACCACATGCTCCTGGAGGCTCTAACCAACCCTCCGACAAGCTCACCATGACTGCCGCCAGCTCTCCCACATGCACATGGAGGCTATCACAACCCTCCCACAAGCTCACCAGGACTACAACCAGCTCTCCCACATGCGCATGGAGGCCCTCACCAACTCTCCCACAAACTCACCAGGACTGCAACCATATCTCCCACATATGCATGGAGACTCTAACCAACCCACCCACAAACTCACCAGGACTGCAACCAGCTCTCCCACATGCGCATGGAGGCCCCAACCAACCCTCCCACAAGCTCACCAGGACTACAACTAGCTCTCGCACATGCGCATGGAGGCCCTAACCAACCCTCCCACAAGCTCACCAGGACTGTCTGTAACCAGCTCTCCCTCATGTGCATGGAGGCTCTAACCAACACTCCCACAAGCTCACCAGGACTGCCACCAGCTCTCCCACATGTGCATGGAGACTCTAACCAACCCTCCCACAAGCTCACCAGGACTGCAACGAACCTTGCACAAGCTCACCAGAACTGCAACCCGCTCTTCCACATGTGCATGGAGACTCTAAACAACCCCCCCACAAGCTCACCAGGAGTGCTACCAACCCCCCCACAAGCTCACCAGGACTGCAACCAGCTCTCCCACATGCGCATAGAGGCTCTAAACAACCCTCCCACAAGCTCACAAGGACTGCAACCATTGCTCCCACATGCGCATGAAGACTCTAACCAACCCTCCCACAAGCCCACCATGACTGCGACCATATCTCCCACATGTGCATGGAGACTCTAACCAATCCTCAAACAAACTCACCAGGACTGCAACCAGCTCTCCCACATGCACATGGAGGCCCTAACCAACCCTCCCACAAGCTCACCAGGACTACAACCAGCTCTCCAACATGTGAATGGAGGCCCTAACTAACCCTCCCACAAGCTCACCAGGACTGTATCCAGGTCTCCCACATGTGCATGGAGGCGCTAACCAACCCTCCCACAAGCTCACCAGGACTGTCTGTAACCAGCGCTCACACATGCGCATGGATGCTCTAACCAACCCTCACATGAGCTCACCAGGACTGCTACCAGCTCTCCCACATGCACATGGAGGCTCTAACCAACCCTCCCTCAAGCTCACCAGGACTGTCTGTAACCAGCGCTCACACATGCGCATGGATGCTCTAACCAACCCTCACATGAGCTCACCAGGACTGCTACCAGCTCTCCCACATGCACATGGAGGCTCTAACCAACCCTCCCTCAAGCTCACCAGGACTGCAACCAGCTCTCCCACGTGCGCATGGAGACCCTAACCAACCCTCCCACAAGCTCACCAGGACTGCAACCAGCTCTCCCACATGCGCATGGAGGCTCTAACCAACGCTCTCACAAGCTCACCAGAACTGCAACCCACTCTCCCACATGTGCATGTATGCTCCAACAATCCTCCCACAAGCTCACCAGGACTGCCACCAGCTCTCCCACATACACATGGGGGCTCTATCCAACCCTCCCACAAGCTCACCAGGACTGCAACCAGCTCTCCCACATGTGCATGGAGGCCCTAACCAACCCTCCCACAAGCTCACCAGGACTGTAATCAGGTTTCCCACATGTGCATGGAGGCGCTAACCAACCCTCCCACAAGCTCACCAGGACTGTCTGTAACCAGCGCTCCTACGTGTGCATGGAGGCTCTAACCAACACTCCCATAAGCTCACCAGGACTACAACCAGCTCTCCTACATGCGCATGGTGACTCTAACCAACCCTCTCAAAAGCTCACCAGGACTGCAAATACCTCTCCCACATGAACATGGGGGCTCAAACCAACCCTCCCACGAGCTCAGCAGGACTGCAACCAGCTCTCCCACATGTGCATGGAGTCCCTAACCAACCCTCCCACAAGCTCACCAGGACTGTATCCAGGTCTCCCACATGTGCATGGAGGCGGTAACCAACCTTCCCACAAGCTCACCAGGACTGTCTGTAACCAGCGCTCCTACGTGTGCATGGAAGCTCTAACCAACACTCCCATAAGCTCACCAGGACTACAACCAGCGTTCCCACTTGTGGATGGAGGCTCTAACCAACCCTCCCACAAGCTCACCAGGACTTCAACCAGCTCTCCCACATGCACATGGAGGCTCTAACCAACGCTCTCACAAGCTCCCCAGAACTGCAACCCACTCTCCCACATGTGCTTGTATGCTCCAACCAATCCTCCCACAAGCTCACCAGGACTACAACCAACTCTCCCACATACACATGGGGGCTCTATCCAACCCTCCCACAAGCTCACCAGGACTGCAACCAGCACTTCTGCATGGCCATGGAGGCTCTAACCAATCCTCCCACAAGCTCACCAGGACTGTAACCAGCACTCGAGCATGCGCATAGAGGTACTAACCAACCCTCCCACAGGCTCACCAGGACTGCAACCAGCTCTCCCACTTGCACATGGGGCCCTAAACAACCCTCCCACAAGCTCATCAGGACTACAACCAGCTCTCCCACATGTGCATGGAGGCTCTAACCAACCCTCCCACAAGCTCACCAGGACTGCAACCCGCTCTCCCACATGCGCATGGAGGCTCCAACCAACCCTCTCACAAGCTCACCAGGACTTCAACCAGCTCTCCCACATGAACATGGAGACCCTAACCAACCCTCCCACAATCTCACCAGGAATACAACCCGCTCAACCACATGCACATGGATGCTCTAACCATACCTCCCAAGAGCTAACCAGGACTGCAACCTGCTCTCTCACATGCGCATGGAGGCTCTAAACAACCCTCCCAAAAGCTCACCAGGACTTCAACGAGCTCTCCCACATGCACATGGAGGCTCTAACCAACCCTCCCACAAGCTCACAAGGACTGCAACCAGCTCTCCCACATGCGCATGGAGACCCTAATCAACCCTCCCACAAGCTCACCAGGACTGCAACCAGCTCTCCCACCAGCACATGGAGGTTCTAATCAACCCTCCCACAAGCTCACCAGGACTGCAACTAGCTCTCCTTCATGCACATGGAGGCGCTAACCACCCCTCCCATGAGCTCATCAAGACTCTAACCAGCACTCCTACATGCGCATGGAGGCTCTAACCAACCCTCCCACAAGGTCACTAGGACTGCAACCAGCTCTCTCACATGCGCATGGAGGCTCTAACCAACAGTCCCACAAGCTCAATAGAACTGCAAACAGCCCTCCCACATGCACATGGAGGCTCTAACCAATCCTCCCACAAGCTCACCAGGACTGCAACCAGCTCTCCCACATGTGCATGGAGGCCCTAACTAACCCTCCCACATGCGCACCAATACTGTAACCAACTCTCCCACATGTGTATGGAGGCTCTAACCAACCCTCCCAGGAGCTCACCAGGACTTTAACCAGCTCTCCTACATGCGCATGGAGGATCTAACCAACCCTCCCACATGCTCACCAGGACTGTAACCAGCTCGACTACATGCATATGGAAGCTCTAACCGGACTTCCCACATCTTCATCAGGGCTGTAACCACCTCTGCTACATGCGCATGGAGGCTCCAACCAATCCTCCCACAAGCTCACCAAGACTGTCTGTAACCAGCGCTCACACATGCGCATGGAGGCTCTAACCAACCCTCACATGAGCTCACCAGGACTGCTACCAGCTCTCCCACATGCAAATGGAGGCTCTAACCAACCCTCCCTCAAGTTCACCAGGACTGCAACCAGCTCTCCCACGTGCGCATGGAGACCCTAACCAACCCTCCCACAAGCTCACCAGGACTGCAACCAGCTCTCCCACATGTGCATGGAGGCTCTAACCAACGCTCTCACAAGCTCACCAGAACTGCAACCCACTCTCCCACATGTGCATGTATGCTCCAACAATCCTCCCACAAGCTCACCAGGACTGCAACTAGCTCTCCCACATACACATGGGGGCTCTATCCAACCCTCCCACAAGCTCACCAGGACTACAACCAGCTCTCCCACATGTGCATGGAGGCTCTAACCAACCCTCCCACAAGCTCACCAGGACTGTATCCAGGTTTCCCACATGTGCATGGAGGCGCTAACCAACCCTCCCACAAGCTCACCAGGACTGTCTTTAACCAGCGCTCCTACGTGTGCATGGAGACACTCCCATAAGCTCACCATTACTACAACCAGCTCTCCTACATGCGCATGGTGACTCTAACCAACCCTCCCACAAGCTCACCAGGACTGCAACCAGCTCTCCCACATGTGCATGGAGGCCCTAACCAACCCTCCCACAAGCTCACCAGGACTGTATCCAGGTCTCCCACATGTGCATGGAGGCGGTAACCAACCCTCCCACAAGCTCACCAGGACTGTCTGTAACCAGCGCTCCTATGTGTGCATGGAAGCTCTAACCAACACTCCCATAAGCTCACCAGGACTACAACCAGCGTTCCCACATGTGGATGGAGGCTCTAACCAACCCTCCCACAAGCTCACCAGGACTGCAACCAGCTCTCTCACATGCACATGGAGGCTCTAAACAACGCTCTCACAAGCTCACCAGAACTGCAACCCACTCTCCCACATGTGCTTGTATGCTCCAACCAATCCTCCCACAAGCTCACCAGGACTGCAACCAACTCTCCCACATACACATGGGGGCTCTATCCAACCCTCCCACAAGCTCACCAGGACTGCAACCAGCACTCCCGCATGGGCATGGAGGCTCTAACCAATCCTCCCACAAGCTCACCAGGACTGTAACCAGCACTCGCGCATGCGCATAGAGGTACTAACCAACCCTCCCACAGGCTCACCAGGACTGCAACCAGATCTCCCACTTGCGCATGGGGCCCTAAACAACCCTCCCACAAGCTCATCAGGACTACAACCAGCTCTCCCACATGTGCATGGAGGCTCTAACCAACCCTCCCACAGGCTCACCAGGACTGCAACCCGCTCTCCCACATGCGCATGGAGGCTCCAACCAACCCTCTCACAAGCTCACCAGGACTTCAAGCAGCTCTCCCACATGCACATGGAGACCCTAACCAACCCTCCCACAATCTCACCAGGACTGCAACCCGCTCTCCCACATGCACATGGATGCTCTAACCAACCCTCCCACGAGCTAACCAGGACTGCAACCTGCTCTCACACATGCGCATGGAGGCTCTAACCAACCCTCACATGATCTCACCAGGACTGCTACCCGCTCTCCCACATGCAAATGGAGGCTCTAACCAACCCTCCCTCAAGTTCACCAGGACTGCAACCAGCTCTCCCACGTGCGCATGGAGACCCTAACCAAGCCTCCCACAAGCTCACCAGGACTGCAACCAGCTCTCCCACATGCGCATGGAGGCTCTAACCAATGCTCTCACAAGCTCACCAGAACTGCAACCCACTCTCCCACATGTGCATGTATGCTCCAACAATCCTCCCACAAGCTCACCAGGACTGCAACCAGCTCTCCCACATACACATGGGGGCTCTATCCAACCCTCCCACAAGCTCACCAGGACTGCAACCAGATCTCCCACTTGCGCATGGGGCCCTAAACAACCCTCCCACAAGCTCATCAGGACTACAACCAGCTCTCCCACATGTGCATGGAGGCTCTAAACAACCCTCCCACAGGCTCACCAGGACTGCAACCCGCTCTCCCACATGCGCATGGAGGCTCCAACCAACCCTCTCACAAGCTCACCAGGACTTCAATCAGCTCTCCCACATGCACATGGAGACCCTAACCAACCCTCCCACAATCTCACCAGGACTGCAACCCGCTCTCCCACATGCACATGGATGCTCTAACCAACCCTCCCACAAGCTAACCAGGACTGCAACCTGCTCTCTCACATGCGCATGGAGGCTTTAAACAACCCTCCCACAAGCTCACCAGGACTGCAACCAGCTCTCCCACATGCACGTGGAGGCTCTAACCAACCCTCCCACATGCTCACCAGGACTGCAAACAGCTCTCCCACGTGAGCATGGAGACCCTAACCAACCCTACCACAAGCTCACCAGGACTGCAACCAGCTCTCCCACATGGGCATGGAGGCTCTAACAAACCCTCACACAAGCTAACCAGGACTGTAACCAGCAATCGCGCATGCGCATGGAGGTACTAACCAACCCTCCCAGGAGCTCACCAGGACTTTAACCAGCTCTCCTACATGCGCATGGAGGATCTAACCAACCCTCCCACATGCTCACCAGGACTGTAACCAGCTCGACTACATGCATATGGAAGCTCTAACCGGACTTCCCACATCTTCATCAGGGCTGTAACCACCTCTGCTACATGCGCATGGAGGCTCCAACCAATCCTCCCACAAGCTCACCGAGACTGTCTGTAACCAGCGCTCACACATGCGCATGGAGGCTCTAACCAACCCTCACATGAGCTCACCAGGACTGCTACCAGCTCTCCCACATGCAAATGGAGGCTCTAACCAACCCTCCCTCAAGCTCACCAGGACTGCAACCAGCTCTCCCACGTGCGCATGGAGACCCTAACCAACCCTCCCACAAGCTCACCAGGACTGCAACCAGCTCTCCCACATGCGCATGGAGGCTCTAACCAATGCTCTCACAAGCTCACCAGAACTGCAACCCACTCTCCCACATGTGCATGTATGCTCCAACAATCCTCCCACAAGCTCACCAGGACTGCAACCAGCTCTCCCACATACACATGGGGGCTCTATCCAACCCTCCCACAAGCTCACCAGGACTACAACCAGCTCTCCCACATGTGCATGGAGGCCCAACCAACCCTCCCACAAGCTCACCAGGACTGTATCCAGGTTTCCCACATGTGCATGGAGGCGCTAACCAACCCTCCCACAAGCTCACCAGGACTGTCTGTAACCAGCGCTCCTACGTGTGCATGGAGACACTCCCATAAGCTCACCAGGACTACAAACAGCTCTCCTACATGCGCATGGTGACTCTAACCAACCCTCCCACAAGCTCACCAGGACTGCAACCAGCTCTCCCACATGTGCATGGAGGCCCTAACCAACCCTCCCAAAAGCTCACCAGGACTGTAACCAGCACTCGCGCATGCGCATAGAGGTACTAACCAACCCTCCCACAGGCTCACCAGGACTGCAACCAGATCTCCCACTTGCGCATGGGGCCCTAAACAACCCTCCCACAAGCTCATCAGGACTACAACCAGCTCTCACACATGTGCATGGAGGCTCTAACCAACCCTCCCACAAGCTCACCAGGACTGCAACCCGCTCTCCCACATGCGCATGGAGGCTCCAACCAACCCTCTCACAAGCTCACCAGGACTTCAAGCAGCTCTCCCACATGCACATGGAGACCCTAACCAACCCTCCCACAATCTCACCAGGACTGCAACCCGCTCTCCCACATGCACATGGATGCTCTAACCAACCCTCCCACGAGCTAACCAGGACTGCAACCTGCTCTCTCACATGCGCATGGAGGCTCTAAACAACCCTCCCACAAGCTCACCAGGACTGCAACCAGCTCTCCCACATGCACATGGAGGCTCTAACCAACCCTCCCACATGCTCACCAGGACTGCAAACAGCTCTCCCACGTGAGCATGGAGACCCTAACCAACCCTACCACAAGCTCACCAGGACTGCAACCAGCTCTCCCACATGGGCATGGAGGCTCTAACAAACCCTCACACAAGCTAACCAGGACTGTAACCAGCAATCGCGCATGCGCATGGAGGTACTAACCAACCTTCCCACAGGCTCACCAGGACTGCAACCTGCTCTCCCACGTGTGCATGGAGACCCTAACTAACCCTCCCGCAAGCTCACCAGGACTGCAACCAGCTCTCCCACATGTACGTGGAGGCTCTAACCAACCCTCCCACAAGCTCACCAGGACTACAACCAGCGTTCCCATATGTGGATGGAGGCTCTAACCAACCCTCCCACAAGCTCACCAGGACTGCAACCAGCAGTCACGCATGCGCATGGAGGTCCTAACCAACCCTCCCAAAGGCTCACCAGGTCTGAAACCAGCTCTCCCACGTGTGCATGGAGACCCTAACAAACCCTCCCACAAGCTCACCAGGACTGGAACCCACTCTCCCACATGCACATGGAGGCTCTAACCAACCCTCCCACAAGCTAACCAGGACTGCAACCTGCTTTCTCACATGCGCATGGAGGCTCTAAAAAACCCTCCCACAAGCTCACCAGGACTTCAACGAGCTCTCCCACATGCACATGGAGGCTCTAACCAACCCTCCCACAAGCTAACCAGGACTGCAACCAGCTCTCCCACATGCGCATGGAGACCCTAATCAACCCTCCCACAAGCTCACCAGGACTGCAACCAGCTCTCCCACCAGCACATGGAGGCTCTAATCAACCCTCCCACAAGCTCACCAGGACTGCAACTAGCTCTCTTTCATGCACATGGAGGCGCTAACCAACCCTCCCATGAGCTCATCAAGACTCTAACCAGCTCTCCTACATGCGCATGGAGGCTCTAACCAACCCTCCCACAAGCTCACTAGGACTGCAACCAGCTCTCTCACATGCGCATGGAGGCTCTAACCAACCCTCCCACAAGCTCAATAGAACTGCAAACAGCCCTCCCACATGCACATGGAGGCTCTAACCAATCCTCCCACAAGCTCACCAGGACTGCAACAGCTCTCCCACATGTGCGTGGAGGCCCTAACTAACCCTCCCACCAGCTCACCAGGACTGTAACCAGCTCTTGCACATGCACATGGAGGCTCTAACCAACCCTCCCACATGCGCACCAATACTGTAACCAACTCTCCCACATGTGCATGGAGGCTCTAACCAACCCTCCCAGGAGCTCACCAGGACTTTAACCAGCTCTCCTACATGCGCATGGAGGATCTAACCAACCCTCCAAC
The DNA here is from genome assembly GCF_040938575.1 of Ambystoma mexicanum. NCBI lineage: Eukaryota > Metazoa > Chordata > Amphibia > Caudata > Ambystomatidae > Ambystoma > Ambystoma mexicanum. Next base: position 1,276,769,860 of record NC_090926.1, on the reverse strand, counting down.
ATGCTCACCAGGACTGTAACCAGCTCGTCTACATGCATATGGAAGCTCTAACCGGACTTCCCACATCTTCATCAGGGCTGTAACCACCTCTGCTACATGCGCATGGAGGCTCCAACCAATCCTCCCACAAGCTCACCAGGACTGTCTGAAACCAGCGATCACACATGCGCATGGAGGCTCTAACCAACCCTCACATGAGCTCACCAGGACTGCTACCAGCTCTCCCACATGCACATGGAGGCTCTAACCAACCCTCCCTCAAGCTCACCGCTCACCAGGACTGCAACCAGCTCTCCCACGTGGCATGGAGTCCCTAACCAACCCTTCCACAAGCTCACCAGGACTACAACCAGCTCTCCCACATGCGTATGGAGGCTCTAACCAACGCTCTCACAAGCTCACCAGAACTGCAACCCACTCTCCCACATGTGCATGTATGCTCCAACCAATCCTCCCACAAGCTCACCAGGACTGCAACCAGCTCTCCCACATGGGCATGGAGGCTCTACCCAACCCTCCCACAAGCTCACCAGGACTCTAACCCACTCTCCCACATGCACATGGATGCTCTAACCAACCCTCCCACAAGTTAACCAGGACTGCAACCTGCTTTCTCACATGCGCATGGTGGCTCTAAACAACCCTCCCACAAGCTCACCAGGACTGCAACGAGCTCTACCACATGCACATGGAGGCTCCAACCAACCCGCTCACAAGCTCACCAGGACTGCAACCAGCTCTCCCATATGCACATGTAGACCCTAACCAACCTTCCCACAAGCTCACCAGGATTCCAACCTGCTCTCCCTCTTGCATATGGAGGCTCTAACCAACCCTCCCACAAGCTAACCAGGACTGCAACCTGCTCTCTTACATGCGTATGGAGGCTCTAAACAACCCTCCCACAAGCTCACCAGGACTGCAACCAGCTCTCCCACATGCGCATGGAGGCTCTAACCAACCCTCCCACAAGCTCACCAGGACTGCAACCAGCTCTCCCACGTGCGCATGGAGGTCCTAACCAACCCTCCCAAAGGCTCACCAGGACTGCAACCAGCTCTCCCATGTGTGCATGGAGACCCTAATCATCCCTCCCACAAGATCACCAGGACTGCAACCCGCTCTCCCACATGCACATGGAGGCTCTAACCAACCCTCCCAAAAGCTAACCAGGACTGCAACCTGCTTTCTCACATGCGCATGGAGGCTCTAAACAACTTTCCCACAAGCTCACCAGGACTGCACCGAGCTCTCTCACATGCACATGGAGGCTCTAAGCAACCCTCCCACAAGCTCACCAGGACTGCAACCACCTCTCCCACGTGCGCATAGAGACCCTAACCAACCCTCCCACAAGCTCACCAGGACTGCAACCAACTCTCCCACCTGCACATGGAGGCTCTAAACAACCCTCCCACAAGCTCACCAGGACTGCAACCAGCTCTCCCGCATGCACATGGAAGCACTAACCAACCCTTCCATGAGCTCATCAAGACTCTAACCAGCTCTCCTACATGCACATGGAGGCTCTAACCATCCCTCCCACAAGCACACTAGGACTGCAACCAGCTCTCCCACATGTGCATGGAGGCTCTAACCAACCCTCCCACAAGCTCAATAGGACTGCAACAGGCCCTCCCACATGCACATGGAGGCTCTAAACAACCCACCCACAAGCTCACCAGGACTGCATCCAGCTTTCCCACATGTGCATGGAGGCCCTACCCAACCCTCCCACAAGCTCACCAGGACTGAAACCAGCTCTCCCGCATGCACATGGAAGCACTAACCAACCCTCCCTTGAGCTCATCAAGACTCTAACCAGCTCTCCTACATGCGCATGGAGGCTCTAACCAACCTTCCCACAAGCTCACCAGGACTGTAAGCAGCAGTCACGCATGCGCATGGAGGTCCTAACCAACCCTCCCAAAGGCTCACCAGGTCTGAAACCAGCTCTCCCACGTGTGCATGGAGACCCTAACAAACCCTCCCACAAGCTCACCAGGACTGGAACCCGCTCTCCCACATGCACATGGAGGCTCTAACCAACCCTCCCACAAGCTAACCAGGACTGCAACCTGCTTTCTCACATGCGCATGGAGGCTCTAAAAAACCCTCCCACAAGCTCACCAGGACTTCAACGAGCTCTCCCACATGCACATGGAGGCTCTAACCAACCCTCCCACAAGCT